>NC_060891.1:12786878-13101878 GCF_014805685.1 Silurus meridionalis | reverse complement strand
TTTACATCACATTATATAATGATCCAATAGCAAATGTACTTTGTATGTATTCCCTCCTTAACTTAAAAAAAAATCAATATAATCAGTGTGATTACATGCGCACATAGGGGGGAAATCTTATAAAGGTAAAAACAAATAAATGATAATAAGGATCGTGTGAGGGGGGGGTAAGCACACGTGAAGCGCACGTGAAAAGCAGAAATTTGACGTTTTTGTAAGGGTACAGTTAAAATAGTGTAAAACGCCATCAAATCCAGAATGGTATTGTTTGAAAAGCGGCCTATAAATATTTACAAATCTAAACTCTAAAATGATGTCATTATTAAGTCTATCAAATAGAAAGGTTAGGTCCTTCTCTTGCATTAAATAGCTGAAATGAAGACCCCCAGCAGCAGGTGCCGTGTCTCCCTACATGATCCACACTCTTTTCTTTTCACTCATTTACTTACCCAAGCCACCAGCGGAGACTCCATGAAGTTCGCCATCAGCTCAGACACAGTTACATCCATTTTGAAATCAGAAATAAAATGCAAAAAGAAAAAAAGGTTTGTACAACTCAGTTCAGTAGGACATTGTCTAGACTCCACTCCGATGCTCAGTGCAGGATAAGAGAATGGGGCGCAAAACGAAACCAAACTTTAAAATAAAAAACATTTCTGTCCCCCACGAGTCGGAAAGATGCTTGAAAAAAAAATAAAACCACAAAAAATGTGCAGCGTAGAAAATAAAACACCGAGCTCCTTTCCAGGAACTGCAAAGCGACCCTCTTAGATGTTGCTTGATAAAGAGTCACGGCACCATTTCCTCCCCTGATTAATGAACAAGGATCCCAACAAAGTGAAGCGTACAACAGTCGAACCGTGAGATAATAAACTCAAATATATGAGTTAAAAAAGAAAAAATCTTGTGCGTGAACGTGCTAATACATAATCCAAACGCGGAAACTTGAAACATTATAAAAAGTATATATAAAAAAAAGTTACGGCCTGCAATGTTGTAAAGGAATAAAGTTCACCTCCTACCCACACGCTTCACTTGCGTTACTTTGTTGCCGAGCATTCAACCTGGGCTGAGCGTGAATAGTGAGACACAATGACATCTCGAAAAGCCAATCAGAAGTAAGTCACCGCCTGTGATTGGAGAAAAACATCCAATGAATGAACGCCTGGAGGCGGGGTTAATTCAAAAATGACGTAAACTAACAGACCGAACGGTGAGGCAGGTTACTCAAGCGCCTTATAGTGAAATAGCGCCCTCTGTCAGCCTTTGCTGGGAGCTCACAAATATCGAGTGACTAAATAAAATTAAATAAAAGTGGTCAATTTTATTAAACTGTCCATACAATGTACATTTTTAGGAATTTGAATCAATGTGTTTTAAGAGAAATAAAAATTCTATTAAAATTATATTTCTTGGGACAGAAGTGCCTTTGTGAATGTATCTTTTATATAAACTGGTATTAGCATAAGCCGGGTACGTAAATCTGCTATCATGTAGCCTAATTATTTTGAATTAAAAATAGTTTTTTTAATTATTATTAATTGTTTGTTTTAAAGGTAACCATTTCTAGGCAAGGGGTGAATAACTAAGGTAAAAAAAAAAGATAAATGTCACAACAGCAACTTAATACATTTTTATAGTTAATTTTTTTCAAATCAACTAGCCAGATTGTGATCATTTTTCGTAGCTATTACTAAAAAATCACATTGACAGATGTTTTCAGACCTGATGCTATGACACTTCAGTGATGCTGCTGTGCATTACATTTCCTGGGATCATCTTTGACCAGAGTCCACCTGTGCCAAATTCAAGTAAATGGACATGATTTGAAAGATACAGTACATGCATGTCTGCATAATGTCTATCAGAACAAAAGAAGAAGAAGAAGAAGAAGAAGAAACAAGGCCAAAGAAACTGCCAGAACAGCTCAAAGACAGGACAGCACAAATCTGGGAAAGATACAAAACAATTCTGCTCATTAAATATTTTCAAGTGCACAGTCGCCTTTATAATTCATAAAGGAAAGAAAATTGGACCCTTCATAAGTTCTGAGCTGGTAAGAGACATGACCATTTGTGAAGATAAAAGAAACTTATAGCAACCATCACTGCAAAACACTAACAGTCTAAGCTTTACAGCAGAAAGGCCAGACAGAAACATCTCAAGCATGTAAGACACATAAAAGCCCACAAAGAATTTGACCAAGGACCTTGTAATACTTACATCAATGTAATTTATTTTCTTTTTTTATATAATTTTGCACTAATTTGGAAATTGCTTTGTTATTATGGGGTCTGGAGGTCTGGAGTGTAAATTTTCGCACCATATTTATTTATCTATATTTATATTATATATATATATATATATATATATATATATATATATATATATATATATATATATATATATATATATATATATATATATATATAAATCTGGTTCACACCGTTTGGAGACAAGGTGTGGGAGGCAGGATTAAGATGGTTTGGGCATGTGTGCAGAGGAGGGACATGGGCTATATAGGCTGGAGAATGCTGAGGATGGAGCCACCAGGAAGGAGGAAAAGAGAAAGACCAAGGAGGATGTTTATGGATGTGGTGAGGGAAGACATGCAGGTAGTTGGTGTGAAAGAGGCAGATGTAGAGGACAGGGGGGTATGGAGACAGATGATCCCCTGTGGTGACCCCTAATGGGAGAAGCCTAAAGAAGAAGAAGATATGGTTCACACAATATATCTTCTAAAACTCTAATGTTAGCTGTTAGCAGTTTGCAGTAACAGTTTATTTACACTGACAGGCTTTCCTATGCTTTTATCCAAGAATTAAAAGACTAGTCAAATGAATCATGAGGGATAGCGTTCTGTAGATGTATATCACACTAAGTTATTCATTGCTACCACTGTGCATATTTTAGTGTTCCTCATGCTCACAAAAGATTATTTGGATCAGGTGTTAGAATTATTATGCCTCAAAATACCACTGCATTAAGAAGTGCTGATGGGAAAACACATTTAAAAAGAGACATTTTAAACAAATTCAGATTTGGTTATGTATTATTTATGCATAGACATATAACTTTATAGCTTTTTCCCTGACAATTCCACTAAAACCAGTATCTACCAGTATTTACTGTCTTCTTTTCTTCTCCCATGGCTTCACTTCCTTCTACTGTATGTTACATTCAAATTGGCATTACACTTTTTTTTCCAAGTACACTGTGAAAACAGCATTGACCCAACATTATATTCTCAAATCTTTACAAAACATGATATTATGTAATATGACTAAAATAAGAGACATGATACATGCTTCTGGTTGCTGCTACAAATTTAGATTAGTCAGTAAAGAGCCTGTGACATCTGTGGCATGTAATATCATAGCACCTTATTCAAGAAACACTTCTATTCATGCATTAGAAAAAAAATAATAACATTATGCATATTTGAGGTTTTTGGACAATTCTTAGTACACTTGCCATCTTGGTTTTTTTTTGCAAGGTACCATCTTAGTACATTGCAGAATATGAATGCTAATTCCATGTGGGAAAAAAAGCTGAACTTTAACAATAAAAAAGTTTGTTGAGCACTGTGCGTACTGCCCTTGTATTAATTCTATACAGTAGTGTACAGTGTATAAACCAAACCTCCTGAGTAAACTTCTGTATGGATACATTGGTATTTTACAACAAACTCTGTACTGTCCAGTTGTAAATTGTATACACATTGGACAAGTTCCAACACAAAGAGCACAGTATCACATTTTACAACCATTTTGAGAAGTATGGCAAATTGAGAAAATGCTTAATGTGTGATTATTAACTCTTTTATGTAATAGTAAGAAAGCATGCCCAAAACAAGATCAAGTAACACAAATAATAAACAAACAATCTTTTTGGTTGAGTGTGAAAACAGCATTACTGTGCTTTTAAATTTGATGTGGTGTAAATCTGGTATGCTTTAGAGGGGGGGAAAAAGTAAACAAAAAAACACAAAACTAAAAACAAAAAATAAAAAAAGGTTCTAACAAGTGGACTATAGTAACAACTCTCTGGCATACATAAAGGCATGAATTTCTTTTTCAATTGTAAAAATTAACATAATGTAAAAAAAAAAAAAAAAAAAAAGCATGTATCATATGAATATAAATCAGTTCATTTCTTCACCAACCCATCCTCTGTGTCTGTCCTCTGTGGTTTTTAAATTGCTCTTTCTGAGGTCCTGACCTATAAGTGTCCATCTCACTTCTTTTTAGTGAATAACGAAAACCTCTTCTCCTTTTCCTTCTTGCCAGAGGAAACTTCTGAGGCAGTGGAGGTTGATGGAAGGGGCAAGGTTTGGGCATGAGATTCTGAAGATGTTGCTACTGGCTCCTCTGTCACATACTGTGCTGCCCGCTCTAGGGCCTGAATCCAGATATTCACTTCCTCCTGTGAAAGTACAATATGAGTAGTAATATTAATAAATGACTCATTTACAATTTAGACATAAGCATCTGAAATAAAAACAGGACATTAATGGGAACACTGGGATACATGATTTAACTTTAGTGTACATTATTACATAAACAATCCTTATTTTTTGAAAATCCAATATAGAGTCTCTTTGTATGCTGTTTTTCAACCACAACCAACTTGTCTTAGGAGAGAAGAAGAAAGTACCTCAGCAAACAATGTACATTTCCCTAATGTTAGCAAATGGTTCTTCTTTAGTTAATTTTTGTGAATCATTTAGTTGTTTCTGGAATGTTTTATTTTGACTAACAAAGTCAGCATGTGTTTCCAAACCATTCTGTATATTTGAAACCACCTCATTCTTATATGATTACATAATAACCTTAACAATGATGGAACTTTAAAGAATGACAATTTTTTATGTTATTTTCACAAAATTCTGCTCGGTTGTATTCTTAGACGTGGGCAGCTTTAGGTAAGTAAGTACATAAAATATATTCATTCAGATTTTTGTGAAAAGGTAAAAGAACTATGAAGGTGTATTTAATATAAACAATATAAACAGTGAGGAAAATAACTATTTGAAAACCCTGCTATAAGTTCTCCCACTTAGAAATCATGGAGGGGTCTGAAATTGTCATCGTAGGTGCATGTCCACTGTGAGAGACATAATAAAAAAAAAAAATCCAGAAATCACAATGTATGATTTTTTTAACTATTTATTTGTATGATACAGCTGCAAATAAGTATTTGAACACCTGTCTATCAGCTAGAATTCTGACCCTCAAAGACCTGTTAGTCTGCCTTTAAAATGTCCACCTCCACTACATTTATTATCCTAAATAAGATGCACCTGTTTGAGGTCGTTATCTGCATAAAGACACCTGTCCACCCCATACAATCAGTAAGAATCCAACTACTAACATGGCCAAGACCAAAGAGCTGTCCAAAGACACTAGAGACAAAATTGTACACCTCCACAAGGCTGAAAAGGGCTCTGGGGAAATTGCCAAGCAGCTTGGTGAAAAAAGGTCCACTGTTGGAGCAATCATTAGAAAATGGAAGAAGCTAAACATGACTGTCAATCTCCCTCGGACTGGGGCTCCATGCAAGATCTCACCTCGTGGGGTCTCAAGAAATCAGCCCAGAACTACACGGGAGGAGCTGGTCAATAACCTGAAAAGAGCTGGGACCACCGTTTCCAAGGTTACTGTTGGTAATATACTAAGACGTTATGGTTTGAAATCATGCATGGCACGGAAGGTTCCCCTGCTTAAACCAGCACATGTCCAGGCATGTCTTAAGTTTGCCAATGACCATTTGGATGATCCAGAGGAGTCATGGGAGAAAGTCATGTGGTCAGATGAGACCAAAATAGAACTTTTGGGTCATAATTCCACTAAACGTGTTTGGAGAAAGAAGAATGATGAGTACCATCCCAAGAACACCATCCCTACTGTGAAGCATGGGGGTGGTAGCATCATGCTTTGGGGGTGTTTTTCTGCACATGGGACAGGGCGACTGCACTGTATTAAGGAGAGGATGACCGGGGCCACGTATTGCGAGATTTTGGGGAACAACCTCCTTCCCTCAGTTAGAGCATTGAAGATGGGTCGAGGCTGGGTCTTCCAACATGACAATGACCCGAAGCACACAGCCAGGATAACCAAGGAGTGGCTCTGTAAGAAGCATATCAAGGTTCTGGCGTGCCTAGCCAGTCTCCAGACCTAAACTCAATAGAGAATCTTTGGAGGGAGCTCAAACTCCATGTTTCTCAGCGACAGGCCAGAAACCTGACTGATCTAGAGAAGATCTGTGTGGAGGAGTGGGCCAAAATCAGAAAAATGATTTCTAAATGGGAGAACTTGCAAAATAGCAGGGTGTTCAAATACTTATTTTCCTCACTGTATGTATGTGTAGATAGATAGATAGATAGATAGATAGATAGATAGATAGATAGATAGATAGATAGATAGACAGACAGACAGACAGACAGACAGACAGACAGACAGACAGATATATATGGTGGCAATGCATAATCTGCCAAACAGATCAGATATCTAGTACAAGAAAACACAGATATATAAATGGCCATTATGCATGTGTGTGTACATGATCCATTTTCTCTGCATTTAGTGAAATAAAAAACATTGTGGAGAGGTTCCTCCATGTGTCGCTTCTGCTGTAAAATAAGCTTTAGAAATAAGCTTTGAAACTGACCTCATCTCTACACTGGAACAGGTATTCACTTCCATCTCCAAGTCTATAAAAGGCAGAAAACAACAGAGGAATTGGTTGATGTTTTATTTCAGATGGCATAACAAAGACTCTGTTTGATTAGGTTTCAAAGAAGAAATCCCATGGCACAGAGGTCATTTCTGCTACCAGTGATTCATTTACATAGCTGTATACAATTGACCTTAAAAGTTTGCATCCCTCATTGTTTTTGAATTTAAATAAATTCAATGCTCATCTATTTTTTTTTACTGATTTAAACTACAGTATATTATAAATGAAATAAGATTGTATGATATGGCAAGATAATAGTCCTACACACAGCAATACTTTTAGCTATACTTACCGCAGTTTAAATACATGCTTCTTTTTCTTGTAATTGGTCAGAACCTCGCAAACAGCATTGCTGAGTGACAGTGGTTCTTCGCCATGGTACGTAACACTATGGCTAAAACTCTTTGCATCCTTGTAGGCTGAAAGCAGGCCAGATTTCAAAACGAAGTAGATGCTGTTCCAGGATCTGAAATAAGAAGATGTGATGTTGAAAGACAGCTCCATTTTGTCTTTTGAATTAAAAGCACATTTTAAATCAAGACAACACAAATGCAGCTATGGACAGTATATTCTTCATTACCTGTTGGTTGCTTTTTTATTAGGTCCCTCCATCTCATGTTTACGTGTGAGGGTTCCTTCCATCAGAACTGGCTGAGACTGTGTGGGCATGGCGGGAAGGGTGGCAGCATGCTCTGCTTCTCTGGTAGCCTGGGAAGATGTTGAGGGTTCCAGCTCCATAGAGCCACTTTCCTGAATATCTGACATGATGGGCACCGCTGAATCTCCTGCAGTGCTCTCTCCATGGCCTGAGCCGGGTTCTGCTGCCACCATGCCAGACTAAACACGAAAGGAAGGATTGATGAAAATGGCATTCAAAGATGTACATTAAAATGTACAAAGATGTAGGATAAAAAAAGGTACGATTCCCAAACAAGCTAAATTCACTCACAAGTGACTGCTCCTCGATTGTGTCCAAACGTGAGGACTCTTCAGCGAATCCTGTGTCTTCTCTCCTAAAAGAAAAAAATACAGGGTTAATGGAATTAGATGATAAACTGTCCATAAAAGAACCAAACGTGAATTCCATTTCACCTGCTGTCCTTTTCCTCTTCCTGTATGTACTGCTGAATTTCCAGCTGCCGCTTTCTGATTTCAAGCAGCTCAAGCTAAATCAAACGAACAAACAAAAACATATTAATTATACGCATACCTGCTGTTACATTCACATACTCGCAGCTTTAAAGCCCTTACTGTTGTGAGGCGCTCCAATGCAGAGAATCGCTCCTCCCATGTGGCAGTGGATTTCTCAAAGGCTTCATGCCTTTTAAGCAACTTCTCTACCTCATCCACAGATCCCCCCAAGTCTTTACTGGCCACATATGGTTCCTGAGCTATCAGCCAGGCTTCTGCTACAGATGCATCCCGGGAGAACTGGCACACCTCTAACACTAGGGGGAGACATTAGCGATAGTTTACGGGATTATTTACATGAAAGATAAGTAGTGAAAAGTGCATGGATTTTTCAAGTTAAAACGAATGTTAAATTGAATCATTCAAAAACACGTACACAGTCTCAGCCAGTCCCATCTGTCATCCCATTTAAGCATCATTTCCTTTCTCTTCTCAATCAGCTGCATCAACTTCTCTTTAATCTACAGAACACAAAAATGCAAGTCAAAAAAAAAAATCTAACAAGAAATTTACAAAAGTAAGAAATAAATCATTTTCTTCACTTCTATAACAGCCCCAAATATAAAATCTCAAATACTGCTGAATTTGATTACCTCATCTGAGTCCCTGTGTTTCTGTGCTAGTAAGGTCCGCCCTAGCTCCACACAATCATTAAACTTTGGTCCACGAGTCTCAATCTCTGCACGGATCCCTTGGTGATACTTCATTAGCAACTCCACTGATGAAACATCTCTAAAGTTGTGCACAACACACAAAAACCTTCAGAAACATGATCACAGTTCATATCATTGCTATTATTTTCTGTGCTGAACGTTTACAGCTCACCTGGGTTTCTCCTGAGTTTCGATTTGCTGGATGATGCTTTCCATCCAGGCCATTAGGTCCCTAACCATGGTGAAAAAACGGAACTTGTTTGCCGTCTCCTCAAGCTGTTTCCGTCTTCCCGCGCAGGCAGCCAGAAGACCCTTCCAGGCATCTACCACCTCTTTTTCTGTTGCCTTGATGGCATCTGCTTGGATTCCAGCATACTGCGCATGTAGACGAGCTGCAGTGTCCTGGAACTGCTGTACCTATACATTCATACATACATACATACATACACATATATAGTATTAATAACCTGTTGATGATAATATAACCAAATAATGCCTGAAAGTCTCATATTTTACAAAAGATATTGACATAAGACACATTTCCAAAAAAAAGTAAATAAATCTATTGATATTGGTACGATTTTCAGGTGTTAGACATAACTGTATAGTGATTTACCTGCTTTCCAAGGGAGCTGATATCTCTTTCAAATGCAGCATGCATGCGATGGAAAGACTCTGCCTTGCTGAAATCCTCTCCCAAATCTTCCGGAAGCTCATTCTGTTTCTCCTCGATCTGGACCACCAACTCTTTGCCATCATAAAAGTATCTGGGCAACAGGAAAAATGACAAGCTTTACTTTTTAATAAAATGCACATGAAATCATACTTATTATTTCTAGATCTTTACTGCCTGCTGAAGAAACAAAGTCGATAATAATGCATCAAGAAGTACTAAATTGAACCGTTTCGATTTTTTTACTTACTTAAACAAGTCGTAAGAAGAAGTGAGAAGCTGTGTGCGGGTGTCAATGAGTTCCAAGAGATCTGCCCAACTCTCGTTAATGCCATCCTTCCATTCAGCCAGAGTAGATGATTCGCTATGACCGGCTTCAATCAGCTCATCAATAGTGTGATTCACAGTGTCGACCCGCTCCTGTCCCACAGTCCCCGTCTCCCTTGCAAACTCCCTGAACTTATCCCTCAGAATCTACATGACATTTAAGAAGTCACATGGATTAATTATTATAATAGAAATATACATTCAAACATTGTAACATGGTAACAATTCAGGCTGTGACCTAATAATGTCTTCTTCTTACTTCTAAGTTACTTACAATACAATGTGTGTGAAGGTGTGCATGTTCAGCAGTACCGTGACATGGTCCAGGTCCTGTCCCATCTCCTGTAAAGAAGCCACCACATCACGCTCAGCAATCCACTGCTCCAGGTCCTCCACCTCCCGGCTCAGAAGGAAGTGATGATAAGTATGATCAAGATATCTCCTGCGGTCCTCAGCCAGCTCCTTCAGGCCTGCGTACTGTTTGTCTACCTGACCCTGCCTCCGAATTATGGCCTCCCTGCGCAGGAAAATGTGAATTTACGACGCTACTCTTGTTAGAAGTTGTTTTACAACTGAATTGTAGCGCAAGCATACCCTTCAGGATGCTCCTCAGCAAGCATCTTCTGAGCACGGTCAGCAAGCTTCTGGATAGAATCTGCATAGTCATCAACAGCCTGCTTCAGAATCAAGTGCCGCTTTAGCAAAATCACAGCACTCTGCTCGTCCTGTAAAGAATAGAGATTATAACTAACAAGGAGAAACAAGCAGGTCTCAATGGTTTCAAATAAATCCAACAAATAACAAACAAATGTATACAAAGTTGCTCTGAAATTATTTGCCATTTCGCCCTTAAAAGCTCTACCTTTGCTTTATCATCAGCAATCATGTAGAGTTCCTGTTCACCAATCCATGCTTCTGCCTCATCTGCATCATTGTAGTACTGCTGGGCATCATTAGAGGCATGTAGTCGAGCTCGGCGTTTTGCCATCTCATCTTGCAGCCTTGCCCACACCTCCTCCAACCTCTTAATTTCCTCGGACATATGTTCTGCCTCTGGGCTTCCTTCTGCATCTGCCATCATACCTTGACCCCGCTGCAGAACCTCATCCACACGTGGCTGGTGACCTTCAATCTCCTTCTGGAGGGTCTGTGTTTGAGGACATTTGGTTAATGCAAACAATAATGAAAAAATGAAGCAGTTAAATCACTGATAATAAATAATTTATGTAAAAAGTGATCACTGCAAGATCAGACTTCCCAACCTGATTCTTTTTCAGGAGAAGCTGGACTGTCTGTAGATTGTTCCCATGATCCTGTGACATGGCCATAGGCAATCTCTCTTCAAGCCATAGCTGTAGAAAAATCGAAATAAAGATATAATGACTGTTGATTTGATGACTATGAACTTCTCCTTGCAGAAGTTGCACTCACTATTTCGTCTGCCACATCTCTGTAGAGCTGGTACACGGCTTTAGCTGCCTCAAGTTTGCCCTTGCGTTGAGCCAAAGGTGTAAGGAGTTGCTGGAAGTCTCTATGGACAGCCTGCAGCTCATGTTCCAGTTCGGGCTGCTCATCAGTTAGCGGAGTATGCTGCTGCTCAGCTTGCTGTAGCTCTTCTAGCTCCCGAGCTCGATCTCGCACCTGATTCTCAGTCATCTGCAGGATTACAGGGCACACTATTTATTCAAGACCTCTAAAGCAAAATCCAAGCATTTTTACAGTATTGTCAAAATAAATTTATCCAGTTTAAATTTCTGGTATTAAAAATTGAGCTTGTTATATATAAAATAGCACTAGTCTACGGTATGGACATCTTCTCCCAATGTCTTTATGGGTACCTCTGGTTTCCTCCCACCTCCCAAAACCATATCAGCAGATGGATTGTCTACATCCAATGGTCAGTTGTGTCAATGAGTGTGTGGATGTGGGTTTGTGGGCCACTATGATAACTGAAGTTCCATTAAGGCTAAGACCTTGGTTACTGAAGCTGAATGAATGCATAAATTAGAAGACATGAATAGTGAATATGTTGATGAATTTTACACTGTTGAGCATCTGGACATGTAATCTTACATTTTTTTTTTTTTTTAGCTAGAGTATGAGATTGGATTTTCTGCAGAACACAGTACTGATACTTCCACATTCCACAATGACAACTGTAGAGTCAAATGCGTAAGTTGCTCGACAAGCGTAATGGAACAGTGAACCACTTTGACTGGACTGCAAACTCAACAGAAAAGTGTACTTTTGGTGTTCTCACTGAATGTGTAATCCAATTAGAGCCTATGTTGTTGTATTTTGGAAGTGATATTCCAAACCACAACCCACTATTACAAGTCGCATTTATTATTTATCTTTTATACTTTTTATGTTACATTTCAATTACAGAATGTAACAGCATGCAGTAATTAAAACCATTCTTTACTTTTTATTCCCCATCAAACGCATATCATCGTGCAAGTACAAAAGGAGTGTGAAGGGATACAATCAAGCTAAAACACTGTTAGAATTTTAGTTTGTGATATTAGTTAGCAGTTAGTAATAATTGACTGGTCTTTTGAATTTAAAAGGTTTAATTTCAAACTTCCTAGCAGACAAAAAACAAACAGCACATGCTCTTATCAACAACCAGTTCATCAAGGGTTCTTCTGATAATTAATATTTCTGCCTATGCTTTATGAGCAATTTGTTAAACAGAAACTCTGTTGTAAGCTTCCAAAAAAAAATAAGGTTATAAAAAATAAGGGTTTTCTTTAAAGGGTTCTCTTTGAGAGACAAACCATACAATACTCCAAGTGCTATTTTTTTGTTATTATTTTTATAGAAAAATAATTTCTATATGTGCATTTTTAACACCTACATATTTTGGTTACACTTTACAATAACAGTACATAAAATAAGCATGTATTAATATGTAAACTAAATGTTACTTTATTATGAACTAATGATGAGTTAAGGAATATACTGTAATAATCAAGAACTAACCTTAACTACACCACGAGTTACACGAATTCATGTGTGAACAATGGCTACCCTAATTACATGTTAGTACATGTTTGTTAACTAATATATGATCTACACACCATGAGTGGTTACAGAGGACAATAGAGCAGTGCCTTGGGGCCCAGGCCACTGTAACCGATCACAGTGGGTAGATTGGTGTTTGTAATGTATTAAATACTGCACTTTTAATTCATATTCTTTCTCATAGAGCAAGTTACAATTAACCTAAAGTGTTAATTAATACATTTATTAACAAACATGTACTAACATGAAATTAAGGTAGCAGCTGTTCACACATGAATTCATCTGACTCATAGTGTAGTTAAGGTTAGTTCTTGATTAGTATATGCCTTAACTCATCATTACTTATTATTAGTGTTATTGTAAAGCATTACCCATATTTTTAGATCAACCCAAGAAATAACTGTTATCAAAACATAAAATATAAGACCATTTGAAATGCTGCTTGTTTTCAAGAAAAGTGTTGTTTTTTTTTTTTTTTTAATTAATAAGAATTTTTACCTGATGCTTCTTGATATAGATATTGGCACTTGTAAGATCGTTAACCTCCTCATCAACATCACCCTGGAGCTGCTGCTGTAAATTAGACAACCACTTCTTCAAGTCACCCAGGCTCTGTTCAAACAGTTCGGAGCGGTGGGCATCAAACAGAAGCCGAGCCTTTTCCTGTGTGGTGTTTTCCAGCTTGTTCCACAGATCATGAAGTTTTGTCAGACGTTCAGTCACAACGGGTTCAAACTCTGGTTTGGAGGCCATCAGCTCTTTACCTTCCTAAAGAGGTGTACAAGGTTTAGAAATTCCAATTGGATTTAGTTTAATAGATTTCAAGAGATTTGCAGAGTTTATGGGATGCTTAAGACGTTTATAAACCTGGTCAATTTTGTTGAGCCAATCCTTATTTGAAACCAGTTCTGCCATGAAGGCCTGGTGCTTCTGCCATTTGCTGTGCAGGTTGCGAGCCTCATCGTACGATGTGTCCTGAGCAGTCAGCATCTTCTCATTTATCCACAGAGTAAGCTGAGAAATAAGGCAGATATAGGAAAGAATGGGTTTTTAAAGTAAAGTGATTAAGAAATAATTGAAGGCTAAAGAAAAGTTATCGATATTCATTTAAATCAAATACAAAATTTCCTTACATCCTGAGTGTTCTGAAGAAAGTGTTGCAGGTCTTTATTGTCTCTGAGCTTCTCAGATACCTCATTGGCTTTGTCTTTGTTCTTCAAATATCTGTAGGTACATGCAAACACCCATTAACGCAACTTACCAGTGCATATAAACACACAACTTACAGTGAGAAAGTCTCACTATCTTCAGAGCAAAGCTCTGCTTTTCCAGATGAGCACTTTTATTACAGGATCAATACCCATCAGGACAGGCGCCCAGCTCTCACTACAGCAGACGACCTCCACTTATAGGAAAAATATAGACTTCCTCTCCACTGCCTAATGCTCTTGTCTTAGTGCTGACCCAAGAACAGTGATATTACACAGCATGTTTGAGAAATATCCCTAACACTAGATTCCAGGAGAAGAACCCATGGGCACATTCAAAGCAGTTCAGACTTGGGTTAGTTATCTCATCCTCCTCTGCACACCGGAATAATAAAAGGCTTAATACTTCAACAGTTTAATTAATGTGTTAGAATCAGAAAATAAGAAATCAATAAAATTAGAATTAAAAACCACTGGCATTGTTTTTAATGCTAAATATTCAGAATGCTGTATGGATGTTAGAATCCTAACATAGTAACAGATAAATGTGCATTGTCAGAATATACATGGTCAAATAACACTGGTCAAATAAAAGCCACAAGAGGCTTATACACACAATCAGTGAATCTGAAACGGTAACATATATGGTAACATTATTACAGCTTTCTGACCTGTCTTGAATTGAGTTCATTTTGTCCTTTACTTTGGTTGAGTAAAGGTTTCCACTGTCAACCAGCCTTTGACCACCATCTATTGTGTTTAATATTTTGTCCTCATTTGCATTCATAGTGGTGACAAAGTCCTCATGCTTCTTCAAAGCCTTCTCTGCCCCATCAAGTGTGTCAGGCTGGTCCAGGTGAGCCAGAGTGTACTCCTAGTAAGTGTAAATACAAATATACAAAAGTTTTTTTTTTAACTTGGGCTACAGGTTTGAGCAATTTGCTAGTAAAACATGGGGATACATGTATATTTACCTGGTTGTTCAAGATAGTTTCAGCTTGTTTTGCATCTCTTGAAAATTGTTGAAAACCCATGCCTTGGTCCAAAAAGTTCTTTCGGCTGTCCCACATTTTTTGCAGCTCATCCCATCCTTTATCTAGGCCTTTCAGCCTTTGATCCAGCTGTTGGTATTGGGCATCTTCCTCTTGGTCACGAGTGACAGCTGCTCCAGTGTCTCTAATGCTGTGATAGTCCTCTTCATGCCTATCCATATCTTGTTTAATTAAATTGTGATGACCTAGGAGTTCCTCAGCATCTGGAAGACTTGTAGGCATCTCTTCAGATGCGGTGGCCTTCTGTGTCTTGAAAAGCCAGGACTGAAAGTCATCCAGGTTCTGAAGGAAGTTTTGTAACTTGCTTACTTCACCAAGCGAGTCCTCTCTATCCTTTAGCGTTTGTTTCAACAGGTCCCAAGCCTTGTTTAGCTCTGCTTGTCGGGCCAAAATGTCAGCTGCATTTTCAGGATGGTCCTTGACAAGTTGTTGGGCCTCACCATGCAGGAAGTTCAGCTTATCCTGAATAGCAGCCAGGTCTCTTTCAATACCATAAAGTTTCCTTTGAATAGTCATGACAGCAGCAAGATCATTTCCAAGGTCCTGCGTGGACTCAATGACTCGTGTCTTGTCCCTGATCCATGCCCCAGTTTCATCACACTCAAGCCCATAGTTGTGAAGGCTGAGGGCTGAATCCACATTATGCTTCTTATATTGAACCATAGCCTTAAACTCATCCCACCTGTGTAGGGAGCACAAGAGTTAATAATGTTATGTAAAATGAATTGATATTTAATAGGGTAACTAAACTGATCAGGGCTGATTTGAATATCTAAAAGACTGAGAGAATGTTTTTTACCTCTTATTGAGACGAGTCTGACAATCCTTCACTTCTTTGGATCGTGGGTGCCTGCTGTCCTCTAGTTGCTTGGCTGCTTTGTTGATGTCATCCACCCGTGTTTGCATGTTGCCCATTTCTTGGGTGAGGATACTTAACCTGACAACACAAGAAATGATCAACGTAAGAAAGCTGCACCACTGCAAACCTGCTTACCAAAATGCCATTACACGGCTCCAGCAATGTGGAATTTGAAATGGAATGGGATGCATGTCTGTAATGCCCATATGTTCTTAAAATAAGAAGTACTAAATACCACTCCACCATGACATACTTGACACATTCCAAACAGGGTGGGCTCAAAACATGCACATACCTATTCTGAACAACCTCCAAATCTTCCAACTTCTCTGGTGTCTCTAACCCAACAAGCCATGTCTCTTTCTGGCCCATCCAGAGCTCACAGGCATCTGTTTCACTGAAAATGGTGTACAGTGCCAAAGTGTCCTCTAGTTTCTTCTTTCGCAGGTCTGAGAGAGACAAGAGCTCCATGTACATATCTCTAATGTCCTCCAGACGTCGTTGTATGTCAGGTGTGTTTTTAAGCTCGCTGGGCAGTGAATTAGCCTGTTTGGTCAAAGCATCAATAGTTGCTCCATTCTTAACTGCCTCATCACTCAGGGCACGATGCCTCTTGAGCAACCTTTGTGTGGCGTACTCCTCGTGCCCGATATCTTCAGTGCTCATCTGCCGTATGGCATCCAACAACCAGGACTTAAGATCATCAGCATCACCCTGGAATTGGAAGAAACGCTGGGTGTCCTGGAGGTTCTGTTTGCGGAACGCAGCCAGCTCCTCCAGTTGCTGCCATTGCCTCTGTACTTCATCCATGCGTTGCTGCACCTTTGGGGCACCAAAATGTTTGGCTTTCACCATCTTCTCACCTTCGGCCATCACCTGTTTCAGGTGATCACGCCGAGCATCTAGCTCATCTTCAAAAGCACTGTGTTTACTCTGCAGCACCAGCACACTAGTCAGATCCTTGCCATAGTCGAGCGAGGAAAAGATGTGTTCTTTCTCACGGATCCAGCTCTCAAGTTCATCTATCTCCCAGAAAAAGTTCCAGAGACGACGAGATTGCTGCAAACGGGCTTTGCGTTGTGCTGCAAGTGCACACAGCTCCTGATAACATAAGTCTAAATGCTGTACTCTGTCTCGAATCACTTGGGGGTCACATGGTTTGTAGCCTGATAAAAGAAATACAGAAAAGAATTAAACAAAAATCATAATTGAAATCATGTATATTTACAAATTTATGTTTACCATTTTGGTACTAATTATGCACAATAATTCCATAATGCTAATGCATGCTAATAGCATGAGAAGTGTAAAAGGAAAATAAGGTTCTACTAACTGTCTCCATTTGCAAATTTGAGAGCAGCTGCATTAGCAGTGTTCACTCTCTCTGCTTGCACAGCAATATCTGCCTCAATTAAAGCATGCTTTTGTAGAAGGTCCTCCACCTCCAACAAGTGCTTTCCAAAATCAAGAGACTGGACACGATTCTGGAAAAAAAATATCAAATAAGTCGAAAAAAAACAACCTGAAGCTTGAAATTTAAAACAGAATTATTCTTAGACAAAAAAAAAACAACTACACAAAGCTAAAACAACATATACATTTCAGGACACTAATCAAACCCGTCTTCTACCTTCATCTCGTCCATCCAGTTAATGATGTAAAGCATTTCCTGGAAGATTCTTTGCAAGGTGAGATTCTTCTCCAGACGGCCCCTGCGAGCGCTCAGGAGCTCCTGGAGGTAGTCCCAGAGCCTCAGGATATTGTCTTTCCTTGCATTAATTCGTTTAGCATCATGGTACCTCTCTGATTCCAGCTCTTTAGACAAGGCCACAAGGGATTGTACACGCTCCGCATACGCTGCAATGTCTGTCTCAATGGCATCATGCTTTTTCTTTGCTGCCTCTACTGCTGGTAGGTCATATCCAAAATTATCCTACAATGTAAATTAAATTGGATGTATATTACTTATTATAAGATTGTGACATGTGAATACAATAGATAAAAAACATTGTTCCAAAGCATTAAGTCAAGACAGTTTACCTGTGCTACTAATTTCTGGTTTTCAAGTAACCAGGTCTCTCTCATGGCAGCTTTCCTGTCAAAGCGACGCACCATTTGTTCAAGCTTTTCTTGCCTAATAAGCTCATCTCTAAGCACCCGCTCTCGCTCATGTTCCGCCCGCTCCAAGCGCGCCCATGCCTGGGATGAGATATTACAAAATGTAACATAATATTATTTTATGTAATTATATATACTTTAAAATGATTGGAAATAGTAATATTTATACAGAGGTGGATTTCAATATTCTACTCAGATCAAAATGGTAGCCCAGGAGTTAAAATGTTGGACTTAGAAAATAGTGCATTCAAATTCCAGCATTACCAAGCTGCCACTGCTGGCCCTTTATACATAATCCTTAACCCTTATCTGTTCTCTTGTATAAATGTCTAACTGTCTGCCAAATAATGTAAATGTCTCACCCTGTTGATGTCTGCCACCAGTGCACCCTCTTTAGGTGTGTAAACCTTCTGATTGTTGGCCCTCATCCTGCTCTGGATTGTGAAAAGGTGTACCTCCAGATTTCCCTTCTCCTGGAATCTTTTATAGATATTGGAATCAAATGTAAGATATTTTAACCTTATTGCTGGGGTCAATTTATGAACATAAATATATATATATATATATATATAGTATACAGTGTCCCCCGGGACTCGCGGGGGTTACATTCTAAGACCCCCACGAGTTCCGAAAATCCGTGTATTTTAGACGCACCCCCACAGCCCCTATGGTACCTTAGTGAATTTATCTAGACATTATGTCACTTTAAAACAATAATAAAAATTTATGAAATTTGTCAGTGAATACATAGTTGAAAATGTTACTCCTGACGTTCCTGAAAATTCGGTCCCGCTGCGGATTCCTGCGAATGGTAGATAATCCGAAACTTGCTGTTAGTTAGGTTCCAAATGAGAACCCGCTAATTTTCCGAACCGCAAATTTTCAGGGGTTCACTGTAAATATATATATATATATATATATATATATATATATATATATATATATATATATATATACTTATTATAAATCATTCTCATTTTTGTTCTTACTTTGGAGGCTTCTCCACAGTATAGTATGAGTTAAAGGCTTGTAATTGTTGCTGAACTCCATTGAGAGAATTTGCAAGTTTGCGGTTGTTCAGGATAATGATGGTCTGCTCAATCCATGTTAACAGGTCTGAGGAAAGCGTCTCATACATCTTAATCATCTTCTCTATGTCGATGGCATTATCCAGCACCTGAAGAACAACATGTCTTTTCAGTGCAGGTTTCATACAGAGAAAAGCAAACATAAATAAATAAATAATTAAAAAATAGAACAACTTGTACCTTCCCAACCCGCTTGCCTTCAACTGCCAGAGCTTTCATCTTGGAGAAGTAGTGATAAAAAGCAACAACATAAGTGATAATGGACTTCTCATCTGGGTTCTCGGTAAACACATCTGCAATTCACAGAGCACACAGAGATGAACTCTTTCAACAAAATCAAGGTAAAAAAAATGTTTGTTTGCATTAAGCGTGCATGGTATAAAAATATTTTCTTGCCCTCTGGGTCCAGGAGCTTGGTGACTCCAAGATTTCTCTCAGCTACATTAAAAGCTTGCTGAAGATTGTGAGTTGGATTGGATCTCTGCAAGTTGCCGTAGTCAACCAGATCTGACCTAAATAAATAAAAGATTAAAGAATAAAAGAAATTCAAGAAATCGAAAGTGTTTCTTTTGGCAGTATTTAATTAGCTTGCATTTTTTTTTCCTGCACCTGTGTTTATGTATAAGGGCATTGAAAGCTAAGCCATCCTTCCAGCTTGTGGTGAAGTTGGTGATATTTACATTGGGATACCTAAGAACCAAACAAAGAACCAAATTAAAAACCATATGATATTGTATATGGCAAATGATATCCTGATAGCATCGACATGATGAATAACATTTACCCAGCAGTCTTCATTTGACACCAAAGCAACAAGGCGTCTTTAGCGGACCGTGTCTCCTGCTTCCCCGTCTTGTCTACTTGTCCTACCTCTACTACAATGTCTTGAATCTGTGAGAAAGATAGATAGGTATAAGCTGGTAAATGGAATTACATTTGGCATATATGTAAATGATTTCATGCTATTTTTTATTTTTTTTGTCATTTACACTGAGTGATCAAACTAGTCAATTATCTAATACATTCCTCCTGTTGGTGCTAAAATGGTCATGCTCTCTTATTTATATTTCCTTTTTTTGTTGCAAGGTTAAACACATGGGGGGGAAAGTAATCTACTTCTCGTTCTCCATGTTCCTTTTCTTCCATGTGGAGAGATTACATTTGCAGCAGATCGTATTGTTTGAAATAGCCGAGCTAAAAATACACTGGCTGTCAAATGTAGTGATTAAAAATAAATACAACCCTGTTATCTATCAGTTCAAATGCAAATGTTTTGTTGCCATGAAACCAAATTTAAACGCATGGACGGTGTCTTGGCAAACTGCTGTTTAAATGGTGAGACATTTTAAGATTGCCTCAATGTATTCTTTAAGCAACATGTTATTCATTGATATAAAAATGACTTTAATTTTAAACTTGTGTTAGTTAGCTCACCTGGAAGCGAAGAATGATAGTCCAAATGAGCCCCAGGATAAGACGATGATTTCCATCTACAATATCATGTGACCCCATGTTCTCCAAATGAACCCTCTGCTCCCTTAGAAACTGCAGGGCCTTGTCTACATTCTCCAAGCAGTGAATCCTCATTCGACCTTTAGTGGGCTTGGGCTAGAAAATACACAAAGAGGCTACAGGATGCTGAATGATAACTGTGTATATCTCTTCACAGTAACCTTTTATTCACTTCAGCCTTGTTGTATCAGCAAATACTTACCAGCCTTTCACCAGACAGAACCTCAAGTAGTTTGATGAGCATCTTCCCATCCCGCAGATCTAGATAGAGATCTGAGATACGACAACTGACTCGAGCCAAGATGGAGTTCACCCATTTTGTGAAAGTCTTCTTTTGCACAGCTTCTCGCTCATCTGGTAGGCACAGTGAGGGGAAATTATTTAGCTAACTTAGCTAGACTAAAAGTGCTTACTTGTTTTTTTCCCCCTATGTCCATATGTTTACTTTTGACATAGATTTATGACTTTGCGGCCTTAACAATACCGTACACACCAATACTATGTGCTGAGGAATATGTATTTGCGCTAAAATGGAATGTGCACGTAGGTGTAGGTTTTGACTTCCCATGTGACATTTTACATTTTTCTGGTTGTAGCTTTTATGAAATAAGTGGACCGCAGGGTTTCCAAACAGAGCAATAGATAAAATGCATAAAACAAATACAATAACCATGGAAATTTTACAAATACTATAAGTTTGACACCTAAAATCTAAAATCTAAATCTTTTTATTTTTCAGCACCATAGTTTTCTGGGTCCTTTCAAACAAGGTCTTAAATGAAACCGTATCATTAATAAGTGTTTTATAAATGATTTAGGTTTCATGAAATCTGTCTGTCTGGCAGCAGATAGAGCGAGAGAAAGAGAGAGAAATAGAGAGAGAGAGAGAGAGAGAGAGAGAGAGAGAGAGAGAGAGAGAGCATTTAATGCAGAAAAAAATGCCATTTGGATGGAAAACATTAAAGCAGGGTTCAGGGCCTGAGAGTAAGAAACAGCGCTTTTAAGCGTATCCTCTCTGAGACCCATGAGACAGTAACCTACCCCCTTTTATCTCTGTAGTGCACAGTGCACAAACATTGTCTAACTGTATTAGGACCATACATCACTCTTATTCCAAAAACAACAACAAAAAAACTTTTTACACAAATAAAATTAAAATACTGAAAAAATCCTAACAGCCAATGGGGAATACAAACCATATCAAACACTGATCACCAACACCTCAAGTTACAACAATTAAAAAAAAGCAAACATTATGGTATTACTTACTTCAATATGTAGAAATAAACACCACAGTGTCCAAATCGTGGGATTTCATTTATATTTACTCTAAGATAAAAAACAATAGTATCATTTTAAATGCTAACTGCCTTACTGTAAAAATGTAACTAAGTAAACATGGCTTATGTTTGTTTTGTTTTTGTTTCTTTCACCGCTCAGCTGCTGCGAAGTGCACTGTTCTGGCTGTTCTCACCTGCTTGAAACCTAGCATGGAGGATATAAACTCTGCTAAACTGTTCTGTCTCTTAGATGGCATCAGCTTATCAGTAGGAGGCTAAATTTTGCTCAGCTTCTCGTGGCTCGGGCTCAAATCTCCTCTTGAGCTCTAGCGACAGGCCAATGAATTATTTATACTGATGGATTTTCCTTGTACCGAGCAAGCCTGTGTTTTGCACTACAGTCAGCGTTTGCTGTAAAGCCATTCAGAAAATTTATTAGGGCCTATCACTAAATGCTAACTCGTAGTTAACTGAGTGAAATGGTAAAATGTGCAACAGGGTGAATGGAGGTCACAGTATAGTCGACATTCGACAAAAATGATTTGAGGATGGAGAGAAGTTGAATAGAGAAGTGGAAAAAAACAGGAAGGCTGAAACACAATCTACCTTTTATGCCAAGTCCAAAAAGGAAACTGCCATCATTAGCTCATCGTTATGTGCAGAATGAACAACAACCATATACATAAATTCACTTAGAGATATAAAATGAAGACCCTAAGCTACCAAAACCATACTTGTACTGGCTACTAGTTAGGTATGGTTAGCTTTAATTAATGACCGGTTTTCCTAAATTTATTGTTTTTTTTTATTCATAAATACAAGAAATAGTTTCTAAGCAGTAAGTAGACGTGGGAATTAACAAATTACAATTATCATCATGAAATGGATCAAAATTTTGAACAAATCGAAACTCCCCATCATTGTAATCTGTTATGAAAACTTTCCGATTTATTAAGGCAGTTAGTATTGTGACAGCAAACTATTCGCCCTCAGCTCGCTTGCAACATTGAAGTTATTTTAAAAGCTAGCATTAGACAGATTAGGAATAATGCTAGTTAACTGATACCCTAATAGCTAAAACAAGTGTCTGATTTGAGATTATTGGCTTTTGTTAACTTTTACTTTCATACAGTACATTTAAAAGGTTACTGAACTACTTGAACTTGAGATTAAGACCTTACACACAAGCTGTACTTGTACTTGTCAACTTTGATCAGACTAGAGAGTTTTTGCATTTTTACTTCAGTAAACAATTTGGGTGACAGCACCTGTTTAGGGGTGTTTAATATCACTAAATCCAAATGCAATAATCAACATTTAAACAGATGCAATTGAACTCTCAGCCTCTTTCTACAAAAACAATTAACTAAAATGACAAGAACCTGAAGTGTAAAATAAACCTTTCAAATAATCTTCTGTATTTTATTAAAACAATGTAGAAATTCAATGTTGGGAAAACGTAAGTCACTTTATAAAAATATCTTGTTCTCGTTCTTTTTGTTCTTCTTCTTATTATTATTTTGATAAGGTATAATCTAACCCCTATTTTGAATATAATTTGGATGCTCCTGATCTACATGAATAAAATAATAATTGTAATATTTAGAAATTACATTTTTTGACCAACATTGAATAATATTATAGTATTAAAATACCATCACTATTTCCTTAATTAAACATAGTATGCCAGCCCACTGTGCTCCCACCATTCGATTAAATATTTCCTGTAAACGCAGTAATGTGAACAAGCACTTACCAAACACAACACATTTTGCCCTCTACAATAACCACCACAAACAAACTCACTTAACTAACGAATGTAAAAGGGACACGTGGAGGCTGGACATGGCAGGGGACATACCAGCCGTTTCAGGGAGGAAGAGAGGGTCAGAGGATACAGCCAAAAGAGAACTCTACCTTGAAGCTGTCTGAACCTGCCATCTAAAACGGAGTTGAAGCAGATGTTGGAGGTGCTGTGACTTAGCCAGCGGGTGCGTTTCATACTCTGCGAAGAAGATGATGAGGAGGAAGAAGGTTTCTGCGGGGGTGAGGGTCGGGAAAGTCGCGAAGTGTAGGAGAATGAGGAAGAGGAGGAGGAGGAGGAGGAGGCAGAGACAGTCAAGGAGGCTTGGGTTGGTGGAATGCCCCGTAAAGTGCTCTTCCTCTCAGGCAGTTTCTTGGGTTCATGCTTGGTGTGTCCGTTAGTCTTGGGCGCTGCCTTGTTCTCGCCACTTTGAACTCTGGACACAGGCGGCGTGCTCCTGCTTCTGGTGGCTTGAGTGCTGATGCGGATAGGAAGTTCTTTTCTTGAGGAATAGGCACTGGAGCGGATTGAAGTGACCTCCCTGCTGGTCTTCAGGCTGAGCTTCACCTCTGGCAGCTGGCTCTGACTTACAGGCATTGTGCAACACAGACCGCTGCTCATCATCAGCCAGCGCTGAATACACCTCTGCAGGTCAGCTTGACAAATGCAAAGTCTATCGCTTCCTCTCTTCTGTCTTCGAGTCCTCCTCCTCTCCCTTTCTCTTTCCCTCCCTCCCTCTCTCCCTCCCTCCCTCCCTTTTTCCCTCCCCTGTTTTGTTACTCTCAGCTAGTGAAAGGAGCAGCTAGTCCAGTGCCCAACTCATATATATCTAGTGCATCCTTGCTCACTTCCTTCTTTGGACAAACAAATGATGTCATCATACAGGGAAGTATGTGGTTGCATGCTTTGGAAATGATTCATTAATATAGGTTTCTCAAAACACACATATTTACGAACGAAAAAGTGCACAAACTACATGTTTGCAGGAATGTCTAAAAGCACAACCAATAAAAATAGTATGCAAGCATGCAGAAAGATCATCATGTTTAGAAAGCTATAACTAATGCCAAATAAGCACATGTATATTTACATCTGTAATGCAAAATATATTTACAACCTGAAATACAGTCGTCTGTTAGCTTGTTGTGAATGTTGTCTGATCACAATCACTGAAGAACATACCTCTCTCTAAACCTGTCTGCGTGGTGTCTAGCTTGCTCTTTGTCAGGAAACTCTAATTGCATTAGAAAAAGATCACTGCACATGCTGAGTACATTACAGCAGCGCTCTACTGCAGCAGCATATCTGGACCTTAAAGCCACAGACTAGGAAAGATTAAAAATATCAAAAAGTCTGTCCTTCCAAAACACGAAAACCTCTTACATTGTCATGAGATTTGAGCAATATACAATTCCTACAAATTTACAGAAGTTTCTATTAAAGAATGTGCATAACTTTCATTTAAATGGGAGGTGGGGACTATTACTGGGACCACTGGGTTCACCACAAATCAAACCAGGTTAAAGCGGTTACTAAAGATGAATAAATGTATGAACAAATTACATTTGAATTATAATTATATGCTCGTTATGGGAATATAGAGTAGAGAAGAATAAAGCTGGGTGAGAACGCAGAAACAACTTTATGGGCTAATGGAAATTAAAAAATACATAATACATTCTTTCTCTGTGCGTGTGTGTGTGTGTGTGTGTGTGTGTGTGTGTGTGTGTGTGTCTTAAACACTTGCAAGAACCAAAACTCTGGCTATTCACACAGAGCTATTTTAAGGTTCAGAGCAGCAAGGCCACAGGTGTAGCAGCAATGACATGCTCTCATTGCTTTGAGCCTCTGACACAGACAGGCAGGGCAGCTGTCCAGCTCTATCACACTAAAGAACGCTGAGCATGTAGCAGAGATCTGAGCTCGCTGGCTGGAAAAGCGAAGGGGGAGGAAATGAGAATGTGTGGAACAAATTCGGTTGCCGGGGTTCAGGCTTGTCTTTTAGCTTTTTTGGTCTTAGAGACGTAAATTTTATTAAACGGCACTTCAGGTCACATTGTCCAAAACTCACCGGCAAGAGCTTTGATGCGTGAACGCTCGAAGCGCCGAGCAGTGCTGTGGTCATTGTCGAGCTCCTCCTCAGACAACTCAAAACGAGTGTTGATACGGCTGTACTGCTGCGTGATGTCGGCATTGTCAAAATCTGTGGTGGAGGTCATGGCTGCTGGAGGTGGGGCAGAGGGGCCAGAAGACCTCAGAGCAATGTGGAAGGGGGTAATGGATGACCTAAAAAGACAGATGACACCAATTAATTTTTTTTCTGCCAACCAGCAGGGTTAAAAACATTTAGTATACCCATCAGATAACATGAAGATTACTCTACATTGTCTTACCCTGATATCTTTTATTAAACACATAAATAATTGACATTTTATTCAGCAACAAATCAAACCACTACAGAATCATAAAACAATTTATGACTTATTAAGATATTTAATATTCACTCGAACCATTGTGTTTTTCAAGTACTGCCGAATGTGTAAAATCTCCTAAAATTACTGCAAAAAAAAAACCCCAACAAAGCATCTGAGCAACACATAATTGTGCATTTCACATTAACTGTTAAACACTGGTATTTGAATAGGCAAGCTTTTTTAGAGTACGTGCATGTACCTCTGTGGCGTGATGGCTGAAGGTATATGGCTAAGATAGCTCTATCTTCCAGAGGCATGCTGCTTTTTCCTACCCTTATCACCCAACACAGGGGCTGGGCAACCCCTCTAAGTGCAAAATAACACAGAATTCTACTGACATCTTCATCAAATACAGTAGCTACTATGTGTTTATGGCTAATGGACAAGAGTGCATATTTCATGATTCAGCCATGTGTAAAATCTTGACTCAGTCATTTCTGTAAACCTTAGAGTGGCTTTAGATTACAGACTCATTCTTTAGGTCTTTTTGAGGCAGATATACTACAAAGACTGGCCTTAGCCTCCAAAAGTATTTGGACACTTAAGCCACACTGATTAATGCATGAATTTCAGTGTATTAGAAAACATGAAAAACCAAGCGGCAAAAATAAATAAATAAATAAAAGCACACTTTTAAGCAAAACCTTAACCAAACATAATCATTGAAGCCTCTTCAGTTAATTTGTATGTGATAATGTGGTATAATGTGATAAACTCCAGCATATGTTTACCTTGGTCAAGACACCTGCGTGAACTAAAAGGTAACTGACAACACAAATCCATTATGGGACTAGGAGGTTTAAACTATTAGCAAAAACAGCAAAAAAAAAGGAAGAACGTTTTAGGAAAAGACCTAGAATCATTATAGCTAATTCTGAAAGAGAGAAAAAAAAACCCTTCCTTCACAGTTACTGTGAAAAATAAAATTTAAATAAAACACAGGCAGCATACAGTCAGACCTAGCAAGAACACCATCCGTCTGGACAGGATCCCGGGCAGGAAAATCATTAAAAAAATTGTTCCAACAGTGAATACATGGAATACATTGAGCGTTAGTACTGTACAGATGAAGATGAGTGTGTGCACTCTACAGCACAGTTGTAAAAGTCTGGAGCTGGTTTTATCTATAGTTGTACTGGTGACCTTGTGCTTAAAAGAATATCTTGCCAAAGAAAAACTGTACGTCATACAGTGGCCTAAACCCTATAGAGCCCTAAAGAAACTGGTGATCGCCTAGTGTTGACTTGGATGAAATGTCACCCTAACTGTTACAAAAACTGATAAAAAAATTGAAATCGGCAAATGGCTAAATACTGAAGTACTGTAACCTATGTTTGAGTGTATAAATACTATTTTTTTCTGTTTTTGGGGAAAGGGATAGCTCAGTGGTTAAGATGTGTGCCTTCTGATCAAAGGGTTGTGATTTCAAATCCCATCACCATTAAGCACTACTGGGCCCTTGGGCAAGGCCCTTAACTCTCAACTGCTCAGTTGCATGAATGAAATAATTGCTCTGGATAAGGGCATCTGCCAAACGCTGTAAATGTCATATTTTTGTCACTTTCTATTATTTATTCTATTTCAAACACATCTTTTTTGTGGACATGTTTCGCTTGAATATTTTGCTTGTTCAATGTTTCTTAAACATTTAATGAAGTTGATACATTTGTCTACCAAAAGTGTGGCTAAACTGTTCAGACAAATTCTGGATCACAGTATAAGTGGCCAAGCACTTCAACAGTTTTTAAAATCACAAAATAAATGATGCTTAATGATAATAAGAGTAAGGTTATCACTTTCACTTATGATCGCATTGAATCATGACACAATCATCATGTAGCTATCAAATATAACAAGAAGAAAGTGAACAAGAAGAGGCCCGGGTAGAGGAGGAGCGCTTCTCTCGCTCGCTGCTCTGTATCAGGACGTTGCAGAGTGGATGTTATCAGAGAATAACGTGCCCTCCCTCAGTGGGAATCCCCTTATCACAGCCTACAGGGTCTACTCATGCTCCATCAGCCTGCTCTCTGCAGCACCTACTTACGTTTATGGTCACGGCATGCGACATAGCTCCTGTTATCTAGATAGGGAAAGCCAGTCTAATGTCCTCACATACAAAAGTGTTATAGTAATTGAATATAAATTTAATGCTATTTTAACTTCAAAATGGATATTGATTTAGATTTCATTGATTTGCTGCTCTGGATATTAAACTTGAGAGTTGAGCTGGCTGATATTTCGATCATACCAAGAGAGCTGTCGTACATTAGCTATGAGGCAAGAGGGTGTAGTGGAATATTTCTGACGTGCGTGATGATGAAGTAGTGAAACTAGAGACAGGCGTGGTTTGGATGCCCTCGTGTGCTGTGGTATGAAGAACTACAGTACAACCTGGCAATGAGTGCTCTGTTTTTCTTCAAAAAGTGTCGATCATTTTGATCTTAGTGCCATGATGTTAGGAAATAAAACAAATTATGAAAGAGTGCTAACAAAAATTATATCATACACGGAAAAATATTTTCCAAACACGACTTTGCAATGCGAAACCCTTAATACTTTCAGGACCTAAGACAGGCTCAGCAGCTACATGCATTTCTTTTTATTCATTTCGCTATTGCTAATGAATAATTTATAATAAAAGTGTGTTGCAAAAAGGTTGGAAGTGGGAACCGAAATGGAGCGAATCAATGTCCATGGTATATCAAAATAGAGCTTCAATCTACATTTAATTGTATTAACAACCTGTTGACTTCTATGACAAGTGTGTGGAAGACAGTCCTTATATGGGGACAGTTCAACTAATTTCTTTGTTGTTTAAAAGCTTGATGATAAAACAGGGCTGTTTTACGTTCGCCGATAACGTGAAGCCACACTGTTTATTCAATAGACAGTGTGTGTACATGTGTTTAAGTGACAGAGAGAGAGAGAGAGAGAGAGAGAGAGAGAGAGAGAGAAAGAGAAAGAGAACAGCTTTCTGAGCACGTTTCTGCCCTCCTGCTGTTATACTTTACACTTACAAGTTCATTAAAATATAAATGTAGAAAAAGATCAGATGCTTATAATGTTAAATGGACCAACTAAACCTTTGTCAACCAGCAAATAACATCTGCAATAGACTTTCCATTATACGCTGTCTCTCAGATTACACACAAAAAACAATATCTCCTTCTTCATGTTCAACCATCAGCATTATTAACAACTACAAATAGAATACAGAGTACATAGTGTAACATTTCATAAAAACAAATTATGTGACCTTTCTCCAGCCTTTATTAGAAGTGTTGGATATTGAAATGAAACTTAATTTAATTTTCTTGACTTATGTGCGAGTTTGTTCACTTTTTAAGACAGCAGGTCAACTTTTGTGAACTTTAACCAAATGTCTACTGTACAGACTATGGTACAACACACTTTTTATTCCAAACAATAAACCTCAGAATGAGACAGTATTTAATAATGCAAATGATAAACACTAAAACTAAAAAAAAAAAATGAAAAACTTACCAATGGAGATGTTAATGCTATTGGTAATTTCCTCTTCAGTGTACAGTTGAAAGGGAATCTGTAGTTTGTGTGTGTGTGTGTGTGTGTGTTACAATCCGAGGTGAGGCGCTGAGGCCGGGGACAGCGACATGGGGACTGAGTGCAGCTCCGCGCGCGCGTCCCGCCCTAACGGTTAAAAATAAAGCGCGCCTCGCAGCGCACAGCGCAGGACCCACATTCCTGCTGAACACCACTGCCTTTAAATGGCACATGCACTGAGAAAGGAGCTGCTCACTCCCACCAAGTGTGTGTTTACGCCTTCACACACACACACACACACACACACACACACACACACACACACACACACACACAGTCCGCACAAAAGTGTTTCCATGAACAGGGAATGCCTCTTGATCCTGGTGGTGTGTTAGTGGATGACATTCTCTTAAGAGAATAACATATAACATACACACAGCAAAATATAACATGTACATATATGAATAACATATATCAAAATCTCCCTGAGGGAATGTCACGTGATATAAGCAATACAACACATTTTTATAACTGAAACATTAAATTATGATTGAGTAACATATGATTGCATGAAGGGAAAAAAAACATCACATGTGCATTACACGTGAATTGCACATTATCACGAATATGTGAAAAATACAACTTCGTAATGTAAAAGAAAATGGTTTTCAATTTCACAGTTGAAACAGCTCAAATAAACAATTAGGGGAACATGTCTAAAAACATGCCTAAAAGTTATTATTATTGTGTTATTATTCACATGACTTCTGGAATGGTTTATTGAATATAAATAAACATATACAATCTATAAAATCTATATGCACTGTGTTATATGTTTATAATGTAATGAATTAAACTATAGTTGGATATACAGTATGTACTACAGCAACAAAACAGTTTAAAGCTGCAGTGAGAAACTTTTTATCCTGGAATAGTTACATATCTACCTACAAATTCATGATGTCTTATACAAACAACCATATCATTAACCAGCTTTTTTATATAAATTATACTGCTACTGCCATTTGACAGAGTAAACGTGTTTCCCTTCGCAGTATAACATGGTTAACAACAGTACAACCCTGGTAGCACCTATGTGATTTGACAGCAAGTACCTTATACAGAGAAGGTACATAATTTTTTTGCAATTAGAATTTAAGTTGTAAAAACCTATAGTGAGAATGACACTGAAATATAAAAATAAATATTGAAAATATTAACTACTATCTTCTTATTATACTGTATGTACATTTTTTTTCTTCTTTGTAACTGCTAAATATTCCACAATCTCTTTTTTGCTCAAATAATTTAGATGTTTTTTTTATTCTTGAATGTGGATTTGGAAAGGAAAGAACAGAATTAGCTATGGAACTTACCTGCAATATCTATTCCTACCAGAGAGGGCACTATTTTTTACAACAGCCACATACCCCTTCTTAAAAGTCATTCACTGCTGCTTTAACTACAGGAGGATCAGATAATGAACATTATCATGTAAGGGCATTTTTCTGTACCTCTTTGTGTATGAAAAAGAATGAATGTGCAATGTTTATTCAGTTTGAATACCTCCAGACTTGCACATTTCAATAAGATAGAAACAGCTATTATTTTAGATGGCGTGAGTTCTGCAAATTTTAGCTCAAATTAATAGCTTATTTAATTTATTGCATTTATATGTTGCCTAAATTATTGTTTTCTTGCGCACAAGATTAAGTATTTTAAGACATTATCATATTCAGAAATAAAAAGTAGCATGTTAGGACAAACCCCATGTGCAATGCTGTACCAGCGGTTTATTGTAGTTATTGGTATATACATTTGTTTTGCACCATTTAGCTGCAGCATGTAAGTGCTAGCATAATTCAAGCTCATTTTACACATACCATAACACTAACTCTCCAGGCAATCACAGCCAGTGGTACATGTTAGCCTTCACCCTCCCCAGTTGGTAGGTGTAATATGATAGAAGTGTGCTGACAGGTGGGTGGGAAAGGGTTACCAAGTTGGAACAAAAACAATTGGCAACTCTTTTTGAAAATGAACGGTTTATATTTCCACAAAAGTATAAAAACATAAATATGCAAAAACAAACATGTATTACATAAAAAAAAACAAGCCATAACAAATAAATTTTTTTGAAAATGCATTTTATACATTGTTTAACATTTAAATAGAAGTGACTATATAAAGCAATTTTTCTTTTGTTATTGCTATATACAATAAAATTGTCAAAGAGAACTGAGAAACGTTCCATCTCAAGTCCTTTCCTTCACTTATATAATTATTAAAAAAGATACATTTGCATAAATGTAAACTATTGCTTTACTAAATCCTGACTGAATCCTTATTATGCAGTCAGTAGGTAATTTGACTATACAAGGAGTTTTGATGACTGCATTCAATGCTATATATTGTCTATGGACAAAAGTTTGTGGACACCTGACAATATTTCAATGCGCTTTTTTGGACATTCCATTAGACAGTTAATCCTCATTTGCTGTTATAATAACCTCCCTTTTTCTAGGAATATGTTCCACTAAATGCTTCGTGGTAACAGTTTGGAGGAAGATCCTTATATGGCTGGAAAAGTCAGGTGTCCCAATTGTTTTGTATTTATAAAGTGAATTTACATGTGCAGTATGTTAATGCAATACAGACTGGCGAGATATGATCATTATTTACTCCATACAGCAACAGCTATTAAAAAATAAATACAGTATTTCGATTTGAATTTCTCCAATCTAAATTATGAGTTCAGTCTCAGGGACACTTCATACAGCCTTATCACTATAGTGGCCACTCAAATCATAAACAGCCATACAGAGCAAATGTTAAATAAAGGGTTACTGTGAGACTAGCCCTATCTTAATCATATGTATTAAATCATTCGGTTTGCTATGATAGTGTGTGTGATGAAATTTGTTCATTGTAGAGAATCGTTTAGATTAAATACTGCAAATGCCACTAAGTGGCAATAGTCAGTTAAAAAAAAAAGACAACTCGTAAATTTTATGCATTCTATGACTTTAAGTCTAGTGTAGTGCAGAAAAGTAAACGTGTGCTATGCCTATAGATGTGCATATATAGTTGCACACATACATGCTTATATATACACTGTATGGTGCATGTACACAGAGAAGCATTGTGCTGCATACTATACATTCTGACATGCTCAGTAAAAAAGTTTCAAATAAATCATCTTAGATTTGGAATATTCACTTCGCTACACACACAGAAATACTGGATTTGATTTACTGGATTATGTTATATAGAGATGTGTGCAGAGCCATTTCAATGCCAAGTACTTCTACAAAAAGAGCTTATGGGTGATTTAAATTAACCTTAAATATTCCTATATAAATTCTTTTTCCAGTCTTTGGCAACACAAGCACCATAAATAGTATGCACAATGTAGAAAAAAGTATTAATGTCATTTCACAAATAAAAAAAAAAAAACCAGTGCACTGAGGAGAAAAAAAAACAGAACATAGAAAAAGAGTAATGAGGTGCAAATATCACAAACGTCAATTACAAGCTTTTAAATATGTTTTCATTAGTAACCTGTTTTGTCATGAGGATAAAAAAGAATCAAGGTCAGAGATTACAGCTGCTTGCTTCCTGGCGACTACATTCAGCAGTCTCTGGGGTAGGGTTGGAGTTCCTAAATCAACCTGTTGTAAAAGACACAATGTTTACTGTACAACCAGCATATTTAGGCTAGGCTGATTTACATTCATAATAAATTTAGAATCAAATGATTGAGGGTGAGGATAGAAAGGTTACCTGTAGTAGATAGATAACGATAACAGTCTCTCGACCCTGCAGCTGGCTGCGCTGAAGAATCCATGCACTGGGAAACATCTCGCCACGTACGGTGTCCGCACTTGGTCTAGGAAGAGACTCTTCAAATACAGACTGCATGGCTAACACCCACATATCCTCCTGACGGATAGTAAGCAGACAAAAGGAATGAGAGAAAGAAAGAAAGAAAGAAAGAAAGAAAGAAAGAAAGAAAGAAAGAAAGAAAGAAAGAAAGAAAGAAAGAAAGAAAGAAAGAAAGAAAGAAAGAAAGAAAGAGGCATGTAGAAATGAAGGATTTTCAATCACCTTGATGTAAGGGTATGAACTTTTTGAACTAATAAAAAGAAAACACATAACAGGCATGCAAAAAATAAAATAAGAAATAAAACTAAACACCATATGCTCTTAGTCTTAAATAATCAGTGCTTACAACCCTGAAGTTGATTAACTGAACTTCCTGAAAAGTTAGTTTCTCTTAGCAATTTGTCAACAATTACAATTTGTTATTTATTATGAAATTGCACATCATTCATTTTATCAATTTCTACATACATATAATTCTAAATAGTCCTAACAGTTCTAAATAATTTTCTGTCTCAAGTTTTACCTTGGACTGAAAATGAAGACTTTTTTCAAAAACAGTAAATAAACATCTAAAAAAAAGTTCTACACCAGGCATTACTATATGACCACCTATCAGTTATAATATTATGACCACCTGCCTTATATTGTATTGGTCCCCCTTTTGCTGCCAAACAGTTCTAACCCGTCAAACATTAACAGCAATAACTTCAGCAATTTGATCTACAGGAGCGTTCGCCCTCCACGTGCATCAATGAGCCTTGGCGACAATCACCACTGTTCTTTCCTTGGACCACTTTTGATAGATACTGACTACTGCAGTTTTGGAGATGCTCTAACCCAGTCGTCTAGCCGGCACAATTTGTCCCTCGTGAAACTTGTGCAAATCCTTACACTTGCCCATTTTACCTGCAAATTAACTTTGAGGACAAAATGTCCACTTGCTGCCTAACATTTTCCACCCACTAACAGGCGCAATGATGAAGAGATAATCAGTGTTTTCAACTTCACTGCTCATAATGTTATAATGTCATGGTGTAATGCCTGGTCGGTGTATTTGGAACGAGTCTCCAGTGTCAGTGCTCTGTAGCAATCAAAGGTAAATCTTTAAGTAAAACAAATGAAGGCACACACACCCTTTTCGACTCAGTGCTCAGGCAACAGAAATCCCGTGGCTGCTTCATATGACAGTTGGAAGGATCGGTCAGCAGGTACACTGGTGAAAGAGTCAAAATCAGTTGTAATTATCATTCCTTTTAATGAAAAAAATTCTAATAATTGAAGATAATTTTGTATATACACATATATAGATATTATTAAACAATCACCTAGTTGTGTAGTGTCATTTAATACATGTGTCCAGGCAGACTTTAGAGATTTGTTGTAGAGATGAATTTTGGAGTGATCACGGATTAAACTCCACAAACTAGCCTTGGGTCTCTCCAGTTCCATGGCACCCAAAAACCCATGAGCAGAAGGTCTGGATGAGGGCCGATGGAAGGTCTGAACACCGTTCTCCAAGCCCTGGTGTCTGGAAAAAAAGTAGGTTTTAAACATGAGTGGGACTAATATTTGAAACATAGTGAATTTATTTTTCACTTCCTCCAGCCAGCACCAACCTCCAGCCAGCATCTGCACTCCCTGCCAGCAGATTCCTTAGATTTCCTCCAGAGGCTAAATGAACCTGTTCCATAACAAACTTGAGTCAAACACTCTGCAGCCAGTTTTACACCACAGAATTCCAAAGATAAAATGGTGAAAGCTATGCACTTTTACCTCTGATATGGCACTTGTGAGAGTACAGTCTGCAGTGTTTTGGTAAGAAACCGAAATTGATGAGGGAGAGCTAAAGGAACAGGTACGCTGTCGTCCAGGAGGAGATGAAGGAGAGGAAGAGGAATGAAGCTTATATCTAGGAGAGTAGGAGGAGCTCTCCATGCAAATATCTAATGAGGAGAACTGGTTTAGTAAAATTGTGTTTGCATTTCGTACGCTTCTTTAAAAAAAAAAAGTTAATTGTGTACCCTGAGCTGAAAGCCATGCACGAGGAGCCTTTAAAGTTTGAGGTGAGATCATGGGAGTTCGAGACATTCCTTTTGAATCCCTCTCTGAGACTCCATTAATCTGTGGAACACAGGCATACAAATATCCTTTAACCTTTTAATGAATACCTCGGGTTGGTGGTAACCAATTATCTTATTTTCTTTACTCAATACCGAATTATACCTGTTTGTATATAACAATTGCTTTTGACAACAATGAATTATTCCAATTCGCCCAGTAAGATTGAATCAATTGTAAACCAGCATTCAATACACTGCATCTCAATACACATGTAGGGTTGTATGTATACACTGTTCATTGATAAAGCCAGGTCTCTAACAATGTACAAACATTTTATTTAAGCCTATATAATGAATAAAATGCAACATTTAATATGCATAAGTTTTATCTCACCTGTATAGATGGTGAGATGCCATCTTTCAACAGAGCTGCATTACTGCTGTTGTAGCCAGATGTAGGTCCAGAAGAGAGACTTAGGTTGGAGCCAGTGCACAAGGTGCTGTTACTGACACGTGTACAAAGCCTCAAATGATCCTACATGAATAATGAAGTGAAACATAAAATAATTACTAACTGTGGTATTTGCTATCTGTGGCACTTAAATCACAATGAGGTCAGCAAATGCGACTTTAAGTCTTTAAGAAGTCTACATGTCACAGCTTCACCTCACCTTTACACACTGTGCCAGAGCCTGTTGCTCTAATCTCCTCTTTTCCTGCTCCATCCTCTCACGTAACCGCACTCGCGCTCTGGCAATCTCCGTCTTCGCCTCCTCACGTGCACGACCGTAGTCACGCAGCAGGAGTTCAATATCAGTGGGATACTGACCATCTCTTCTAGGTGGATCAGGAACTCTATGAAAATGATTCATTGGAATAGTTTAGGAAAGCATGGACTAGATTTGTAATACATTTCTATAGCACAAATGGAGAAAATTTGTGATAGAAAGAAAGGGAATGGTTTAATCATTCACCTGCTCATCTCCACTACTTCCTTGCGTAGGTGCTGAAGATATTCCCGCTGCCGGCTGGGTGAATCCACAGTTTTCCTAGACTGCTCTGTAGTGTGATCTGGTGGGTTTGGATGCTTGCTTGGGCTGAGACTTCGAGCTCGGCGGGACGTCTGAAGGCGATCTTCTCTTTCCTTTCTCAAACCATCAATACTCCTCCTGTGTCTGAAAAAAAATAACAGGAAAATATGCAATAATACATGAATTCTCTATTCAGACTTACATTTCTATCACAGCACAGCTCAGACAGTACTTTCAAATGCAACGCAAAGAGTTTCTTTGTGTTTTTTCAAGTGTTACTAATGATGTCATATCCTGTCCCCAGTTACAACTCCCTGCAACCCTTGCGGCCTACAAATGTGGCTGCGATGGGCTACAGCACTTAGAAAATCTTATAGACATTCACCTTCCCCAGAGCCAGCATCCAACTACACACACTCACAATGGCTATTTAAAAGTCTTATTGACCGATTCTTCGAAAGACTTTGCTCTATGCTCTTAGTCCATACTCTAGTTTGCCTAGTTCATGTTGTTTTTTGTGTGCCGGACCCTTAAACTGTCTATACTATTATGCCTTTGTCTGAGCTCTCATTACATGACAACTGATCAGATATCTTATTAACCTGGAAACCTGTTCTACTGTAAAAAAAAACTGAGAACATTGAAAAAAAAGAATGCAGCATACTGGCAAATCTACAATAGTATATGTGTTCTTTGCATGTAGTAGTAAATTTTTCCAAACATAAAACCCTCACCTGTCATATAGCTGCTGTTTAGTAGAGACGGTAGAGTCTGCTCTCGAACTGGACTTCAGCATCTTTAAAAGAGTGTCTGTCTTTTCCAGGCCATAGTGCAACTTGGCCTCTTTCAGCTCTACACTAAGGAGATGAGGACTGAGATCTAATTGCGTAGAGGCAAGTACCTGCTCCCGTTCCTTTCTCAGTTTTTCAATTTCTTTGCTCCTTGTATCTGCTGATTCCAACACCTCTGTTTTATGCCTATACCTGAAACTCTTTGACTCTACTGAACATAGGTGTGGATTATGTGTTTTGATATCTGGAGATTTCGCCACAGCTGTATTGTTTTCGTTAGTAAGCCTGGCTGGTGGCTGCTGACTGATTCCTGACCAGTTGTTGAACTTGTTGTGCATTGGCAGGTTTTCAGGAATCCAAAAGTCCTCTTGGAGTGGACTGGTTTCACTGAGTGGGTTGATGCTGAGCAGGATATCTGTATTACAGTCACTCGGAACCAAAGACACGCTGTCTTCGTCTTGGTATTGGAGAGTGTCTTTGATCGGATCCCTGCAGCAGCTCACATCTTTATAGATTCTGTGTTTATAATTCTGTCTGCTGGCGATGTGGCTTTGATTAATGGGTGTTGATGATTGTAATCTGTTTTGGTTCAAGTCTGCAGGTTGCCCGTTTTTGACAGAGGAAGAGTCATTATTATAATTCCAGGGACTGCACCAAATAGCCTGGCTTGAAACTCTGCTTTGCACTCCATTAGGGTGTTTCTTTCTTTCATTTTGTATGTATCTGCTGGATGAGACTTCTGTAGAGCATGCATCTGGTGCACCTAAATTTGTACAACTGTGGATGCTTAGGTTTTCAAGAGACACGGAAATCCCTGATTTGTTTTCAGTTTGATAATGAGATTGGGGATTACTGGTGTACACTGGTTTGCTTTCAGCTGTATTTCTGACAAGTTGTGAAAGAGCCTCAGTGGGGGTCTGGATTGTCCCAGATTTGATTCTTCTTTTCGTTAAACGTGAAACATCCACAGTGAGAATAGGTGAGGAGGCACGGTCTATAAGTAACACCCTTTCATCAAGGTTATTCTTTGGCTTTATTTGCTGATGTTTTTGATTGTCTCTTGCCGACGTCTGAGAATGGCATTTTCTCTGAGCACAAACTGCAAATGATTTGGAAGTTTTATGGTCTCCTTTGATAGGATTGAAACAGCACTGATTTGGTGCAACGGTTTCTAGAGAGGGATTATTTTCAGTTTCTGAATTTCCACCAAACTGCACAAAAAAAGGTGAGCCTGTAGGATGTAAATCAGGCATACTTTTAACAGTTCCAAAGGTCTGTCTGCTTTCACAAGGCTCTTTAATAGGTTTGATGGCACCATCTTGCTTTGGTATGCTGCAAAGTTCAGAGCCAATAACTTTCACAATAACACTGACCTCATGAGATTTGGGTTTCTCTATGGGTTGGGAGCTCTGGAGAAAGTTCTGTTTCATACATGCAACATCCTCAGTTTGGATCCCAACATCTGTGCCAGTTTGGGTGGAGTAAACAGTCTTGCAGGACTTGTTAGAGCGTATTTTCGAAACTTTATTGAAGGTTGTTAATGGAGTCCCATTTTTCAAAGAACTTTCCCCTGTTCTCATACACTGTATGTTCCCCAGAAGATCCGAAGTGCTGACAATTAACTCAGAAAGATGTTCAGACATATTCTGAAGACTTGTCCATGTGGTCGATGGTTTGGACACAGGAACCTGGGTACTGCTTCTCCTGTGTTTGGTTTTCTTCTCCAAGTCTTCATAACACTTGACTGTCTGTGTACCCTGGTCATATTTTCTTGATTCTTGGTTACTGTCCTGACTTTCCTCATGGTCAGAAGAGTAGACGAGCACTATTTCATCTACTTGACCTGAGCCACTGGCTAGCTCTAAAGTATCATTGCAAGAGTCACTGCCTGAAGCTGTTAAGATCTTCTCTTTACAAATAGTTGGGGTATGAAAAGATTCTTTTAGCTTGGGCTCTGTGGAAATATGCTCTTTGGAATCTTCAGTACTACTCAATGTGCTCGAAAGCCCCTTTTGAACTGCATAAGTGCTCAGATGAGAACTAAAAGGAGAATTCTGGACATTTAGCCCATTATCCATACTGCAGCATCTTGTTATACCACTGTTAGAACTTTTAAGTGAGGATAATCGACTATTTATATTGACTGCACTTCCAAATGGCTGATTTTTGTATGCGGTTTTAAGTAACCGATCCTTTTTTCTTGTATGAACAAAGGGGTTGATGTCACTTGAACTAAAATGCAGAAAAGGTTCTCTATTTGGGATGGAATCCTTCTCAAATGATTTTGCTTTTTCGTGGTTATTTTCATTTAATATGTGTTTAGTAGAATTGGCACCCGTTAACTGGTGACTTGATTCACAATTCTTTTGTAGACTAGGAATTTGAAATAATTTTGCAGGAAGATTATATTTTTCATCCCTCAATTTCTCCACTTTATCAGTGGTAAGATCTCTGATGTAAGGGTTAGGATTGTCAGAGCCAGTCCTATAAGACTGATTCTGTTTTGATTTTGATTCTACTGATACTGAAATAATTTCTAAAGATAGAGATGTATTTGATTCATCAGCTGAGTTTTTTCTATTTTCTGTTTTTAGTCTTCCGGGAGCAGGTGTGCCAGATGAAGTGGCAATAGTGCTTTTATGTACTCTGGATTTAGCTTTCTCATCTAAGGACGAATCAGGTGTTGAGTCTGTGGATGAGCTCAAAGGGGCTGTGAAGTGGGCTTTCCTGTATCTCTTTAACTTTCCTCTCTGCCGCTCTTCATTAGTTCTTGAAAATACAAGTCTTGAACCATTAATTGTTGTATGTTGTTTCTCCCCATTGGCCTTTTCAGTAGATTCAATTTCAACTTGAAGAGGTTCTTTTGGATTTAATGATTTAGATGCTGAAAATGTAAGGTCTGGGTTATTTGCCTTTCTTGTATCTATCTGCTCCGGTCTTTGGACAGACTTAGAAAGGATGGATAAGTCTTGAAAATGCTGTTGGTCTGAATGCTTCTTTTCATGTTGAACATTCACACGCTGTTCCTGAATTGTCCTATGCAGTGTATGGTCCTCTGTATACAGTGATTGGTCTTCATTCTGGGGAAAGTTAGGGGGCTTTTCACTGATAATGACACTTTGGATGATTTGTGTTTGGCTATCTTTTCCTAGCTCTGAAGTGCAGAATGCTACAGTCTGGCAAGGTTTAGAACCTTTAAGTAGCAGACAATTATGGCTTTCGAGGTCCATGTTTTTTTCTTTTGTATCATTTTCACTATTAAGATGTTCTTGTATGATGAAACCATGTTTTTCTCCAGCACATTCTTGGTATGCTAGCATTTTAATTCGACTAGAATCTGTATCCTGAACATTTTCAGCTCTGTCTGAATTGAAAGAGCATTCCTTGTTTTTTCTAATCTGAACTGTGGACTCAGTGTCAAAATGTGAAACAGTGTTTAACTCCACCACCTGCTGAAATTTAGCTGCCATATTTGCGTTACTTGTTTCCACAGACTTCACCATCTCCTTAATAAGCATGTCTGAGCCAATGTGGTTCACCACTGCTACTGAGCATCTTTTGGAAACTGTAACATTACAAGCATCTTTAGAGACTCCTGACATGCTGTTTTCTTCAGGTGAGATACCTAGCTTCTTTTGTGTGTGTGATAAAAGATTAAATCCATTCTGATCAGTGATTACAGACGTATTTGCTTGCGTTGTATTGTCAACTGATTTAGTGATTGTTATAGTCTCGCTTTTCATCTGAAAGAACTGATTTTGCGCCTCAGCCACGGTGACAGGCAAAATTAAATCGGGGCTCTGTTTACAAGTTGACATCAATGTCAGTTGTATAGTTTCTTTACTTTTGCCACTTTCTCCATCGATGAAACCATTTGAATGACTTGTACTTAATTCTGGATGATTATTAGTTGGTACTGCAAAAAGGACATTGTTTTCTTCGGGTACCTTTTTTAAATCTGGTGGCACAGGTCCATTATGATTGTCAGAATTTTCTCTTCCTACACTGAAGCTCTTCACCAACTCAAACGGACTATTGCTAAGGAATCCAAATTCTTGTTGGTCCAATTTAACTTCGTTCTCGGTGGGAGGTCTTTCTAGATATTTGCTTTTCACACAGTCACCTGTGTTGTCAATATTCACTCGATCATCAACAGAATATTCACATTGAGATGTGTGAGAACTGCAGAGTTTTACTTGTGCAAACTCAGCTATCATTTCATTCTTTCTCTGAGTGTTCTTAAGAGCATCACTGTTGGTTGGTGTGGATGTTTTGTTTGTTTCTGGTTCTTCATTAATGTTTTCACCACCATCCACTTGCAGTGACGTGTTCAGATGTTCTTTTACCACTTCGGATATTTCATCATTTATTGTAAGGCCAGGGTTGTGCAATGTATTGCTCTTGAACACTCCTTTGTCCTCAACCTGAATATCAGGACATTTTACGTCTGGCAAACCCTGCATTACACTTTTATTCATACGAATGATCGATATTCTGTGATCTTTTGACGCTGTATTTGCAAATCTGTCTTCAAGTGTACAGCAGGCAATTTGATTATTGCTGTCTTGGTGCAAGTCTGTGTGATTGTCCATAGATGCAGTTTTTAAATCATGTTGAATTGTTTGGGGCAAACTGGCACATCTCTCTTTTTCTGTTGGTAACAGTTGACCTGTTAAGTCTCTGCTGCTGTTAGAACTGTCATTAAACAGGAACGGCACATTACTGACAGCAGAATCACCTTGAACTAGGGAATCCACACAGTTTCTTTGGGGTTTGCAAAATGTTTGCTAAATCGTCATTAGAGTCTTTGCTTCTTTTTCTTGAGTGCTCATTACAGAATTCATGCTCGAGATGAGCACCACAGTGTCTTAAGAATCAGCCACTTGAATATCTGACTTGAAGTTAATTTCGGAAGGCTCATCTTTTTTATTGCCTGTATCATAGCTCTCTGAGCATATTTTTTCTGTACGCTGAACCCGATGCTGCACCAAGGCCTTTTCATCAATCACCTCCTGTGGCTCACATGGCAAATCATTCTCTATTTTTAGAGTATGTATTACTGATTGATGGAGTTCCTTACTGGAACATTGTGTATTATTGCTTTTCAAAGGTGCTCCTGGTTGAAGTGTACTATGAGAATGCTGAACTTGTAGATGTGTTTGGTGATCACATTGTAAGAAAATATTACTGTTACTGGAGGGTGTTTCTAAGTTGCAACTTTCTTCAGACTGTGTTTGTTGTTTTGATTCTATAAAGTTGTTCTGTGGCAACAAGCTGGACTGAACAGCACTCTCTTTGAAAGGTGCATTAACCCCTAGGGTACTATCATTTGATTTTAATGGGAATATTTCTGGCGGTGTAGGTTTCTTTGAGCATAAAGTGTTGTTGCTTATTGTCTTCTGAGTGATGGAGTCCTTATCATTCAAAAAATAGTCCAAGACTGTTCCTGTTTCAGGGTCCATGTGACTTTTTTCCTTGACAGTCACATTTTTACTTTGTACAGAATCAAAATGGCATGATGTACAGCATTCGGATTTAGTTGTTGAACCAGACATATCTAAACTAGCCTGGCTTTGGCTGCTACTGGTCTCTGAAAGTAAACATCGTTTCAACGAGGTCTCTGAGGCACCAAGGATCCTAGGACTGTCTGCGGCATCCATGGATGACCATGCATCTGTTTGTACAAGAAAAGCTTCTGCTTCTATGACAGTGGCAGCACTGGAGTGCCGGGAATCAGATGTCACTTGTGGGAGGTGTGAAGATTCCTTTATCGCTTGTCTTGCTACCTTTTGACAAGGTACACTCCCAAAAAACTCTTCAAGCATTTCTTTGGATTCATCTATATTTTGTCTATGTACTATTGATTCTGGCTTTGATAACGAATGAAAAGTATGACAAATGGAGTGAATGGGCTCCAGTGTTGGCTCTGCATCCGTGTTCCCACTACTTTCTTTGACAAGTGAGTCCTTAGACATTTGATTGTCCACACTCTCTACTTCACTTGGCTCACAGTCCTCTTGCTGAAGCTGCTCCGCCAATGCAATGGCATAAGCTGATGAAAGGGAGTCCATTGAGAAAAGGCTGTCACAGTCTGAAGAGTCATCAGTCACTTCCTCGCCATTGTTCTCTACCCAGTTAATTAGGTCGTGCTGTGTCTTGATCAATCTTCTGGTCTTTTTAGACAGGGTCTCTGCACTATGCCAGTGTTCCTGCTCCTTTGAATTTAATGAAGTAAGCTGATCTAAACCATCACAAGACACTGTTGATTTAATTGGGGACCTTGGATGATTTGTCCCCAAGTCTTCTACAGCTTTGTCTTTCTTATCTTCCACAACAAATAGAGTTTTCACTTTACTAGCAGACTTAGCACTTTTGCCACCCCGTGAGCCTAAAGGAGGCTTGCGGAAAACCTTTGACAAAGCCATCTTAATTCCAAAGCCAACTGATCGAGAAAGAGACTTGCGGATTGTCTCCAAGCCCTTGTTTCCTTCATGGGGCAAACTCTTTCCTCCCTTAAGTGAGTTTTTCTGTGATCTTGATTGCTTTATTATTGGAAGAACCTTCTTACTATCTCTATCATCTGCATCTGTCATCACTTTTTCACATATGTTATGATTCCATGCTGATGACTGAAGCGGAGTTGCAAAAGCTTTTCTTTCGGTCACTTCTTCAGATGGCATGTTTTCCTTCATAAATATTTTCATGTTCTCAGAGGAGCCTGTTCTAGTTGAGGTCCTTTGGCTACACCTTGAGGGCATTGTGTTGGAACGTCCTCTAGGTTTGCTTTGTAGGCATTCATCAGACTCCCACCTTTCAGGATAGTTACCCCTAGAGAGAGATGATGTTGACTCAGATAATCTGTTCCTCCTAAGAAATTGGCTGTTAAAAGAAAAAAAAGTGATGTAATTTTAGGAGTTTGCTTTTAGAATGATTTATTCATCTAAATTATTAGGCTTATTTTCATAGCGCATCTCCCAACAGAACTAAATTAAGTGTCTCTTACTGACCTGAAAATAGGTGTATGTTGAGGGTAAAGTCGAGACAAAAGGTCAACAGAAAAAGAATGTCTTCGCATGACCATTGGGCGTCCTCTGCGTTTTGAGGAAGACTCAAGGTCCAGAGATCCATCAGCCCCGAGAGCAAGTGTAGTCTCTAGTCTCTGAAGCTCCTGCTTCGCCTCTAGCAGGTGCCGCTTGCGAGCAATTCTTTCCAGTTGGTAGCGCAGTCTTTTGCGGCGAATACGATTCTCGTTTCTTCGGAGTGCGTGGTGTTTGAGGAGTTCTTCTTGCACCACCCGTTTCCTATCTCCCACAATTAGTGATGGACGGGCTGTTTCACTGCTGCTCTCATTATCATTAATGCCAGCCAGTGCAGGCAGAGAAATGACATCAGTCTGCACTCCTGTGTCGAGTGTTCCCTTCTCCCTGATGGCAGCAAGACGCTGCTTTTCTTGCAAGATCCACTGCTGGACTGTTAGTTAAATAGAAAGCTCAGTTTTAATTCCCTATATACATATAATACAGCTCATTCCCTATCCTTGTGAACCAGCATAAGCATATGTTTTTACAAAAGCATTTCTGTAGGTTTCTGGATAAGCTCGTCTGCCAAATGCTGAAAATGTAAAATAAATGTAACTATGCACTATTGCGTATTAAAATAAGTTTGATATATATATATATATATATATATATATATATATATATATATATATATATATATATATATATATATATATACTTTTTTATAAAATAGCTGCATTTTTAAATGCGAGATTACATCTTAAAAGATGTAATTAAGACTGTATGTGGAAAGAAAAATACATTTTTAGAAATGGCAAAAATGGAAAATAATTTTTATGTAAAGTTTATATACAATGAGATCCAAAAGCCTGAAATGACACTAAATCGAGGAATTATTCCACCTTAAACTGAAAATGAAAAAGGAAAACTAAAAAAAGAAATGACACTGAATCAATAAATTATTCCACCTTAAACTGGAAAGGAAAAAAAAATAATTAAGAAAACAAATATTTAATATCTTGAATATGCAATATTCAAGCAACTGTATCAAGCAAATTACTCACTCTCAGAGCGTTGTCTTCGAAGATGGGCCTGTTCTCTTTCCAAGTCTTTCTCAGTCCGCCTCTGTTCTACCAGTATCTCTTCACGCAGACATTCAACATAGCGTTGATGCTCCTCCAGCTTTTGCCAAGGAGCCAAACTTCCACTGTCGATCTGACCTCCTACCTCCTCTGCCCTGAACACACAGGGATATAAAGAGAAGCTAAATTTTCCACATAAGACCAGAGTAAACCAGAAGAAGTATACAACCGACTCTGTAAATCAACTTTCCCTTCATTTAGCATCTTTCGGTAACCAAGTAACCAGAAGACAATCCAGCAACAACAAGATAATGGAGATCTCTTGAGATCTCATTATCAGCTCAACATTTCCAGATAGTCGTACAACAAATATAAACCACAGGACAAAACTTTTCACCTTGCATTAGGCGTGAGAGTGTTAAGATCAGATAATCTGAAAAGTGGTCCAGCTTCAATGATCTGAAAAAAACAAACAAAAAAACAACAACAAGATTTTAGATTTATGCATAATATTTTTTTTGATTGTACTACATAATTAGAGGAAGCACCTGAAGTAATTGGTTTTCTATTTCCTTATCCAAGTGTGTTAAAGACATTACATACATGATCTTAGAAGGACTATGTATTATACTCTTAACAGACTGAAACAGAATGTAGCATATGAACCTACACGTCTCCTTTCTCTCAGAAGTGCGGCCTCTGCCGGATGGTTAAATCGGAACTTGTGACGTCCTGCTAACGTTATCACCGCACCTAAAACAAACAGAGGCAATACATTACAATCCACTATGCGTTTATCTACTCCACTACTATTTACATATAGAAAATTCACCCCCACGCGATTCACGTTTTATAACAACAGGCCAAAAACGTGTGTATAAACAGGTATCTGTGTTCTGCATTCACCTTGTGCGAGTCGGCAGGGTTCAGTGACCTCTCGATCATTGACTGTGCAAGTTGTGTGTGGTAGCGGTTTGATGGTAACAACTCCATTCTGATTCTCAATTTCACACACAGAACCCTCAGGCTTGACTAAAACATTACACCACAGAATGTTTAACACTACATAATTTCATACTATTACAATTCATTTTTGTCAAAAATATCTATCTATAGAAATCTGAAAATCGTCACCTATATGAGCTTCTTCCTCATTTCGATTCTGAGGTCCAATTCTGGTGATTCCTTCCTGCAACACACAGAGCGATGAGGGTTAATAAGCACATCATTAAATATTAATCAAAGAAAACTATGGGCTGTGCCCACTACAAGTGGGTGCCATTAAACCCAACCTGGTACACGTTCACATTTTCTAGACTTCAAACGCATGCAGGAGGATTATTTTTACTGGTTTTCTAGATCAGAGTAAAAACTGTTCAGGAAGCTAAGAACTCTTAATTATCCTAATGAACTCTTAAATAACCTCCCAGAAATGCTTTAAAGTGTACCATGTACCAAGAGACTTTGGATTAAATGCCTAAAAAACATTATATAAATACACTAAAGAAGTATTTCAAATGTTCCTTGGAAATTTACATGTGCTTAGCTTCCATAAATGACTATGTTATAAAACTGTATGCAGAAGATTTGAATGGTTCCCTGAAGGGAAATTGATCTTTTACACACTGACAACTGCAGGTTGTTTAGTGGCTCTGAACCTCATGAAATATAACCTTTAGAATAAAGCATCAAGTCGATCACACACAACAGTGAAGGGAAAACTGGAAGAAGAAATTAGCTGTTGCAGACAAGCAGAGTTGCTTTACCTGACTGTTGCAGATGTTTCAGTGAATTTTGCAGAGAGAGCAAGAGTAAGAAATAAAAAGTTTAGATAGAAGAATCTAAACATAAGAAAGAGTTATTAGTTCAAAAGCAGACTTTAAAATATGCAGATGTTAGACATGAGCCTGAACTGGAGAGTTACTGAGTGGCAATAAAGACAGTACCCAGAGGTGGTAAATGGTGACTCCTGTGCTCAAGACATCTGGTTCCAGGGAGATGAGATGGGGTTGGAGAGAACATATCTGAACTCCTGCTCTGTCCTGGTTAATGTCTACATTGTACTGCTCGAGAAGAGCTCGCTTATCCTGCCAACTCTCCGACCAGTCTTTGGTAAGCTGTTCTACCTGAAAGTGTGAGGGGAACACAGAGATTCTTATAATCCTGAGCCTACAAGAAAAACCAGATGCTTTATATATTTACTTTATTCACATTAACAAACCTTAAGTTCATTCTGCAGCACTATGTCTGAAAGGCTGCTGTCTCGCTCATCACTCAGAGATGGGCTGGGGTTTCTCTGCTGTAGACAGTCAGCGAAAACAATGTCTGTATGAGCTATCACTTTTTCTATCTGTGCCGGGAGCATTTTCTAAGAGAAGGTAATTACCATAGAGTAGCTCAGCAGCATGCTTTTCAGTCGATCGATCTCTTCACGGAGCTCCCTGATCAGCCTCACACTGGCATCCTGAGAAGAAAACAGAACAAACTGAAAATAAAGATGTCTTATTTGATCATCATCAGTGAATAGAGTAATCATAGCATGGTAGAAACACTCACTCAGGGGGAAAAAAAACAAACACACACCTCATTGACTCTTGGCTTGTTGACAATGTTCTTGGCGTGAGCAGCGTAGCGGAGAGTGCTGAGAGTCTCGTTGTAGCTGCTGCAAGAAGGCGAGATTGCTGTTGGGAGGAAAGAGAGAGCGAGAAATATGCTGAAAAGGTGCAGAAATATGCAGTTATTAAAAAAGAATAAATGCTGGGATGATTATGTAGTGGTTTATTTTCCACAAGTCATGAAATGTGCATATTTTGCTTATGCTTTGACAATTTGCCAATTCTTTCTTCATTTTTTTTTCTCTCTGACTTGCACTTTTTAACAGTTAGCCCTTTCGTAAACAGCTATACACTTACCAGCCCTCTCTTTTTTTAAAAATATATATACAGCTAATGTTATTAAGAAACCAAAAATCTCCAATGGCAAAAGACTTGCTGACAATTACAAAAGTATGAAGTATACATCACCTTCCAGAAAGCAACATAACTTCACAATATCCTTTGTTTAATAACATGTTTATGTTTATTAGCCTTAGGACATTAACACCATCGATTCCTGTGAATGCCCGGTTACTATAGAGATTGTAATGTGTTTAAATGAATATAAACCTGTGATTTAAATTATAGCTGTCTTATTATACAAAAATAAAGCTGACTAATCAATTTCAAGAATGCCACAATAATTTGCAATGAGTCTTTATTACTCAGAAACAGACTTACTTGCGATCATTATGGTTTTGGAGTTTCCTCCCAGGCTGTCTTTGAGCAGCCAGGTGAGGACAGAGTCTCTGTAGGGGATGAAGCAGTGTTTGCGGCTGCTGCTAGACAAGGAGCTGGACTGACTGCCCACTGCGCTGGCCTCCCCCTCACTCAGCATGCTGTTAATGCTCTGACTGCTACTGCACATCTGAGAGTTCTGAGCTATGGGAAGATAGAAAAAAGACGTCAAACAAGAAAAAAAAAAAAACACAACAATAAAATATTGTTCAGAACAAGTATTAAAAATTATATTGCCAGATTTTCCCATACCAAGAGCAGATATGACAATCCCCAGAGTTACAAGAGACTTGTTGATGTTGGCTCCTTCAGTAATCCGATCTCGGCAGAAATTGGGGTCCGCTCTCTCACTGATAAAACAAGCATTAATACAGTATGAGTAATAAATAACCAAGTACGTCCACTAGGGGGCGGTCCAATCATAGTCAGAAGTATGAAAAAGAAAATGTACGTCTGGTGGAAAAATCTTTAAGCAGCTTTAGAAAAAGAAAATCACCAACCTGCCAGCCAGGTCCACTAAGTTGATCTTGCTCACTATTTCAGATGGAAGGTTATTCTCTAGTATCGCCTACAACAGATGGTTTGTTCAAAAAAAAAAAAAAAAAAAAGAAGTTTAAGTGCAGTTCATATTTCAAAGTGATTAGAAGCCACTATCACACATAATACACAGAAGCCATTACAAATATACATTTTTTTACTATTTTTATTTGTTCAGTCACGTGCCAAAGGCATAATAACAAAGTATGTATCCAGTAACTATAATCCAGTGTTTATTATCGTTATTTTACTGCCATGATTGTAATGATGTGTAGTGTGCTCTCAGAGTTTTGGTGCTGGATATACATCTTTTATTCATCTTTTATTATTCCACTACTTTTATTTATCTTCAGTAACTGCATATTTCTTGTCATAGAGTGTTAAACTGCTTTATATTTTAAGAAACTGAAGTAAAGATTCAATTTTAGTCACCTGTCATCACTGTATAAAAAAAATCAAGGCGTATTAATGTACTGTTTAATCTAGCACTGGCTATTAAAAGGGGCATGACCTCACAATCTCAAGAAAAACCCTACTAACGATACAGCTGTTGCTATCCGATGATAATTGGGCACAGGTAATTAATTTGATTTATTACCGTTTTGTTCAGTGGAATTGCAGCATAAAACACCATTGACATCATTTGTATTCTAAAGGAAATCGTACTGGTCACAAAACTAACCTTTCTATTGAATATATTACATATTTATTATTAATATACATTACATAATATTTTCTCAATTGGAAACTAGGGCAATACTGATGCTGAGCATATTGAGATTGAGACCTGTGTGTACTGGATGCTGAAAATGGCATGTGATCGGCTGCTAGCATCGTGAACATGCGTGGCTGCTGTGATGCGGTTAGCGACGCCTTCTTCCAGCAGATCTGCTGCCTGCCTGTAGTCTTCCACCACATGCTGAGTAAGACCTGGAACACACACAAATACAATTAATACATAATCTTGCTTTCCATATATTGACTTATATATAAGACTTCTACTTGTAATCTACTAATTCTAATGGTAGAGAGATTCCCCTAATAATGAGAAGTAATTATATCTAATAAATCAATAATTCAAGCAGTCAATTGAACATTTTATCGACAACAATTAAATGTGAAAAATAACATAAGATTCTATTTAATCTATTTTTCTCTTCAGCATAAAGAAGTACAGGAAGTGTTTGTCAAACGTGATGAGTAGAAGTGGATTTGCTCATGTGGATTTGCTCATTCAAACACAACAGCATTAATGAGGTTAAGCACTGATGCCTGGCAAGGTATATGAGTTCCAAAGTGGTTGAGGTCAAGCCTCTTAAGTTCTTCCGTGTCTTAATGGACATCGCTTTGTGCACAGGGTTGCACAAATATAATGCTACGATATGCAAAGTCGTTCTAGAAATGTGTGTGCTTCCAGCTTTGTGGCAACAATTTAGGTGTGATGGTTAGGTGTCTACTTGGCAAAAGACAGGAGACGATTATGTGATTTTAATTGGAAGTGACGAGAATGGACAGAATTGGAAATGAGTTTATTAGAGGGACAAGGTGACAAGGTGAAAAGGCGCAATTGAGATGGTTTGGACATGTGCAGAGGAAGGAAAAAAGTATAGGTATAGCCTATATTTAAGCTATAGACGTGTATCTTGCCAAACATATATAGTCAGAAGCTCTACAACAAGCAGCTATAATGTATAAAAGATATACGTTTATATATGTATGTGCAGATAGAATATTTCGTGGGATATCACCGCATTAAGAAGACACACCCAGAGATTGGCATCTGTAAACAGATATTGCTGAACCAGTGTACATTAGGTAACACAGAGAGAGAGAGAGAGAGAGAGAGAGAGAGAGAGAGAGAGAGAGAGAGAGAGAGAGAGAGCGAGAGAGAGAGAGAGAGAGAGAAGTGGACTGTGAGTGTATTCCGCTGGGCTTGTTACAGTCACAGGAAAGTGAGGTCATTTCCTTTGCTGTTCAGGGATTTCTCCTGATATACACAATGACTGGATGTTGGACACGAGACAAAAATGGAGTGGGGAGATTGCAGTTAAACTGAAGCACTGCTCTTTAATTACACAACTTGTAAACACAACAGTGTTGGTTTGTAGTTCGTCTTCTGTTCATCTAATTCCTAAGCAGCTGTTATTCTTTTATAAAACTCTCACCCTGCACATATGGCCCTTTTTCCGGGTGCTCCCTCACGCGCAGGGTGGCCGGCTTTTTCTGGTCGGCCCTTCTGAGCAGATCGCGTACTCGCTCATTGTAGATCTCTAAGAAACTGGAGTGTGAGAGGTTGGGAAAAAACAAATAATCACCCTTAAGTTAAGCATAAACTTCTTTGGGGTCATGCATAGGGAACGAATACACAGACACATGTGCAGCATGTCACGCTTTCCTACCTAACTTCAACCCTGCAGTTCTGTCCATCAGGAGATTCTGTTCCGGATCGAAACAGCCCCTGAAATTACGCAAAGAAAGATCAAATCACCCGCATGACCCAAAAGTGATTACGTTACATAGCAGAAACTTACTTGGCAGATCCTTGGTGTCAATCCAAAAGAATCCTACATAAGAAAGAAGAAATTAAGTGATTGTGTGCATGTACAATGTTATGTAAAGTGTATTTTACATGTAGTTGTGTACTAAGCAAAGCCTGCACTGTATTACATACTGGATTGCCCATCATGGTGTAGGTCTTCCCTGAGCCTGTTTGTCCATATGCAAAAAGACAGACATTGTAGCCTTCACTTGCTCCAGTCAACACACACATCCCCAGATCCTGGAACACCTACCAAAAAAAGACATCATACACTCATTTATTTATACATTTTTTTTTTTTTTTTTACATCTGCAGCTTTATAATCCCCCGCCTTTAGAAAAAGACAAGAGACTTGAAAATAATATGAAGGACCAGTTTGCAGACTGTATTTTCAAAAGAACCAGATATTTTGGACATATATTGGACAACTCATTTGCAGAATGCTTTTCTTGATATTACTCTACTGGCTTCATTTATTCTTTAGTTAAATTTGGACAAAATATTCACAGCAACAATGAGAATTATTATCTGGACACTGTTGAATGCAATTTCTAGCCACCCTGTGCCTAAAGTTTTGCCCAGAATAGCTGAAGTCTTCTGACTAAATACCTGAATAGGTCATAAAATTCAGCACCTAGAACACAATAAAGAGGGAGAGCAAAGGAAAAAAGGAGAGCACTGGTATGAGCATGTGGAGGTCCTGAAGTCAAGCTGATCCATGTGTTTTCTTTTTTGCTCTCCTTACTGAGAAAGCAGCAGCAGAGTCGAGGATGTGCCCTTCACACAAACTGGCAGGCTAGCACAAACACAGACAGCACATTCTCTGCACACACAGCATTTCGCCTTCATCACACATACTAAGAAAGATGGGTTTAGCTTTCCAAGTCAGATTTACTGTCTGCATTGCAGTGAAAACAAAATCCCTGATCAAATTCATATGGATATTCTTTAGAAACTAAAGCCGGGTCTACAAGTCTGAAGTAATCAACCTTAATGGAGAACATCTTTGAACATATTTGGATTTCAGGAATGCTGAAGACATTTGTGTGCAATAGGAAAATAGTTTTTAGGCGATATAGAGCAAATATTGACATGGTGCAATTCTACAATAGCAAGCCTATAAATGATCTTGTCTACATTCCAGGCGAACTCCAGTAGCACATTGGCAACCGTGGTGTGATACATGTGTCCACACTCATAACACTATGGTGGAGAAAGTGAAGTGAGCTCACATCTGCCATACCTCTCAACTTCAAACAGCTTCTCCTTTGCCCTGCTATTTGCAGAAGGTGTGTTTAGGTAAGCTAAACAAATCTGACCTTTGCACTTTGGTGAAAACACTGAGTCAGCAAAATAAGTCAGTATGAAAAAGCCAAAGCTACTGTAAGGCAGATGTGTTGACTAACACTAATCAGCTAGGTCTATGTGGTCTAGCAGTTTCCACCCTCCTAGTGGGCATTCTGAATAGGGGCTAATTGGCATGCAATCTACAGCAAGAAAGGATCAGTGGCAGCTTTCTAAAGAGTGCTGGCACTCCTGTCTTCTTTTCATTTAATTAGTCTGAGCTTGACTCCTTTGCCTTAAAAAAAAAAAAAAAAAATCAATGAAGAGCTTGTTTAAAAAAAAAAAGAATCACTCTCACTGAGCTAGGGTCACTTACAGGTTTGCTGTCACAGAACAAAAAGACAAAACAATCTCTTTTTGTACCTAACACAGTCTACAGCAATACATAATAGCCTGGAGCCATGTTTTTCAAAGCGGGGTCTGGGAATCCCTAGACACCTGTAAGAGGGGTCCATGATTTTCTAATTTTGTTCCATGGCAGAAATCACATCCAAATTAATTTGAGGTGTAACACAAAGCCACCATCAGGATATGGATCATGTTCCAAATATGGTGTATTTACACCTATGCTTGTATTTAAATGAAAGACTAAATAGGAAAGGAGCTTTCCCCCCTTTTTTTCAAGAAAAAATAACTGCCAGCATAATCTGTGAACTCTGGTTCATGGGCATCAATTAAGTATATAATGAAACTAGTGTTTGAGGGACTGTGTTTTTCAACTATATACACTGTAAAAAGAAAAGAATAGGGACACATGACTTTTCCAGCTGTATGTGGTTCTTTCAAATTGTTACCACAAATTTGGAAGCACACAATTGTATTGGACGTATTCAGGTACAGTAGAATTTAATTTCTATTTACATGAACTAGGAGACCCAAACCTGTTTCACTATGACAATGCTCCTGTGTAACAAAGTGAGCAACTTTGAACATGCTCACGTGTTCAATGTTAATGTCAACAGTCTGCTCCACTGACACAGGACTACAGTCTGCATCTGATCACCATCACTGCACACCTCAACATCCTTTAGCTGTACAAAATGGACATTTGGTCAGACCAGATGAGGATGAGTTCCCTCTTGAGTCTGGTTCCTCTCAAGGTTTCTTCCTCATACCAGTTTTTTTCCCTTGAAACAGTCGCCACCGGCTCGCTCATTAGGGACAAACTTACACTTTTTTCATTATTTATCACCGCATTATCTGTGTAAAGCTGCTTTGAGACAACATTCATTGTTAAAAGCGTTGTACAGATAAAAATAAATGGAAATGAACATATGTTTTACATGGGCTCCAGTGGAAGAAAAAGTGGAAGTGGCTTGCTATATAGCTCTGACCTCATCCCTATTGAAAACCTTTGGGATGAATTGGAATACTGACCACTGGCCTCCTTACCCTCATCCATCTACTTTTGATCTACTCAAAACATAAATATGTTGATTCAAAATCAACATCAAGAATTAGATTCAGTTGCATGCCTAGATTCTTTGTATTTTCAACATGTCATATTCAACATAGGTCTGTCTACCCAGACTTCTCTTTTCCTGGCACTTTAATATAGCAGGTAATACATGGAAACAACATGCTTTAACTAAAGTAGAGCTGAAATGCATTTAAAGTAGAATTAAAGTAAAGTAAGTCGTGAAATTCACTGAGGAGTCAAACATGTAGACAACAGTGCTTTAAAAAACAATATAGGAAAGACTAAATGTTGCCATCAACAGGAAGCACAGATTCTCTGAGTCTGTATGTGTGTATGCGCATGTTCCTCAAGGAAATCCTAATAAAAACAACAGCACACGTACACGAGAGCCTAATTCGCCTACTTTTGCTTGCCCCAGACCTTTAAAAAAGGGCAGTGACTGTAAATCAGAATAAAGCAAATTTTGTGAAGAATCAAGATGTTAAGTCAAGATATGAAATGAAACGACCTGTCAGTTAATCCAAGGGTCCACCCAGAATCTTAAATGATAAATGATGCAAAATCTGCCATTCCATAATACACATCAAACAAAACAATATAAGGTCATAAAGTCACAGTATGACTAAGTAGAGAGAGGAAAAGTGCCTGTAATACATGTAATAATTATAATAATACTTATAATACCACTACTACTAATAATAATAAGACTGAAATAACACTTTAGGAAACGCTGTTTTAATCGATGTTTGTGCTGGAATGCAGAGAGGAGACTGGTTTGAATGCAAGCCCTTGTTAGCAACCAAATCATTACCAAGACTAAGCTCTCTTGATCTAGCAGATTAATAAAACAAAGTGCCAAAGGTGGATGAAGTTTGCATAATGTTCCTCATGATACAGGATAAAGGATATTTGTTTAAAGTTTCTTAATGTTTCAGTGACTTTAGGTCAGGCAGGTCAACACTGAAAGGCTGTACTAGACAGCTGGCAAATACACCCCATGAAATTAAAGGAATGAGTGGTGACAAATGTGCAGCCACTGGGAAATTAGATGTAATAGTCGTTTGCATTTATTATCTGTGTTATCATTACATATACACAATATAGTTTCATTTTATAGTTATGCCAAGCTCAAGATTCTGTTTATATCCTCATGTGAACCAGTGGAAAAAGAGCAAATGGGTCACATAAATAGTGAGAGGATGTGAGTGTGTGAGCAAGAGAGAGAGAGAGAGAGAGAGAGAGAGAGAGAGATTGGAAGGGAGTTCACTGGCAGTGACTTAACTTGCCTCATCAGACATACTTTCAGAGTTTTGTAGGTCAAGTTTGCATGGTGGGAGAGAAAAGAGTGGAATAGCATTTACCAGCCACTTGTTGCTGCAAGTGGCTTTTTTATCAAAACAAGGCCAAATTAAGAGTAAAAGAGGTTTTAAAAAATGTATATGGTAAAGGATTTATGCACAGCACCTCTCATGAGGGTAAAAAGTCTTTCACAGCCTGGAGGAGGATTTAAAACTTCACACATTTGTCAGGGTCGACCATGGATCATACAGCTAGAGTGTGCTCTGCTGTGACGTTATGGACAAGCATCTTTTCTAGATGTATGGATTAATGCTGAAAATCAGCTCATCACTGACTTTGTTGTTGTGTTCTGTAGGCAATATTTATTTATTGTAAATAGGCCACTTATGCACTTCTGGTTAGATGCTAATTGCATTTCATTGGCTCTGTATATTTACCTTGGACAATGGCAATACATTTAATTTAATCTAACCTAACCTAACCTAAACTAATCTAATCTACAAGAGCTTAATATTTTTTAATGCTCATCCACCAATCCAAAATTCAAATGTCAGTCTGTGAATAAGTTAAACAGAGTGTGTGCACTGACGAAGAAACAGCCGCTGGCATGCGAGACACACACAGTGCTTCTATTATTTTTTCAAGACCAGCAGTGCATACAGACAGACTGAGAAATACCAAGGGTATAACCAAACGTCACTGAATCTAAATGAATAAAGAAGAGAGAGAATTGAGATGAGTGTGTGTGTGTGTGTGTGTGTGTGTGTGTGTGTGTGTGTGTGTGTGTGTGAGAGAGAGAGAGAGAGAGAGAGAGAGAGAGAGAGAGAGAGAGAGACAGACAGAGAGAGAGAAGAAAATAGAAGAGAAGGAAATAAAGGAAACAAAAAAACACAAGAGCTGACTTCACTTGGAAAAGAAAACCGGCATTGTGTGCCGGATTTTTACCAGTGACGTCCACGCAGTGCAATCTTTCATTTAAGCAGCTGTGCTGTTGGCTGCAGAGGGGTCTGGAATTCCCTCTTCCCTCGACCCAACTAAGATCTTTGCTTTCTGCTTTGTTTCTCAGCCTAGCTCATGCACTGCAGACTTGCATCAATGCATTTGTTCTATTACATGTACCTCCTGCTTAATGCACAAACTGCAAGAGATCAGAAACTGCCTAAAGCTGCATGGGCACAACAGCTGGCTTCCATTACCCCTTCTTTATCTGGTCTGCTTCAAGGCCTAGACACCCTCCCCCTTCTCTCTGATTCCTACTTCCTGCTCCCTCAGTGCTTGAATATATGCAGACCCCTCTTCCTGTTCTACATGATACAAACTCAACTTATAATAATCACTTACAGTTTCCAAAGATGGCCATATCAAGATCAGGAAAAGGATAGTGAAAGTGGAACAAGCGTCTCCTGCACCCAGCAGTATTAAGGTAGAAACTGTCTTCAGAGCAATGCTACGGCTAGTAAAAGCCTCAGCTTACTGCTGCATCCAAAAAGCAATTAAAAACAACATATTGCTTCACAGGAACTTACTGATACAATTCAGTATCTAAAAAAAAGGCAAAAATAATATTGCTATAAACCCTGGGCACATTTAGCTTTTCTCTGCACTGGATCTCACATTAAAACCTTAAAATAAATCTGGACACACTTCAGGGGTATGTAGGGCTGTAATCACATTGTCTATGGGCATTCTTAAGTAAATGTAACATACAATTTTTTTAATGGCAATGACCCTAATTTTATTTGTATAGCACTTTAAACAATGCACATCATAGCGCTTTATAGAAATGTATAGATTCAGGAAATACAGTACATTTTAAAATTGATAAATTCATCCCTAATGAGTAAGGCAATGGTGGAATAAAAAGCAGTCCCTGGTACGATATGAAGAAGAAACATTAAGAGGAACTAGATTTAGAAGGCCAGCCATTGTGACAGTGAAGAGAGAAAATGTTGGAAACCACATTTGGTTGTACTTCCCCATATACGTAGATGTGACTATTAAAGTTTATCCCAGTTCAACCCTACCCCATAAGGATCCCGGCATTTGTGAAAAATTCATTTGCATTAGAAAGCACAAATCAGATGATAAACAGATTCTAAAACACATGTTTTAAAGTAAAAAAAAAAAAGCTTACAACATAGGACTTTAAAAAGACCCATGGACACCCTAGAATTTGTGCTAATCCCATGTAGGTAATAAATTCCAAGCCCAGAAGTCTTTTTGTAGCACTATAATGTAGAGTTACTGAATCTGGTTCTTCCTATTTGTGATCACTATAGTGCATCAGTGCTGATAATTAATGACTTTTAGTAACATTTGGAACCTGCATTAATTGCTTTTCCCTTCAAAAAGTTTAATTCAGAAAGGCTACACTGGTGACTATCAGAACTTCACACAGCACTTATCAGAAACACAGGATAGGTTTCTAGCTTATACATTGAAATGTAGCAATTAACAAATATTTATAACTAGTGGAATGGTAGTTTATCCCAAAATTAAAATACACTTATTTTCATATTAGCCCCCATTTCCCTATTAAGTGTATATAATGTTAATATTATAAAAGACTTAAAAGTTAAAAGTAATCCAACAAATACAGAATATTTGATTACATTAGAATGTTGTTTACACTATATAACTTTTGTGAACTATTTTAACTCCTAACAGGCAGTCCCCCCAAACAGCCAACCACATCTTTTTCAGACTACTGCACATGCTGCATCACAGGGTAGCATAACATACACACAGAAAAGTGCAAACTGCCCTCTTCTACATACATAAATTCATATACTATACTCATGATCTCTGAACTGTAATCCTTTCTATTGTACAACCCCAAATTCCCAAAAATATGGAAGCTGGGTATAATGTAAATAAAAACAGAATGCAATAATTTGCAGATCTCCTAAACACATTTTATTTACAGAAAAACATAGAAAACATTCAATATTTAAACTGAGGGAATGTAGCACTTTTAGGAAAAGAGATAAGGCAATCTTTTATTTGATTGCAGCGACACAAGATTTGGGCCAGGGCCATTGTGTAGACTCCCCTCTTCTTTTAACAACAATCTGTATATGTATGGAAACTGAGGAGACCAGCTGTTGGGAGTTTAATGAGAGAAATGTTGTCTCAATTGTGTCTGATACAGGATTCTAGATACTCAACAGTCCTGGGTATTCTTTGTTGTATTTTTCGTTTCATAATGCACCAAATGTTTCTAATTTTGAAAGGTCTGGATTGCAGGCAGGCTAATTGCATTTTCTTGCTAAAATATGCAAGGCCGTCCACGAAAAGACATTGTCTGAATGAAAGCATATTTTGCTCAGAAATCTGTATATACATTTTAGCATTGATGGTGCATCTCCTCTTTAGTTTTGTTTCCATAGTTTCAAATTTAAATTCATTTGACCATAGTTTTTTACTTTCCTTTAATCCATTTTAAATGCGTTTAGGCCCAAAGAGATGGTGGTGTTTCTGCATCTCGTTTACATATGACTTTTTCTTTGTATGATTGAGCTTTAACCTGCATTTGTTGATAAAAAAGCAAATTTTGTCCACAAATAAATGATTGCTGGAGGTGTTTACCGAGCCCATGCAGCAATTTCCATTAAAGAATCATGCCTGTTGTTGCAGTACTGCCTGAGGGCTGGAAAATCACGAGCATCCAATATTGGTTTTCCCCCTCATGTCCCTTAGGGGTAGAGATTTCTCCAGATTCTCAGAAACATTTGTTGATATTTTGTACTGTAGATGATGAGAAATTGCAATTTCATGTTATGGGAACATTAATCTGATCTTTACCTCTCTTTACCTAATTAGTTGCAACATGTTCCTCCAGCTGTTTCTTTTTAGTAACACTTTATTCCAAAATTTAAGATGTGCTGCAACCATCAAATTTCACCTTAAAACAAGCTCAAATTCAACATTAAAACAAGAAAATGCATCATTATTTATTTGTCAAAATTGTAAATTTCCTCAGTTTAAACATTTAATATGTTTTCTATGTTCTACTGTGAATAAAATATGGGCTTTAGAGATTTGGACATTAACTTTTTTTTAATTGGGGTTGTACCACTTCAGAGCATATAAGAATTGTTGTTAAAGTATACACTCCTTTTTCCTTCACATGTTTTGTTCACATGACTTATGGTCTAATGAAAATGATTGTCAGCATAGTGAAGTCCAAGCATGTGGGTTACATAGCTCCTGTGTCTTCCTGGAGGTCTCTCCCACTGAAAAATTTACAGATCATATGAGTAATGACTGTTTCAGTCCTTTGTTATAATCTCTGACTAAGCAGAATTGACAAAATGAGAAAGAGAGGAAAAGAGAGAGAGAGAGAGAGAGAGAGAGAGAGAGCGAGAGAGCGAGAGAGAGCGAGAGCGAGAGAGAGAGAGTAGTGATGCCTCCCAATTGACATTGAATGTGAAATGGTCATTGAATGACTTGGGTTATAGACATAGCACACAAAGTAGTTTAAAACGGAATACTGATGAAAAGAAAGCTTTATACACACACAGGGATACACATGAATCGAATAAAAAAGTACAAGCTTAAAGAAACAACCCTGTGACTTGGATAGTTGACTAAATGTTTTGATTAATTTAAAGGAAAATTGTGAACAGCCTGCTTTCTAGATACCAGAGCTTTTCACTGTCCTCTAGTTCTTGTCTGGCACACACCAGCCTCCAAAGACCTAAAACACAGCCCATCATCCTGACAGAGTTAGGAATAAACACACATGCCATGCTCACCTCTTCCTGCGATGCATAGTTGGATGCCTCAGGGTTCACAGACCAGTAACAATAATCAAAGGCAAACTCCAAAAACCTCTCTCTGGAGTCACCTGGAGCCTCAGCTCTACCATCCAAACGCCCATCCAGCTGTAGAAACAAATTATGGAGAGAAAGATAGAGAGTGAGAAAAGCAGATGGGTGTCCTTGCTACCCAGAAGAGAGTGTGTGAGAAAACATCATATCAGGCCCCAATGAGGGTCATATCCTCTGAGAAAGTAGTTCAGGCATCATGGTTACTGATACCAAACACATGTTTAGCCAACATATTTTTACTATGCTCTTATAAAGCAATGACAGATGCTAACTCCTAGCATACAAGCTAGCGTAACCTCCACTTTATTCTAACGCTCAACAGAACAATAAATGATTTGACTATCTATGAATTTTTTCTCTGCCGACATTTAGAGAACCGATGTTTCATTAAATCTGTGCAATAAGCAGAAAACACATCAAAGCAAACGTGAAATGCACGCACACACACACACACAGACACACACACACACACCTCAGCAGTTTATCAGCTCCATTAAACAGACCTGACTTGCATCAATGGCCATTCAGTCGTGCCATTTATTGATGCCATGTCATGGTAAAACAACAAGGAAAGGAGCGTGCAGAAACATGCTGCTTGTCGGCAATGGCAACTGTTTGTTTGCAGCTGTGGTGAAGCACTTTCCTGGCTCTGTTCAGCATGAGTTACCACACAACTCTACACGGCTTTACTAAAGCTATTAACCCTGTGCTGTTAAATTTAGATCCAGACATTTTTATTTTTTACAAGCTGAGTTAAGTAATGTGGCTCGTTACCACAATCCTTATGCTGTTCATAATTTTACTTCTACAGTTCTAATGTTTATATAATGGAACCTTGATGTTAGACCAGCTTTATGCTCCATATCCTCAATCAGACTAGACAAGTATAAAAACAGATCAAAGGAGTATTATATATTAAATATTCAGCTGAAATTGCCATGCCTCATAAAACTTTCCAATGTGTTCTTTTACTAGTTGGATATCTCTATCTGTCCTAGCGATCCAGTTCATCACAGAAAAGCTTAAGACGATTTAGGTGTGGTGACTGGGAAGGCTATTCCATGATATATAACACTCAAGCTGACTGCTTTCTATATAACGCTTACAGTGTTCAAACGTAAACTTTAATTCAATGTCTTATTGTGTATTGTTGTATGGTGAATTTGGTTCCATTTATCTGCAGTCCAGATGGAACTGCATGGCGCTGAAGTAAAGTATGGATTGGTAGACGTGTTGGTTCAGTATTCTTATTTCCTGGAATAAGTCTTCAACCTTTTCTGCTCCAAAACAACCCTAAACCACTAGGCTTCCACCTCCATGTTTGCCTGTGGGTTTGAGGATGTCTGGCAACATCTTCTCTCCTTTTTTTATATTACATAATTTCTTCTATTAGTGCTGTTAAAAAATTAGAATTTTTAACTTTCAAGTCATTCACTGTCCAACTCTCATGTATTTTTGCCTTTTACCTAGTTTGTTGCATATGAACAAAATAAACATGAACAAAAACCTTGCCTAAATATTTCTCCAGTAAAAGCACTTCATTTACATTTAATGAGAACTAAATTTTAATAATTTAGACAATTAAATGTTCTATTCTCCTGTACATCATTTCCTTTTAAATAAAGGGAAATAAATTGATTTTGTCCTCGTTAGAGAACCATATGGTACATTTAAGAACACAGTTAGTACAGTTTCACAAATTAAAAATACTCTGATAAAGTACAGACATTTGTAAAATGTAATTAAGTACAGTAACAAAGTTAAATTCACTGGTGGTTTGTGCTTCTCCAGCTGTGTATATCCTTTTGTCCCAGGCCTGTACTAGCCAATCATGTCTCAATTTCTCTACAATCTCTAAATAACTCCTCTTGGGACACAAGTAAGCCAAAAGTCTTATTTTAAATCTTATTTCTCCCTGCTTTCTTTTTCTTCACTGACAGCGGCTAACCCAAACACAGCCTGAATCTTCACTGCTCAAATGCTCTCTTCCCTCCTGTGGATTCCTGTAGCTCTCTACTGCACATTAGTATTGACCACTTGATGGAACCGGTAGTTCTAGCTATAATATAGCTCAGTGTGACCCACCACACTCGAAGACTGAAAGAAAACAAGCGCCAGTCATTTATTATACTGGTGGTTGAGTGGCATTTTTTTGGCTGTCCATCTCTGTATTTAAATCTTACAATGAAGACATACAATAGGCACTACAAATGTTTTGCTGCAACCGTTAATATCTTCCTTATGAAGGAACTATATTCACTACAAAACACTATAATTGCAAACTGTAAATATAAACCAGGTGTGAAACCTCTGTCTTTCCATTAGTTCATAAAAAATTGACACATAAATTCCCAAAATAAAGTGAAGGTGTAGAACCAAAACAGAGGGATTGTGGGGATTGTAGGATTTTGCCTATTATTATGTTGTGGCCTTGCTGTTTTCCCACTTATAGTTTTGGTCATCCTTGCTTGTTAGCAATGTTGCCATCTCTGCTGAACAGGCCTTGCAAGGGTCTATTAAAAAAGTTGAGTCCTCGTGCTGTGTGTCAGGTGCAGAAGCAGGCTTAAAAAAACAGATGCATGACATCTGCCGGCATTGCTTTAAAGGTTGTAGAAGCGGAAGGTCTGCTTGTCAGTGCTTAAACCATAGGCTGAAAACTGCAACAAGTCAGTTTGCATGGCTGCCGTCCCAGAAGGAAGCGTCTTCTGAAGCTGGCTCACAAAAAAGCCTGGAAACAGTTTGCTGAAGACAACCTGTCCAAGAGAATGTATTAGTGGAACCATGTCCTGTGGTCTGATGAGATACTACTAAGTTAAACTTGTTTGGAACAGATGGTGTCCAGCATGTGTGGCGACCCCCTGGTGAGCAGTACCAAGAGAATTATGTCTTGCCTACAGTTGCCTACAATAAGCATGGTGGTGGTAGCATCATGGTCTGGGGCTGCATGAGTGCCAACATGAATTCCAACATGTACTGTGACATTCTGAAGCAGAACATGACGCCCTCCCTTCAGAAACTAGCCCGACTGGCAGTTTTCCAACATTACACCAACCACAAACACATCAAGAAAACAACTGCCTTGCTGAAGAAGATGAAGGTGGAGTGGCCAAGTATGTCTGCAGACCTAACCCCTACCGAGCACCTGTGGAGCATCCTCAAGCAGAAGGTGGAGAAGCACCACCTGTTTAACATCCAGCAGCTTTGTGATGTCATTATGACCTATTACTGACTGCACCGCAGGCCTTACCCTACATCACTCTACTAAAGCCCATGTGACCGAATGAGCACAAATCTCCACAAGCACGCTGGAAATTCCAGTGGAACAGCAGAAGAGTGTGGGTTATTATAACAGCAAAAATGGGAACTGAATGTGGAATTTGATATTATTTTTACTGAAATACCATATTAGAGTACTAGACTATAAAACGTGTAGAAATTAGAAAAAACACTCCACTGTTCTACACTGGTATACGTATAGGCATTATTTGCATATTTTTGCATGTATATTCAGTAATAGACAGGAACAAACTATTTTAACTACCGGATTGTTATTGTACATTAGGAAAACTTATCAAATATCTATTCATCATGAGAGTTTTTTTATTTTGAAAATTATTTATTTTATGCTACTACAAATTTATGTGAAATGCCATACTTTTTACCGCATTGCATAAAAACATTCCTCGCTACTTCGAAATAAATACTTAAACTGCGTTAAATGATAAACTGCCGTGAGACCACAGCCGTAACCTCACGGTTCTGGCAAGAGTCTGAATAGAGTGAGGTTTCTCTCACTGTGTTAAAAAAAAACTACTTCTACTTTAAATTTATAAAACTTTTATAGAAATATAAAAGATTTGTGTGCCTTTACTCAAATACTAGAAAGTTGTACTTCCACTGCATATAGCAAGATATAAATGCAAGATCTAACCATTAGTTATGACATAATTGTGATTGAGTGAGTATCTTACTTACTATATGCATGTTATTTCAACAGTAAAAAAAATTTACAAAACCGGATAATTCAGAGGCCGGTCAGTAAAAACAGACAGGACCGTGGCCTCTCTTTCTGACACACACAATCATCCCACAAATCAGGTTATGTAGCATTGGTTTCAGTCAGAACTGAAGGGCTGGAATTTAGGGCTGGAGTAAGTACATTTCAACACTGCTTACGTATATGTAACTACATGGCTGGTAAGTGAGTGTGTCTGTGTAAGAGCTTTGAGAGGTGACTACAAACCAAATGTTTGTATGTGTAGTGGGTACTTTCAATAAACAGCAGTGCAATCATGCAGGAAGTGGACAATCCCACTGCTAAGCTTCTTGCTAACCCTGGGATCAACACCGCCCTCACGTCTTTTCCTTTTAAACTTCTTGCTACGTACATTATGTAGATAAGAATTGAGACACCTGACCTAACACCCCTGTGACAAATCTCCCAATCCAAAATCTAGTGTAGCATCATCCTAGGGGCATGGAGATTATTATAATAGCAAATAGAGAGTAAATGTGTAATGGGATGTTCAAAAAGCAAATACAAACCTTATGTCAGGTGTTTATAAACTTTTTTTAACATAGTATATTACATAATTATATTATGTTTGAGGCTTAAAACACAGAGAACTTACCTCACATTTCTTACTCGTACCACTTTGTCCTCCACCTGTACAGCTATTCTCCCTCCATCCACAATTTCCCTGTGTGACAACACAGAAGAAATTAGTAACATCTTACATCTTTTAAAACATCCGTGTACATCGAACGAGTATAATCTCACATTTATAAGAGAACAAAACAGTCGTGAAGCAGCTTTGCGCTACTACACAAGTTGAGATATTAATTGTTTCCATAGAAGCAGTTTCTAAATCTCTTTTAAAAAGTGTACCGCTGTTTGTGTAAGTCTTTTGTAGTAAGGAATTGATACTTTCAAGAAAAATAACAAGAATGAATTTGTCTGTCATGATTGTTCCATAATGTGAAACAAAACCACAAATGCATAAAAAGTATTAAATGTCTTTAATCTTGAAGAAAGAAAAAAAAAACATCGTAAACTGCAAATTGTTGGCGTATAAGAGGTACAAATAAATAAAATAAAAACTATTACTGGCAAATATGCCCCCTGTATTTAATTATTTCCTTTATTTCCAGCATGCCAAGTCAAATTTTATGTAATGTTGTTCATATAATGAATGGAGAATACTTGTTAACTTGCTAAACCCATCTGCGGATCCAGACATACTGTATATTCTTCATGTCTATGACTATAAACATTTTCTTTTAGTTCCAAATAGTTACTGACTACTTAGCTTTTAGATAAAACCAGAACATGCCAGAATTGAAATAAAAATTTAAAAGGCAATAATCTCAAAAAACCTCCCTTGTGATCCTTTTTTATCAGAAAATAAAATTAACTCTAGACAGACGAGTGAAAACAGAATGAAGGGCTTCGTCTCTGAGACTTTCTCTTTCTCCAGAGTGTGTCAAACAGAAATGAAAACAGATTAGTGAACAACTCCTCCATGAGCTGCACAGCTGAAATCAAGCAGGCTTGCTCCAAATATGTGTGTGTGTGAAAGAAAGAGTGAGAGTGCGAAGAGCAAGGACAGCTGTGTGTGCATTCCAGCTGTTTCAAACTGATGCAAGAGAGTGAAATCTGAGGCCAGTCCCAAAAGTGTCAGTGTGTATTTTAAAATGTTAAATTTTAATGTGTCTAAGAGATGTTCAGGTCTGCAGCATGTACCAGAGCAACGATTTATTTGATTCTCCACAATCAGTGGTACCAAGCAGCTTATGCTTGGCTTATTCTCTGCCAACCTTAAAGGCAGCCCTGCCCAAAACCTCAGCGTCTTCTGCCTTCTCGTCCACTAGACATGAGGATGATTTATAGTTATGGTTTAAAACTAGTCTAAGGTAACATTATGTAAAAATGTATTGTACATGATTTGCTGCTTCTCACAGATGTCTGTACTTCAGTGCTAGGAGCATTAGCTTTATCTCTTTGTTCTCTCTGATCGTCTTCAAGCTGACTTTCCTTTGTTTCTGGTTACTTGGTTAGAAACTTGGTGGAAGGCTTGTGGATCTTTTATAACGTGAGGCTCATTTAGCAGCTGTAGACAGCTGTGCTCTGCTTCACTTATAAGCTACGGTAGTTGGATTTAAGCTTCTGCCAAACAAATAACTGCAAATGTCAGTTTACCACAACGGAACACACTCCTAGTAAACTAAGTTTTACTTTGGGGAAAAAGGAGGAAGTACTGAAAAGAGGAAGCAGCAACAGACCCTATTGTTTTTGAACTGTCTATAAAAATAGGCATATTACAAAGACACCTCTATTAGCATAATCAGAAGAGTAAGCCCTGAAGTCATCCTCTGTTACAGGCAGTTTAGCGGATGCATTTAAAGGTCAACCGTGCTGAAAAATCCTACTGGGTCTAACAACAGGTCGAGCTGGTCAAGCTGGTAGAAGATCATTCAGAGGCTTATTAGTCATTTAAACTGATCTGTGAGTTTTTACTTGCCTTTTGTTATTTTAATTTCTTTGAAACCCCTGGTCAACAATGTTTGGGTTTTACAACAATTCAGAAATTTCTCACTTTCCCTTTTACCAGCACTAATACGTTGGCTAAAGATGAGCTATGTACCACTGGGATTTTTTATCAGCTAATCAGAACCAAGCATGATTTCTCAGCTGGGAAAGCCTGGACAATTCGGATACCTCACTTTCTTTACCTTGTTTATTATATAAGCCCTGCCCAGCTGACAACTTAGTCCATGCTCTTAACTCCAGGCACTGCGAGAACTCCATCCCATCCGTGCTCTATTCTGGCAATCCTACACAAGGTCGCAGGGAAGAACATATGCCAGGTGGATGCGGGGCACAAGGCAGGCGACACACTGGGTATCACTCTGGATACAAACGAATCACAGGGCACAATCATACACACTATTCTCTGAAGCGTATTGGAAGCTGTTGCGAATGAAACTTCGAGAAATTAGAGTGCCCCTAGTAAAACCCCTGATGCAGGTGGCAGAGTTTAAGACGTTGAACCGAAAGATCACAAGTTCAAATCCCAGCACCACCATGGGCCCTTGAGCAGGGCCATTAACCTTCACTTATAAGCCGCTCTGGATAAAGGGCGTCTGATGGCCAAATGTCATAAATATAAAAGTGAGATGGTTTGAGTCAAACACTAACCAGTGGTATTAGGATCTCTATGAAGATCTCTATAGACTGAGATGGAAAGAAACAGTAAGTCTGAGCCAAACATCCTGTAGTAATTGAGTTCATACTGGAGGGTGGAGCAGTGCTACCCCATGTCTGGGGTTGTTTAATGGTGCTGTTAAAAAGCTGTAGGGGAAAATAGGGCACTTTTTTCCCCCACTACTTATCAAAGCAGCATGCAGTCAAGATCGTGCACAAGAGCGAGTTTTAGAAGAGAAGATTAACTGGACATCGGATCAACTTAATGCTTAACTTGATTAATAACACACAACTGTTGCATTCATAATCATTTGCTTTTCTTATAAAGAATGAAAGCAAACTTAGGGCTTGAGATGCATGTGTTCAATGTTGTGTCTGCTGTCAACGCGCTCTAATTCCCACACATAGCAACCAAAACACCATCAACACAAAGCTCTCCATGTACACTTTCACATCTAAATCAACACATCGAAACCAAAACAGTTTTACGGTCTTACCTTGAGTTCAGAGGACGGACTCGTATTGCCACTTTCACGTTTGCCATCGAGGAGCGTTTTTCCCTCCAGGAGGATTTCAAATGCGGAATCAGAATCCGTGTGTGGTTAAATGCCACCTGAGAACGCGTTCATGGTGATAAAATGGAGGGCAGTGGGATGTAAAATCCATGCTGTTCGTGAGAGCGTGGAGGACAAGAGCTGTGAGAACAACTGCACTGGAGAGCTTGAACTTCCTGCCGCCTCCACGACTCTCAGGAGGAGGGACACGGATCTCAGCCAAACACACGCACAAGGAGAAGCGAGTCCTCACTTCATGCATTATTCATAAAAAACTGACTTTTCATTTACAAACTTGCAAACATTTTTCAATATGATTTCCCATCGTCAAATTACTCAAATGTCCAAGTATGTAAGCATAGCATAAAGTAGGTCATGACTCATATAGAACAATGAAACAGCAACATGCAATACATTTGCAAATAACATTAGGTTCATTTATTAATGAATATTTGAATCTGTAATATTGCATGCATAGAAACTATTTACAATATAAACCCCAACTTTGATTTGAAAAACAATGGGTGAATTGTCCTCTTCAGTGACTTCATCATCCTAATCAGGGGCTCAGCTTATCTTTACTCAAACTAGATGCACGTGAAATACACTTTACCTTTACATGAATTACTTACTCAATGTTATTCCATGGCAGCAGTACTCAAGGAAACAATGATCAGAAATCCATTTTGATTATACGGACCCATTTTACTCATTTGTGAGCTGTTAAAATACAAATTCTGTCAAACACAGATGCACTTTATAATTAAACATTTATTATATTATTGATATTAAACATAGTTTAAAATCAACTGACAACATTAAGTCCAACATGAACCAGGTGTCCATTAAAATGCAGTCCACAGCATTCATAGCGAAAATCATGTATACATACATCTCGAATATGGCTGAAAGGATGATCACACAATCAGATTCACAACATTAATGAAATAAGGTGTAAGCATTATCGGTTTTCAGTACTCTACTGCAGATCATTTAAGGCCTAAATATATTAGTTTCCCAGGTCTATAACATGTACACACATCTATGCATCTTTCAGATCGATGATTATGAATGCACCTTATCTATTCTAATGTGGTACACACTATATGGCTAAAACATTTGTGGACACCTGACCATCATCCTGCTTATGTGGATCGCTTCCAATCTGTTGCTATAAAAATGAAAGCATTCTTTCAAATGGAATGTCTTTGCATGCTATATAACTAATTTCCCTTCACTGGAACTAAACCAACTCAAGTATGACAATGCCTCTGTGCAACAAGCAAGGCCTAAAAAAACATTGCACCTAAAACAAATCCCCTACATCACATTGAAATCTCATGCTAAGCCTTCCCTAAAAAAATCGAAGTGATAATGCCAGCAAAGGAGCACTAAAATATGTAATGGGATGTTCTAAGGCACAAGTGGTGATGAGGTGTCCACAAACTTCTGCCCATATAATGCACTTGACACTCAATATTTACACCTTGGATCTATTGCATTACTTCCCCTATGCCTCTTTAAAAGGATTATACCCTCTTTTCCAAAAGCTCTTAGCTCTCATCATGATGGCCAAGATGATAAACACATATTTGAAATAGTTTTCCCTCTTGAACATAGACTTCTTTGTTTATTCCTATTTCCATACAAAAAAATACCCCAATCGGAGGTACAAATAACTTTCCATTTGTACTTGTGCAATTTCTTTACAATAGCACCATCAGCAAATCAGATTTTCAGCACTCTGTAAAAGATTTCATTAAGGGTGTAGAATAATATGTAGAAGTGTAGACTGGGAGCATAAAGGCTTAAAAATGATGGACATTCAAAAGAATTTTGATGTGCGCCAGAAAGTTGCCAAGTCGTTTTTGGTAAGTGCTTGTGCCGTATCAAATGCTCACTATGTAACAAACTGAGTGATTAAAATCTTTTAAAATCAAACAGCTAAAGTGATCTCAGTTGCTTTCTTTTGCATATTTCTTTTTTGCAATGTAGTATAGGTGCCTCCCCCTGTTGGTCACTGGGAGATCTGCAGGATATCACTAGATGTCAGTAAAGGCACTGGTGGAGAAGAGGCCAAAGACAGCTTCTGAAAAGTCTCCGTAGTTTCCTACAATAAAACAGAAAGGGATCGTTTATAGTGCTGTTTGTGTGATTTATGCTGATGAGCTGATTTCCCTTGTGATGCCATGTATGAACCATTACCCCTGGAGAAGATAACGCTGATATCTTTGCCCAGGGAGTGACCACTTCTTCCTCTCTCAGAAGTTCTTTCTCTATAAGTGTTTTAATAAATAGCAGGTAGTTGTATCTCTGTAAGCACAGAAAAAAAAAAAAAAAAGTACTTAAACCATTGTAACCACACAAAATTAAATAAATATTGGCAGTGTCAAGTCTACTGGGATTGGTGGTCACCTGCAAGTCATTGGCTTTGATTATAGTGGCAAGCATTTGCTCACTGAATAGTAGATGCAATGTCGCGTGGACAGAGGGAGCATGAGACCACAGAACAATGAATTTATTCAATAAAGATCCGACATCAACAGCTTCTTTCACATTACCCCCTGCTGAGGACACCAGGGGGAGCTCTTCAGACACTATGTAAAACACAAATTATTATGGTAGGAATGCTCTATTTTATCTTTATTTTTAATTAAACTCATTTATATATAAATAATTACCTAGCTTGCAGGCCAGCAAGACAGTACTACGCAAAAGCATCTGCTCAGCTACTGAAGACATGAACTGCAAACAGAACTAAAGGGTAAATAAATAAATAAACAGCAGAATATCAGCAGCGTAAATAAAGGAAGACGGTGTACCTTTCTACATTTTAGTGTCTGTCCCACTTTATCTAGCAGAAAGGCAATCTGCTGCACTGTAAAAACATCATCTTCAGACCTGGGCCCTACTGCGATGCTCAGAACCTCCTGAAAAAGAAAAAAAAAGGGTTCCCCTTTAGAGTCTGGTTCCTCTCAAGGTTTCTTCCTCATAACATCTAAGGGAGTTTTTTCTGGCCACAGTTGCCCCAGGCTGCTGATCAGGAATAAATACACATCATTCTCTTAAACGATTTTTTTTGTTCTATATGTTCTGTAAAGCACTTTATAAATAAACTTGAACTTGGAAATGTACACTAGTGAGCTTCCTTGTCTGTACCTTTATCTCGATAATAACATCTGATGCCAGTGGACCTTGATGGGAGCAATCTTGTGGGCATGAGGACCCAGCATCTTGTCCTGGGGAGCTCTTCTGTCTCGGCACACTCTTGCCAGGTCCTCCTGCATCCACAGACTCGGTGCTTGTAGGACACTGCACATTCTTCATCACCCGTTCGAAAGTACTCTTCCACTCCTTCTTTATAAGAGCTATTCATGAGTACATGCAGAAAAAACGCTTCAGTTATACTACATAGGGATCCTGCCATATTAAATCCATTGTGAGTGTTTCATTACAGAACCTGTGATATTGGAGGAAAGCCAGCTGCAAGATTTCTCGGTTGCTAAACGTGTGGTGATGTGTTCAGATGTTGTCAAAACCTGTAAGAAGGGAATTCTGTTTAGGGAGTGTTCTAAACTAAACAACAAAGAAATAAAAACAGATGCTACATGAGGCTACTTACAGCCTGCGATGTCTCGTCAGGTAAAAGAACCCTTATAGCTCTTGGAGCATTCTCGCTGCAAAACCTGATACAGGACACACGTTCATTAACCACAAAAAAAAAACCCCAACAGACACACACACATGACTATATGAGTATTAAAGCTGACCTGGTGGCTCTCTCCAGGGCCTGCATGCCTGCATCACAGAGTTGAGCACAAATCGAGTCATTCAGCTTCGCTGCATTAACACTATCTGAATTCAAACCGTCTCTGAGAGTCTTCTCTCCACTCTGTACCAGCTCGGATACCAGTGTAGCTCTGATTTACACACGTGTACACAAACATATACAAATTATAAAAGTATACAAATTATAAAGAAAGTATACAAATAAATATATATACACTGTAATTTCCGGACTATTAAGCGCACCCAAATATAAGCCGCACCCACTGAATTTTACAAAGATTTTTACTTTGAACATAAATACGCCGCACCTGTCTATAAGCCGCAGGTGTCTATATTGAAACTAATGAACTTTACACAGGCTTTAATGAAAGACAGTGCCTGTAACACGGCTTGTATCTAAACAGTAGCCTACCAAGAAAGTCATTGTTCACTGTCTTCCTTCTTTTCACAACAATTTCTCTCAGGAGTTTATCGTCGTGTGTTTAAAAATCACCACCAGTGAATCTTTTCTCCCGATGCCGTGCAGCTCAGAACACAGGTGAAGTGCGTTTTTTTATGCCTGGTTGTTTTCAGCGTGACGAATGATTCGCATTTCCTGTTGACAGTGCGAGTGAGCGGCAGGTCAAACGTCAGAGGAACATCACCCATGTTTATGATGTGGCCCGATTCAGTGGGAGCGCATCTGATTTAATATGAAGAGTTTCATTGGTTCACCTGAACCCGTTCGGCAATTTCATTGGTCTAATGTTTTGGGGCTCAGTTTTTTGGCGGCATAAAGCTTGTGAAACCATGAAAAATCCATAAATTAGCCGCTTCATTGTTTAAGCTGCGGGGTTCAAAGCGTGGAAAAAAAGTAGCGGCTTATAGTCCGGAAAATACGGTATATAATTTAAAAAATCAATGACCAATACATATTAACACAGAAAATACATAACAGCAATGAAACTGACTTGATGTGTTTGACACCGTTAGATCCAACTCGTTCAGCCACAAATTCAACGGTTCGTTTAAGTGAAGGAGGCTGATTGTGAAAGAAAGCCTGCTCCAGGTCCAGCTACAATAAGTCACAATATTATATTACTTTGTGCTTTTTGCATAAACAAGAAAATGGTTAGATGTTTGTTCTGTCTTGTTAAGACGTAAAACACCAATAATAAAAACCTGTATAACCTGTAGTTTCTGCTGAGAGCGGGTGGTGGGGGGACCTCTGGGCTCAGCAGATGTTGGCGTGATCTTGCGGATCATGCCTCCAGCCTTGGACGCATTACCCGACACAAAAGCTGCCAACAACTTGCGAAACTCCCCTGTTAAACAAGTTCCACATTCAATATACAGAATAACATTAGATGATTACTGGAATCTCATTTGTAGGCAATTCTAAGGAATTCCTCTCACCTAAATATGGGCAACAGGTATACAGAAGCTGCTGATCCACTAAGGGCAGGTTGTCCTGAAGAAAAAAATATATTATTTACTACTTGGTAATTACACTTGGAGACTGCATTTATGTAAACATCGTGGATGATGGCCAACTAATCGTTTCTGCATGGCAATGGATTACAAACAGATTTGACAATATGGTGTATACAACCTCATGTTTATACAATAAAACAAGTAGAAATTTTTAAAGCTTTTAAAAACTGAGAATGATGTAATAAAAGTATGTTTTTTGTTTTTTTAGATTTATTATTAAAATAGTATGGAGAAAACCAGTTATGTACACGTATATAATATGTGGAATAAGGAAGTGCAGGAGAGAATATGGAAAAAGAGGCTGGCAAAATAGAACGGGTATCAACAAAGTGATGAGGCAGGAGTAAAAGGAGATGTAGCAGCAGGTAAAGGCATATGAGGAGCTGTATGAGAAGTTGGACACTAAGGAAGGAGAAAAGGATTTGTACCGATTGCCAATTGGCCAGGCAGTGGGAACGAGCTGGGAAGGATGTGCTGCAAGTAAGAGCAATAAAGGATGAGGATGGAAATGTGTTGGCTAGTAAGGAGAGAGTGTTGAGAAGATGGAGATAGTATTTTGAGCAGCTAATGAACAAGGAGAGAGAGAGAAAGAGAGAGAGAGAGAGAGAGAGAGAGAGAGAGAGAGAGAGAGAAGGTTGGATGGTGTGGAGATGGTGAAGCAGGAGGTGGATTGTATTAGTAAGGAGGAAGTGAGGGCAGCGATTAAAAGGATAAAGGGTGGAAAGTTAGTTGGACCAGATGACATACCAGTAGAAGCTTGGAGATGTTTAGGAGAGATGGCAGTAGAGATTTTAACCAAAATGTTCATTAAGATTTTAGAAGGTGAGAGGATGCCTGAGAAATGGAGAAGGAGTGTGCTGGTACCGATCTTTAAGAATGAGGGAGATGTTCAGACCTGCAGTAACTACAGGGGAATTAATTTGATCAGTCACACCATGAAGAAAAAGTGGTGGACGCCAGGTTGAGAAAAGAGATGACCATCTGTAAGCAGCAGTATGGTTTCATGCCGAGGAAAAGCACCACAGATGCGTTATTTGCTTTAAGAATGTTGATGGAGAAGCATAGAGAAGGTCAGAAGGAGTTGCATTGTGTGTTTGTGAATTTAACGAGAGCGTACAACAGAGTGCCGAGAGAGGAGTTTTGGTATTGTATGAGGAAGTCAGGTGTGTCAGAGAAGTATGTGGTGCAGGACATGTATGAGGACAGTGTGTAGTAAAGTGTGCAGTAGGAATGACAGACTGGTTCAACGTGGAGGTTGGACTGCATCAAGGATTGGCTCTGAGCCCTTTCCCATTTGCAGTGGTGATGGACAGGTTGACAGATGAGGTCAGACAGGAGTCTCCATGGACTATGATGTTTGCGGATGATATTGTGATTTGTGGTGAGAGTAGGGAGCAGGTTGAGAAGAGCCTGGAGAGCTGGAGGTACATGCAGGAGAAAAGGGGAATGAAACCCAGTAGGAGTAAGACAAAGTACATGTGTGTGAATGAGAGGGAGGGCAGTGGAGTGGTGCAGTTGCAGGGAGAAGAGGTGGAGAAGGTGGTAGAGTTTAGGTACCTGGGGTCAACAGTGCAAAGTAATGGAGAGTGTGTTAGAGAAGTGAAGAAAAGAGTGCAGGCAGGGTGGAGAAGAGTGATAGCAGGAGTGATTTGTGATAGAAGGTTAACTGCAAGAGGGAAAGGGAAAGTTTATAGGACTGTGGTGAGACCTGCAATGTTGTATGGTTTAGAGACGGTGGCATTGAGTAAAAGACAGGAGGTGGAGCTGGAGGTAGCAGAGCTGAAGATGCTGAGGTTTTCTTTGGGAGTGACGATGATGGACAGGATTGGGAATGAGTTTATTAGCAAGATTGAGATGGTTTGGACATGTGCAGAAGAGGAACATGGGGTACAGTAGGAGAATGCTGAGGATGGAGCCACCAGGAAGGAGGAAAAGAGAGGAAGGCCAAGGAGGAGGTTTATGGATGTGGTGAAGGAAGACATGCAGGTAGTTGGTTTGACTGAGGCAGATGTAGAGGACAGAGTAGTGTGTTTTAATTGAATTTTCTAAAGATATGTTCTAAATAACTGTTCTACTTATTTCAGCATACTTGAACAAATGTCTTCAATTCTTCCAACAAATCTTATTTCTGGTAAGGAGTAAGTAGCCACAGTGACACAGCGCAAACTCCAATATCTTTTTATATACCTGGCATTGTTGTGCATGTTTTCAAGTTTAACAATAATAATAAAAATAAAAAAAAAATCACTCAAAGTGGGAGGTAGAGACTAATCAAAGTTGCAGTTAGCTACTTTATACGTTCCAGAGGGAACTAAATGTTCCGCGCATAAAAAGGAGTACCGAACGAAAGCCCTGTACCAAAAGATTTCAGTATGAAAACACTTCTGCAGAAAAAAAGAAAATAATTTACACAAACCACCAAATACAAAAGTCATAATAATAGGTCATAATAGATTCAGTTTAATCAGCTTCAGTGGTATAAGCAGAACAGCCTTTATAGCTAAATAAATATATATACACAATCCATCCATCCGCATATTCTGTTTACTGAAACAGCCATTTACTCACCAGCCCTTGACTGCTGTGATCCACTAATTCCTCTAGCACCTGCACATTACTGCTAAAGAAGAGATCGTCTGGAAATACTGGGATCTAAATTCAGACAGAATATTAGTCTTGTGTGGATACCTGTTCCTGTGTGTTTAAAGTCATTGAAAGCAGCTGGTCTCACCTGGAAAAGCCAACCCAGCACTGCCACCAGCATCATCTGATTCAAGTAATACTGCTCCCCAACTTCACCCAACCTCATCCTCCTAACACAAAAAGTAAAGTTGGGATATTCACGAAAACAAAACACATCACAACTGATGTGTTGCATGTGACAAACCTGTAGATTTGAAGTAGGAGGCCCAGAGCATTCCTGTAACATGGTAAAAATGGGCCAGTGTAGTCCAGCATGGAAAGAAACTCCACCAGCCAGGGAACAGTAAGCACAGTGCGCTTCCTGCGCACACAACTTATCAACAATGCAGAGACATCCAGCACTGGGGCGCTCTGAAAAAATACACCGAAAAAAAAAGTCAGCAACTGGTATTTCAACCCAACATGCATTTCAGAAAAATGCCCTTGTGAAAATCTCTAAATAAAAACGTAATTCCCCATCATGTACCTTACTGCGCAGGGCGATGGAAGCCTCCTGGATCTCTCTGGACGGTGCCTCAGAAGTCTGGTAGGGCATAAAGGAGATAAAGCCCAGGAACTTAGCAAGAAGTCGAGCCAAGAGGAGTACTGAAGAGAATCGCTGCTTTTCATCCTTCAGAGAGAGAGATGTTGAAGTGAGGTGAGATTCAGCGCTCGGTCATAATTCATGCATAGCAACTTTGGACAGTGGAGATTGGCTTACAATTTGATAAATAATTTAAATCTAATTCGTGCAACACATTTTGGTACTTGGTTCAGTCATCTTCAGGGAAGTGGCAGCTCAGTGGTTAAGATGCTGGACTTCTCAACAAAAGATCATGAGTTCAAATCCCAGCACCACCACCATTAAGCTCCCATTCTTGGGCCCTTGAGCAGAGCCTTTCAACTGCTCAGCTATCAAAAAGTTTCAACACACTAACAGATGGCAGCACAAAGCTGCATGCACAGTCACTGGGCACATCAACCTTCATAAGTCAGTGTGCCAAGACATCATCCTGTTTCAGGAGCTGTGCAACCGATGCTATTCTGACCATGTGAGTTATTATGTCTGCAATTTCATCATGGACTGCAAGTTAAAACAAAGAGCAAACGTGAAATTCTGCATGAAACTCTGTAGATTTGCCACAGAGACAATTGACATGAAGTGTACGGCGATGATGCGATGAGTTTTTCGAGATGTCTTGAGTGGCATGTGCGCTTCCAGAATGAAAGATCATCAATGAAAGATGCTGAGAGATAAGGAAGATTTTCAACAGGCCGTTTTGACACCATCGGGGAGATCCTTTTTGATACTACCTCGTACCATTTTAAGTCGCCTGAACAAATGCATATGCCAACTGCCATAAATGTAAATGTCATCTGAATGCTAATCGCTTACCAAACGTTTAAATAAATTATTTGATAAAAATATAATAAAAATGTAATGGCTCCTTTCTGTAATTTCAGAAGATTTTTCTCTAAATTAGGGAAACAGATGGAACACATATGTACTATAATTGTTTTGTCAGTATTCTATTTTAACCAGTCACATATTTTCAACCTGCTGTTCCATGTCCCCATCTCCTACATCCTCGCTTGTGCTTGAGGAACCATCAGGGCCGAGGATAGACACCTCATTCATCCGCAGAAGCTGTTGACACAAACCATCCTTCAGGTGTTGGTTCAGCTGGCAGCTGTATCAGAGACAAGAGGAATAAAAAGTGGTTACTGTAAAAGTCATCACAATATATCAGTGTTGTGATAAATCATGGCTCATTAAACTCAGTGTTTTTATGCAGGTAGATTATTATTATTGTTGATATTTAATTTTGGGGGGAAAAAAAACAAACATTTTACAGCAAATTAATTAAATTGATATTTGAACTAATGAATAGTAACAATCTAAGTACCCAAACATTTATCAATGGAGTTAAATTGAGCAAAAGTTAAACAATAGGTTTAGATGCTAGCTGTCACAATGACAGTTATATAGAAAATTAGGCAAATCATATTTAAAGAAAAAAAAAGAAGAAGAAACCACAACTCTAATATTACCAGCTAGCTGTCTGTAAAAAATTTCTGAAGAACTCCTGGTGTCCAGGGAAAGAAGGTGGAGGACAAGGGCCACTTAGAGCCTGTGGTTGGATCAGACGCTCTTGCAGGCGCTTCAGTCTCCCCAGGCTGTCTGCCCCCACCATGCCCAGCAAATCTGCATCTGGAGCATCACCAGGAGAGCTGAGCTCCCTGTGGCTCTTACACATCTACAGCAAGAAATTAAGCAAATTTGTGAGTGCAAGCCAAGTACGTGCAAGCTGGACGCGAGAAAAACTAATGACGGCTTACCTGAACCAGCTGCTTCTGGAAAAGCCTGGCAAAATGACAGTGATTTCCTGCTGCTGCCAACTGACTGACCATTGCCCTGAAGGAATAAATATTAGCATAATCATGGATTTGAAAAGCTTTAAAGTTTCATAATATACTTCTTTATACATACTTTAAATGGATTTAAAAAAAAAAAAAAAAAAGTACCTCACCTGACCCGGTGGCCTAATGCGGGCTCAAACTCCCACCCTGGCTCCGTATGATAATCTTCCCACTCTCTTAGCAGCTCATAAAAAATATCTCTGTAACAGCACATGGATACATGAAACAACATCAAAATTGTTGTTCTGACACACTGTGACCTCGCAGAGTTTCTCCAATACTGTACCTTTGTTTCTTAAATATGTGAAAAGCCTTATCACTGCTGAAGTTAGTTCGGTTGTCTGTGGCTGGCTGGAACGGCACTGTATGAATGAAAGCGGGCTCGCTGGGTAGCACCTAGAGTGTCAGTGAAGACAATGTAAGAAGTTTGTTCCAATGACATTTTAAGCTTTTAAAGTAGGAAAGCATTTAGGAAATGAAAAGGTTAATAGCTGGCCACAGGTGTCTGGACTACTAATTAACCGGGTCCTTTAACGCTAATTAAAACAAACGAGATTATAAGAATGTCATTTATGGATTATAAACCTTAGCTGTGCAGGCATCTTGAGCTTGTGCCAGGCGATCTCGCAAGGCTGGAGAGAAAGTGGTGACTCTCTCATTTTCTGCCAGGAGGCGCAGTGTGCAACGATCCAATTGCGAAAACAAACTGAGCAAAAACAGGACCAGTCAGCACTAAAGCAATGCACACAACGTAAAAAAAAATAAAGAGAAGCCCACTTACCCAAACTGTTTCTCCAGAACTCGCACAGCAAAATACACACAGCTGTGGACATTTCCCAGATAAGCTTTCTCAAGAAAATCTGCAAAATGACAAACCTCTTATAGACATGAATAGAAAAGAGTTCAGGCAAAATTAAGAATAGGCAGAGAGCAACACTTACCTGTTTTTCGTTCACACACACTAGGACACTCTTCTGTTAATTCAGAGGTTGATACACTCCGCGAAGTCAGCAGCTGCAGCACAAAGAACAGCTCCAGGAACACGCATGGCACCAAGTTCTCTAGAATGACAAATTCAGCAAAAAAATAAAAAATCTATTAAAATAAGTACAAGCGTTTACATAAAACTAACTCGAAGGTGTGAATGTTGAATGGGCAATATTTTTGCTGCCGTCAAATGTACAGCAGTGGACAAAAGTTTTGAGAATGACAAACTTTAATTTCTTAAAGTCTGCTGCTTCAGTGTTTTTATTACTTTTGGTACTAAAGTATAATTACAGGCATTTCATAAGTTCCAATGGCTGTCGCTCAACGTCTGGGTCACATCCTGACTGATTGCGGCTCATTCTTGCATAATCAATGCTTAGAATTTGTCATCATTTGTGGGGTTTTGTTTACTGGCCATGGACCCAAAATGTTTTGCTTCCTGAGCTACTTAGTTATTTGCCTTATGGCAAGGTGCGCAATCATGCTGGGAAGGGCATTCTTCATCACCAAACTGGTAGTGCTCACCTTTTCTTCTCCAGACATGGTTCTTTCTAAATGCCCCAGACAATCAGAAAGGGGATTTATCAGAGAAAATGACTTTGCTCCAATCCTCAGCAATCAAATCCCTGTACCTTTTGCAGAATATCTGTCTGTCCCTGAGGTTTTTCCTGGAGAGAAGAAGCTTCTTTGCTGCCCTTCTGGACACTAGGCCATCCTCCAAAAGTCTTTACCTCATTGTGTGCAGATGCACTCATGCTTGCCTGCTGCCATCCCTGAACAAAGCTCTGCACTAGTGGTGCCCCAATCTTTCATGGGCACTCTGAAGCCTTCTTCACAACAATTGAGCCTCTCTTCTTGAAGTTCTTAATGCAATCTCACTAGCAGCAATATCCTTGCCTGTGGATCCCTTGCAGGTAACCATGGTTTACAGAGGAGGAACAATGATTTTAATTTTCACCCTCCTTTTGAACGCTCCCAGTCTGTTTTTCTAACTGAATCAGCATGACGTTGTGATCGAGAGAATCACTGACATGATGTCAGCTGGTCCTTTGCGGCAGTGGACATTTTCATAACAATTTGGAGTATATGCAAATTGCCATCATAAAAACTGAGGGAAAAAACTGTGTGAAACTGAACATTTGTTTCATTCTCAAAAAGGCCCACCAAATTCACTACTCTGATTTTGTACATTTGAAATTCATATTTTGTGCATTCTTTTGTTTTCCTTGTGTCCTTAATTTGTCACAAATCGCTTGGAAAATTCACAGAGTAAGAACTGTTTGTGTGCCAGACTGTTTCCTGTACATATGAGAATAAACTTTTGAATATAAAGCTGTTGTGTTGAAAATTAGACATGACCATTCTAACACACCAGACCTTAAAATTACCTTAAATTTATTTTAATTGCTGAGGCAGTGAAAATGTCAAGAGAGAGAGAGAGGGCAGAAAAAAAATAAATACCGGTAATAAAAAAAACACTATGCTTTGCTGAATTTTCTTAATGATCAGCAGAATAGAATAGAATAGAATAGAATAGAATAGAATAGAATAGAATAGAATAGAATAGAAAACCCTCTAGTGGTATGTTACCTGAAATGCATACACAGTACAGCTCAGCTAAAAGCTCAAGCTCTGGTGCATGAGTCACTTTAGTGGGGTCGGGACAAGGAGCCTGCGGATCAGGAGTCACCTTTGAACCTGACCTCAGTATGGATTTGGTAGGAGTGCAAACACTGGCACTGGGCTTCAGCGGAGAGCAGCTCTGCTGTGCAAGTTTAGACCTGAAAGAACGAGAGCCATGAGGACAGCAACAAACACATTAAAAACACCTAAATTAGACTAAGAAATAGTTGAGAATCTGACAGATGTTCTTTTTAAAGCCAGAATTTCAGATACCTTTCTTTCTTTAGTAGCTCCCTCTCCTCTTGCAGACAAAGTGGGCTCCCAGGATTTATGGCCTCTGGGATGGAAGGAGGACTGCAGGGCTTGCTGAGGGGTGTGGAGGTAAAGCAGCTCTTGGGTTTGGAGTTCGGTCTTTCAGCACTGACTGGTGTTGGGTTGATGCGTCGTGAAGGTCTTGTTGCTCTAAAAGCAGTCGGACACATCAATATTTGAATACAAAAAAGCAGCTGAAAAATTACATCACTTATCCGCCGGTCAGTACTACAATAAGAGTTTAAAAGAACACATCATCAGAGCATTTCGTTAAGAACTTTTCACAGAACAGAAAGAGGTTTTTTTTCTCACATAGGGGTCGCATGAGATGCGCTGACTGGAGGAAAGTCCTCCAAATTGTTTAAGTTGAGCTCCACTTGTGTAGGGGGTGACACCGGATCATAATTCCTCCCTCCACCGCGTTCCTTACGTCCTGCAACATCGTAGCCGCCAGCCTCTGCAAAATAGCCACCACGTGCACCGGAGTGCCGGCTTGACACCGACGTTCCAAACCCGCTGCTTCTTTTGCGCCCTCGATGCGGCTGAAATGTTGGGCTGGCCTGAGTGTCTGGAGGCGACGTCATAAAGTCAGCAAGACAGTGGCGCTGAGCAGACCGGCGTTCGGACGTCACGGGTCTAGGGGCAGGACTCCATCCCGAGCTAAAGGAAGGACTGCTGAAAGCGCTTATGCCAGTAAGACTCTGTGAGGCCGTCAGTGGACTGTCGTGCCCGCTCGGGTTGTCTAGCTGCGACGAAGCTGAGAACAGCTGGACTCGGCTGCTACTGCGGGAACCTTGGCTCGCTGATGCTCTGTTCGAGGTTCTCCGCTCATTACACGAACCCTTGGCTCTGAGAGACCTGGTGGTGCTGGGGGTCTTTGCTGGGGTGCTGGGGCCATGAGTCAGAGTGTTGCTGCTCTGATCCCTCAGGAAGTTCAGGATAAATGGAACAAACTCGTGCTTCCTGGCTGTTAAGAGCACATCTTGGTCTCCGCTACAGTCCTGTCACAAACCAAAATTACAAAATTAGACTTCGTACAGTATTAGAATTGTGTGTGCGTGCGCACACACACGATATATATATATATATATATATATATATATATATATATATATATATATATATATACACACACACACACATATATACATATATGTAGTGCAAATCTGATCATGTTGATGAATTTGTTTCTTATTGTCTGATTAAACAAAATTCATAAAAGTTCAATAATTAAAAAAAATTCTTACTATAAAACTCCTAATAATATATAAAGCAGCTAACTGAGGTAAACTGTAGCTTCAGGAAATGAATATCTATACACATTGTAAAATTATTAATTTCTCCATCTCTTTGTTTGTATTATTATTCATTTATGGTATTATTTTGTATTAAATAATATTTTTTTGTAAACTCGCCCAGCTAACTGGCTGCGGTTCTGCTTGAGGAAAAGGCCGAGTGAGACACAGACAGCTATGGAGCTAAGTGCTGCCTGCTAGCTGAAGTTGTGAACTCTTTACCTTCTGTAATTCTAGGCGATGACAACACCATTTTTTATCTCAGAAACAAACATGTTTAAAAAATATTATCCCACGTAAATACGAAATGCATTTCTTACACTTTGTCCTCGCAGCCATTTCACAACACTGCACAACTCTACGTCTCCCCGGAGCAACGATTCCAAAAGAGCCGCCATTCCGCTCTGAGGAAAGTCCTGAGAGAAAACAAGAACAACCCTGATTTTCACAATAAAAGTCTCCGTTTTTTTTTTTTCATGAACACAGTTTTTTTATGAACACCTCTCTTCACGAACAACTATATATATATATATATATATATATATATATATATATATATATATATATATATATATATATATGCTTCTAAAAAAAAAAAGATGCCATTCAGAGTCTGTGTTGCCCAGGGGAGCATTGCGTACCACAGTTTTCTTGGAATTTAAATTACAATATTCATTATGTTGTTCTTATTATGGTTGTTAAATGTCAAACCTCAGTCTTGTAAAAAAAAAAAATTTATCCAATACAAAACACAGAGTGCGATGGTTACGATGCAATGGTTATAAGTCCTATGTTTAGTATAGTCTTCATCACACAAAGTAAAAAATTTGTGATGAATAAAATTTTACGTAATACTTAAATGCATGCCCAGGTTCACTAATTTTTTTTAAACTATTATCAACTTATCAATTATCTCAAGTTATCAACACTGAATGAAATGACATGAAGACTTCTTTCTGTATAAGAACAAAAAAAAAATCTGTCTTCAAATCAATCCATCAGGATCAATCAGGAAAAAAAAAAAAAGAAAATCTAGTGCATGAAAACATACCTTATCTATGTATAATGCGTGTTATTTTTCTTATTAAATTTTTTCTTAGTTGCTTAGGAGCATTTATTGGTTTATTGTTAATATTTGCAAATCATTATCAAAACAATGTATTATCAAAACAATTTGTACAAACAACAGGACACATTGGATTTTCTTCGAAAGTCTGTACTTCTTTTTAAATACTTAGTTCAGCTCTCAAAAGTAAGTATTTGTGTCAATGAACATCTCATTGCCATCAGAATGACAAGTCCTTTTGTCATTGTTTACAAACAAGAAAGTCAAAATGTTTAGTAATGGTGTCAGTATGACGGCACACAGTTTCAGTATTTCCTGATATAAACTACGGTTTGGATTAGAATGATTGAAGTTGCACAAGGCTGAATTTCTTCTGTACGGCATTGATGAATTTCAGCAGCGCAAATGTATTTATTTGATTGCATATTTGTTTTATATTGATTGCAAGAGACCGGACAGGATTCACACTTTTACTCAACTGTACTAGTGTTTGTTTGTTTCTTGGTTGTTCATCCATTTTCAGAAATTGTAATTCTGTGTTTTGCTCTGTCTGTCGACCAATTGAAGGTTCACGACATTCGCCTTTAACCTGTTTTAAAGAACAGGTTGATTATTGGTTGATCTGATGCTGTTCACTCTCCTTCATTAGTGACATTCATAATTCATCTGCACAATTTATCAATTCAAGTCACATTTACAAAAAAAAAAGAGTTTAATAGAAATGTAAGCTTCACAAATGCTGACAACTGGTTTAACCATTTTGCATTTAATGACTTGTTCTAATGAACTGGTTGTTTTGGGGGTTACTGTATAACAGGGGTCACTAACATGGTGACCAGGTCTCCTGCAAGGACCACATGAGTCGCCCCGGCCTTTTCTTAAAAATAGCTCACCATAGCGCCACTTACCAGTGAGCTGCATCAAATTTTTTTGTTGCTATTCTTTTTTTAAATCACACTTGCATTTGTGTAAATTTGAAAATGACAATATTAAAAAAAAAAACTTAATTACTTAATTGATAATCTGTACAATCAGGATGCAACGTAATGCATGATTTGTTAAAAATTGTTAGTGGCTAGTGAAAATGTTGTAGAAGTGATCATGTAAAAATGTAAATACTTGCAGAGATTTATAGAAATAAAGTTTTGCATATTGATATTGATCTGTTTTCTACCTGGTTAAATTATTGTTAATTATTGTGAGAAATCATTAACATGATCAGTGTCTTCACATAGACGAATATCATTAATTATTAATAATAACAGAAATAAAGGTAAATTGAGCAAATGTGTTATTTTAGAAGTGTGTATCAAACTGGTAGCCCTTCACATTAATCGGTACCCAAGAAGTAGTTTCAAAAGGTTTGGTGACTCCTGCTGTATAATACAGTATTAGTAAACATGACATAAACAACTGATAATGTAGGAAACAGCAGACAATTGTACACAATCGATTCAATGAATGTACCAAAGCATTCTCAATTTGATCAGAGCGACAAATAATGTTATGATGTGTACAAGTCACTAAATGATGTAGGAGGTTGAACAAGTAGTTTTGAGAATTTCATTTCTGATCTGAGGAACGCTCCAAAGCAACTGAAAACTGTAATGAATTGTTAAGACTTAACGCTGGTTCTACTTTCCCGGAATGCACAGGATAATATGGTCTAAAACTGTAGAAAACTGAAGTTTAGATGCAGACCTTGAACTCCAGAAGCTCATGGTAGCTTCAGTCAGAGCTCAGGAGCGCCACAGGCGGCGTGCTCCTCCTATCTGTCACAGCACTGAGCTTTCTAAAGGGTTTCTAATGGGGGAAATAACCGGGCTCAGAGATCTCAGGGAAAACTGACGATGGTGGATGGAATCGATGATCGATGTCGATTTGGGAGTCTTGAAGTGTGCTGATTGGGGAAGGTGATATATTTTGGAGGGATTGCTCTCTTATCTATTTGACTGGGCGTTTCTTTAACGCGGAGGAAGGGGGTATGGTCTATGCATGTAGACTGTTTATTATTTATATGACCTGCTATTCTACTGCAGTACTTCTAACTGCTACCTGGAAGTATGTCGTACAGACCGCGTTTTCGCTTTGCGTCCTAAATATATATATTTTAGATAGTGGTTTAAGGGCTGCTTATGGATTAGTGTAACTCGGGAACTGATTTAGCAGCTTTGCCACTAGCAGGCAACAACCTGACACCATAGAGAGAAAGAGAGAGAGAAAATGCCGTCTTCGGAGGAAGGTTTATCCGGAGGTGACGTGGTTACAGTAAAACACGAGCTTAAGAGCGGTAAGTCTGACTCTTTTTGGTCTTTTGTAAGACTTCTTGATTTATTTTATTGTGTTTCTCGCTCTGCTCAATTGCATCGACTTTGCCGTTTACAGCGGCATCGCGAGCTTGCCCGCCATCTGACCTGTCACAACGAGCCGCGCGCGCAGCCTGCACACACGCGCACGCGCTTCCCTTTTTTAAATTTATTTATTTATTTATTTTAAATAACACAGTAACATACACGCGCGAACGCGCTTTTTTTCCCACACTATAACACACACACACACACACACACACACACAGTATGATCACAGTTTATACTGGTGTTCAATGAGCTGTGCAGTTCCCATAGTATGGCCGCCGGTTGTTGATCTAGTCTTAATAATTCGGGCCTTACAAAGAATTGTGCATACAGGTGGTGGGAAAAATAAATAAAATCTATAGCTGACAGAGGAAGTTTGTGTTTTTTACTCATAGATACCCTCCCTGAGCTCAGGAAATTGGGGGCTTTGGCTATCTAAGCAGCCTGTGTAGTCTGAGGTTTGCCAATGTAGGTCACCTACTTTGCATTTGTTTCGTGTGGTTTTTTTCTTTTTCGAACTCACGCCACTCTTTCTGTTTAGTTTTGACCTCAAATGAAAGGACAAAACACAAAGAAGTAAGACAGTTAAAGACTCATTTGAAGATTCCGGTTGTTGCTGTTATAACCCAATACAATATGAATGCTTGTCCTCAGGGAGTTGAGTAAACCTGGTGAGATGCTGTGGAGAGCATGTAGAGAGTGTGTATGAGATATATATTATGGGTCTGTGAACACTTGATTAAAAGATTGGTATGTGCTTGATGTTCCACTAGATTGTGGAGTGTGCTTGTGGAGATTTTGAGGTTGTTCAGCTACAAAGGTGTTCGTAAAGTCAGGTACTGATGTAGGGTGAGGAGGCAGTTCAATCCAAGGGTGTTTAAAAGGGAGGTCAGATCTCTATCGAAGGCCACTCAAAACATTCCACTCCAACCCACGTAAACCATATCTTCATCGAGCTTTGTGCACTTTGTGCACAAGGTCATTGTCATGCTGGAACAAGTTTCGGTCTCCTAGTCCAAGTGAAGGGAAATTTGAATGCTACTGCATCCAAAGACAACGTATACAATTGTGTGCCTTCAAGGTTGTGGCAACAGTTTGGGAAAAAACTTCATAGAAAAGACAGGTGTTTCAAAAATAGTTAAATAGTAAATCTCTTTCCTGGAATACAATGGATTGAAACGTAGGCACAGAATAATTAATGTACATCTTAACTAAGCCATTTACTTTACTGTCTGACAAGCCTGTAGATATTAATAAGGGATCTGGGATACTTTCCCATTCAGAACATTTTAATCAGCTTAACATTTGTGTTTATGCTGGCATACTGTCTGCAATTCAGACTACAGGGTTTCATCTGGTTTCAAATTCAGACACTAGCAAAAACCAGGTTTCCAGCTTTATTTAAATGCATTTTTTTTATAACAAAATCTCAATCACAATTTATTCTCAGACAAACAATTTATGTGTTAAAATTCTTGATACTTCTGCTTTTTATCCTCAAAAGAACCCCTGGACTACTAATTGTAAAACATCCTCAACTGGTGGAATATAACATTTTGCAGTGTGTATTTAGAATTTTTGTGCAATTAAGCCATATCCCAGTCAATCCATGAATGCCTGGTACACAAGGCCAAATCACATATGATGTTTAATTATACACAGTTAAAGCCAGTACATTTATTCTAAGATTCTGTATCCTAGAATATACATTCTAAGAGAGTCTGTATGTTCTATAATCTGATTGGGACAATTTTCTCCATTTTTCTGTGTTACATTAAACTCTAGTCTAAGTCACGTTAACAACAATATCAGTGGACATGGCAATTTATAAATGTAAGCTTGCTAAAACAAAATATTAAACATTAATTAATCATTTCTTAATCATTTAAAATAAACAGAATCAATATTTTTGTGTGAAAAGTGAAGCTGGTGAGTGAAAGTCTGTTGATAGTTGTTATGTAAAATTGTTGTAGTATAAAAGAAATTACAAACACTGGAACAATGTAGTAATTGAAATATCAATTCTAGGGTGATAACTGGGCAAGGTGAAAACTGCTATTATTTTTAATGAAACACCAGCACATAGAGCTTTATCCAATAAGAAAAAACTGCAAAAAGCCTTGTTTTCCAGCTTCTCTAATAATCTAGCTCAAGTGCTGAACTCATGAACATTTAAGTAGCATATCTCAAACTACACAATCAGCCATTTTTAGAAATCCAGAGAGCTGTTTATCTCATACAGAGAAAAAAATGTTGTTAAATGCAAATACTTGCAGTCATTGTGTGTGTGTGTGTGTGTGTGTGTGTGTGTGTGTGTGTGTGTGTGTGTGTGTGTGTGTTTGTGTAGGAATGTGGGCGTGCTCATCAGTCACATAAAGGAATATATGACCTCACTGTTTGTACATTTTAGATAGCACAATAGTGTGTATGCGTGTTCTTTTTAAACACTGATACCCATGTTTACACATACAGCCCTCACCTCGACAGCAACATTAAGGCATCTCTAACATGTTCCATCATGCTATCATATTAATATACATCAGACTTCTGCCTAAGATCAGGTGCAAGTGCAGTACAGCAGGTGTGCTGATATTTCTCGATATCAATGGAGCAAATCACTCATTTATTATGACTACTTTATTATTATATTTAAATGTGCGATATAGACACATTCATACGTATACAACTGTGCTGCACGGTTCTCAAATCTGATTACTAAGAAACATTTGATTAGATTTTTGCAACAGCATGGCCCTAATAGTAGCATAATTCAAATTATTTATAGTAACACAGTGGTTCTTTAGTAAAACCTTATTTACATTGACTTCAATGAAAGGTAATATGGTATTGTGAAGGAAAACTCATTAAGCTCTCCGTAAGTAGATGCCCGTTAAATTTTTTTTTTATGATATTATGACAAGCTGCAGTTCTTTGTCTTTTTTAACTTTAAAGGAGAGAAAAAGAATAAGTGATTAGAGTGCAGCTGTAAGTGGTTAAGTGGTATCGCTTAGTAATAAATTCATTTATAATCTGTAATTGTGGGCGCATTGCTGTGGTATAAGAGGCACTTCTATGTGGGATGTGCTGTTTTAGGAAAATAAGCCACTCCAGGGTGGACACCTTCCTCCCAAAGTGTTATTGTTTACTGAAATCACACCAAGCACATATATTTGAGTCTTACAAAAATATATATGTTTTAAACAATTTCAATATGTATCTAACAATACGTACATAACAGTCATGGATTACTTTGCTATAAGTGCACACCCTATTCTGTTTGTGTTCTCACTATTTACTAGTACAGTAATCCACCGTTTACCGTTTATCGCCGTTGCGTTCCAAAACCGCCCGTTCCAAAATAATGTATTTTTATTCATACATTTCAACATAAATTTGTTTCAACATAAAACTCCATAAAAACAATTCCCTATAAGTATTTTGGTCTAGGGTGCTATCCGCGAGAGTCCAGGAAAAACTTTGAAGCAAATTAGTTGCAAATGCAATTCCGCGATAAACCGCGGGCACGCGATTCCAACCGTGGTAAAGCGGGGGATTACTGTATAGTAATAGTATTTTCATATTTTTCTGGTGTAATTACCTTTGTCTTAGGCCTGCTCAGTCTGCATAAACATATTAAAAATGAAAAGTATTATACAGGTTGCATGAACAGTTTTGCGCCCATCACTGCACACCTAAACAATGATGGACCTGTAATGAGTGAACATTTGGTGCCACCCAGATAAGGATTTGTTCCCTTTTGACTCTGATTCCTCTCGATCTTTTGTCCTCATGCCATCTCAGGGAGTTTTTCCTTGCCACAGTTGCCACTGGCTTGCTCAATAGGAATAAACTTACAATTAAAAGGAACAAATATGGGCACTAAGCTTATACAATCTTTTTTATTATTATTTTTATATAAAACTTTATAATCACTTTATCTCTGTAAAGCTGCTTTAAGACAATGTCCATTGTCAAAAGTGCTATAAAAATACTAATTCATTGAATGGAATGTAGAACCTGTCTCTTGTTACTTCCTCTCTCCAGCAAACTTGACAGGTCATGTGGAACGTGTAGGCATTGAGAATTTTGAGCTACTGAAGGTTCTAGGTACAGGAGGTGAGTAATTGACCTGCTTCTGTGCCCATTTTCCTTGGTTTTCAGTTTGGTTCACTGATCACATCTCATACTTTCTGAACAGCATATGGAAAAGTGTTCTTGGTACGCAAAGTGAGTGGACACGACTCGAACAAACTGTATGCCATGAAGGTGCTGAAAAAAGCCACCATAGTGCAGAAGGCGAAGACGGCCGAGCACACGCGCACCGAGAGGCAGGTGCTAGAGCATATCCGACAATCTCCATTCCTTGTTACACTGCACTATGCCTTCCAGACAGACACCAAGCTTCACCTCATTTTAGGTATGCGTTTCCTTTTTCTCAGTTTTGTCAATAGGTATGTGAGAGCTAAATTACTGTATGTTTATTTACAGTGATGTTGTAACCTTGTTGAGGAGATTATTTATTGCAATGACATTAGAGCTAAAAAGGCTATGTCCACATTAATCTGGATACATTGTAGTACTGCACTCTGTCTACACTGCTGTTTTGAAATATTTTTTGTTCATCCATACTGAAACTGCTGAAAACGCTTTCATCTTAACATGCATCATTTCTATCAGGTGGCTATTTACTTTCTATCACTTTTTGCATAAAATGCAGATTGTACAAAATCTAAAGGTTGTACAAAGTAACATTAATCTTTAACAACACAGACATAACTGAAGCATCATCCGCCATTAATTTATTTATTTGTTATACATTGAAAGAGTGATTTGAAAAATTCATTGTTTTTGGGCATCTTCATTTTCTCCGTCTACACAACACCCTGGAAAAAACACAGTAAGGACAAAAATTGATGCGTCATCTTTTCTCAAATGCATCCAGATAATGTGGACATAGGCTTAGCCATCTGCAAGCAGCAGTGGGTTAAGAGTGATGCCAGTCTCTGATTGCAGACTATGTGAATGGAGGGGAGCTCTTTACACACTTGGTGCAAAGGGTCCATTTTAAAGAGCAAGAGGTCGCTTTGTACAGCGGAGAAATCGTATTGGCACTGGAACACTTGCATAAGGTAAAGGGCATGGCACATGTAAGATCATTTGAATCAGAAGATTACTAAATAACTTGAGTCAGAATCAAACAAAATCAAACACATATTTTTTTTGAGATATTTTATTCAAATTCTTGTATTTTTTTTTTTCTTGCCACTAAATGTTTGACTTTCCCACCTCTGTGATGAAAGAAATGTATCATACAGTATAGTGTATTTGATCTAATTCTTTTTTACATTCTCAATTTAATCGATTAAACACAAGTTTCACAGAATAATAATTAAAAATACCTTCTCTATTTTCTTAATTCATTATACATCACATCTGCTCCATTTTTTTTTTTTTTTTTTACTGCTGCCAAGAATTCAGAACAACTAATTTAATGGACATAAATATAGCCCAAATGTTCTCAGAGGCATTGTTTACAGAAAAAACTTTTATTTATTTTTTTATTTTTTATTAATCCCTGCACAGCTGCAATTTTGGATAGCAAAAAAAATAGCGCCCTTGGCGACTTTCTGTTCCCCGAGTCTGAGAAAACCAGTTTTAGTAGTATAGGACACGTACTGAAAGGGAATGTTAAAATCCCTTTAACGCTTTATACGAGCTGCTGTTGTGAAGCTTAGATCTCACTGATAAAAGCAGGATTTCATGAATGCAAGACAAATCTTGCAAATTATTTTCAGCTGGGTTTCTCGGCTCACATAAAAAAAAAAAATTGCATGTCTGTTTTGATTTTAGCTAGGAATTGTCTACAGAGATCTAAAACTGGAGAACATTCTTCTGGACTCGAATGGTCACATTGTCTTGACCGACTTTGGACTTAGCAAAGAATTTGATGAGGTGAGGACAATCACATACTGTTTATAGGTTTCACTGCTACAAAGCAGCCTTGTAGATTGCTTTGAAAAGAAAACATCAAGGAGTCTGATTTAGATGTTTTAAGAGGGTGAACCTAAATATTGAAGTTTAGAGACAGATTATAAAATTATATAAAACAGCAGTGTGAAAAAGCATAGGCAATTCTATGTTTTGTGTGTGTGTGTGTGTGTGTGTGTGTGTGTGTGTGTGTGTGTGTGTGTGTGAAGTATAAGCCAGACATCTGGGCTCTTAACTGAGATTTTCAAGAAAAAAGACAATTTTCTTTGCTAATAGATCATTACTTTCAAGAGACCACCCAGCTCAGTATATGCAGGTCCCAGCATGCTGTGCTCTTGTCACACATGATTGGTTAATATTAATAAACAATACACAGTGTTTTTAGCTTCCATGTGATTCATCTTTTTTGTTGTGGATTTAATACCACTCATAGCTAGACTGCATATAAACTGACAAGCATGTACATAAAGCTCTTTCCTTTACTTATTGTTGCTCCACTGCTTGTCTTTTAGGCAGAGAGGGCTTACTCTGTGTGTGGCACAATTGAATACATGGCCCCTGAGATTGTAGAAGGTGGTGCATCAGGACATGATAAGGTACTGTTCACTGAGTCCTCTTTACTCTACTTCAGATGTTTACCTTGCTTCACTGGCAATGGAGTTAATGGGGTAGTATGCTAAGCTATAGTGTATGGACAAAAGTATTGGGACACCTGACTTTTCCAGCCATATGTGGTTCTTCTCCAACTGGTACTGCAAAGTTGGAGGCACACAATTGTATATGATATCTTTGGACGTTGTAGCATTCAATTTTCCCTTCACTTGAACAAGGAGACCTAAACCTGTTCCAATATGACAATACCCTTGTGCACAAAGTGAGCTGAAGATATGGTGCACATGGGTTGGAGTGTATGATCTTGAGTGGCCTTCTATAGAGCTCTGACCTCAACCCTACTAAACACCTTTGAGATTAATTGGAATGTTGATTGCATTAGAGCTGCAACAACTAATCGCTAAACGCGATGCTAAATTATCATCAACGAACGCCGTTATCGATTGGTTGGGCTGCTCAAGTTATGGTTTAGCGTGAAAAAAACGGACAGTACTGGGCCAATCAACTAATCGATTATTAAAATAATTATTTATTTTCAATTTGAATTTATTTATTTAACACCCTTGTGGCTGAATGAGCACAAATCTCTGCAAGCACACTCCAAAATCTAGTGGACATCTTCCCAGAAGAATGACTGTTATAATAGCAAATGGGGATTCATGTGGAATGGGATGTACAAAAAAGAAAAAAACAGATTATATAGTCAGGTGTCCAAAACTTGTATCCATATAGAGTAGTTGTGTAATAAATACATGATTAAAATATTTGAAATTGACACCTCTTTCTTGAAGGCAGTGGACTGGTGGAGTTTGGGGGTGTTGATGTATGAGCTCATGACCGGTGGCTCTCCTTTCACTGTGGATGGGGATGAGAACTCTCACTCTGATATAGCAAAGTAAATACACATTGTGTTGTGTTTTTAATTTATTATAATTTATTTGTCTTATGCAGGCCATTAATGTCAATGAGTTAAATGGAATGTGATTTCACTTTACTTCATGCTTAACAGGAGACGTCAGTAATCTCATGAAACATCACTTTGATAATGGGGTTTGATAAGTTCCTTGATTCTTTATTAAATCTGTAGGGGCAAAGATTTTTGCAAGCTCTACAGTTTTGTGTTTAGATAAGATTGCTTTCACTGTCTTTGATGAGAACTGGTAGTGTAAAAATACACACAGATTAGGATCTTTTCTAATATTTTGCACCACAGTGGATTTTGTGCACTTATATCTTGTTTTTAAGAATGTTTATTAGATAATGTTAAAATGACAGACAGACAGACAGATAGAACTTTGTCATTGCACAGCAACGAAATGCAGTTTAGCATCTACCAGAAGGGCAAATAGTAGCAGTAGTGCAAACTGACAAGTGCAAATAAATATGCAAGTATATGTACAGCATGTTAAATAGAAGCTATAGCACTGAAAAAAATATGCAGAAAAGTACAAGAAGTAAAAGGTTATAAGGCTATAGCAGTAAAAATGTGATTTGATAGAATGTATTAAATAAAGGGAAAATGATCATATAACTTTAGACATGGTGACTTTTTACCTGACATTTTTTGTAAGTATACAATTGTCACCTTCTTTTTGAGTTTATTTGAATCTACAGAAAGCTAGCTTTGCAAAAGTGTGCATACATTTCTATACTTTTCAACATTAAATCCAAAAGAGAATATGGTGCCTTACATGTAATATTTCCCCTACATTACAGGAGAATTCTGAAGAAGGATCCTCCATACCCCAAGGACATGGAGCCCCTGGCCATAGACATCATTCAACGACTCCTAATTAAGGACCCAAATAAAAGGCTGGGCTCTGGGCCCTTAGGAGCTCAGAATGTCAAGAGTCACCCATTTTACCAGGCAAGAAAATCAGTCTTATTAGAATCAGTTTTATTCTGCATAATAATGTAGAAATTCTTGACTCGAGTTCAAGCATTGTTACAGCTCCCTTTAGAGTACAAGTGCAAAGTAATTGAGCAGAACTACTTCTACTTCAGAAATTGAACTGGGAGGACCTGGCTGCCAAGAAGGTCCCAGCTCCCTTTAAGCCAGTCATTCGGGATGAACTAGACGTGCGCAACTTTGCGGAAGAGTTCACAGAGATGGATCCTACTTACTCCCCTGCTGCACTGCCTCAGAACTGTGACCGCATTTTCCAGGTGAGGGACAGAAAGCCTGACCTCTCAGGGACCCAAAACCGTACAGTCGAAAATAGATTTGCGCTTTCAGTTCCTAATAGTTTTTCATTCTGCATGTCCCACATTTATAGACGTAAAAGTGATTTTTAAACAAGAAAGGACAGAAGGTTAGTTTCTGTGGTGGTGAAGTTGACCCTCTATTTGCCTTTGGGTGAAAGTAAAGAGCGATATTTGACATTCTATAATGATTGTGTAAATAACGTAAGCCTGGCTGGCTGTGTTGGTATTGAAATGAGCAGAAGGGCTGTTTAGAGACATGTAATTATGCTGATGTGGAGATGGATTTAAGTATCAGATGTGAATGACTATTTTTGATGCGACTTGAACCATAATGTTGCCTATAACATGATGCCAGCTGATGTCGGCACCATTGAATGAAATCGTATCTATGATTGCCTTCTGGATGCGCCACTCTGCAGGATCAATAGCTCCATTAACGACACTGTCATGCAATGAAAGGTTGGCGTCTGCTAGAATAACCATGCCTGCCTCAATTACTCCTTCAACCTTTGATTACTAACTTCAGCTTGCCTTTTTTTTTTTAAACGCTCCTCTTTCATGTACTGTGGAATTCTGGTCCTTCGTAATTTGCTGGCGTTGCTACGATTGCGACTGCAGTGATAACTTTAAACTCGCGCGTCTCATCTCAGCCCTCAGCCCGCTCCCCCCTCCCGCCTCTCAAACCCTTCACAAAACCAAATTAAGTTGCATTAGAGGGCCGCGATGCGATTTGAAAAGCAGAGCAATCAAACAGCTCGGCTTGGCAATTAAGAGCATTTCGTCTATTCATCCATCCATCCTTCCGTCCATCCATCCACTCCTCCACCCAGTGTCGCACCCACAGCTGCAGGCTCAGTGTGTGAGGGGGCCAGTTCTCACTGAGGCTTTTATGCAGGCTAAACACCATACATGAAGCACTTACTGCAGATGGACAACAAATGTGACTTTCTAACTCAAGCTGCTCGACTCCAGGGAGGAAAACAGAAAGAGGGCTGGGTTTTTTTTCTGAGACATTTGTTGTTATTTCGTGGACTGAACCAGTTACAGTCCTTAGAGGTATCTTAAAAAAAAAAAAAAAAAAAAGTGACATATTGTATGTTATTGGTTGATTCACAGACGGGTTGCTGTCTTATGTGTGCATTTATTCATACTGTAATAATAGTGTACATGGATTTGTTGACAAGTTAAAGACTTTTTTGTATTTTGCAGACATTTTAATTATGGTTAAAGCTACGCTTCTTGGAATGCTACATATGCTTTAGTCTGTTTAAAAAATGTGCTCACTTTTAACTTCTGTGTATGTGTGAATCTGGTGCAGGGATATTCCTTTATAGCACCCTCTATACTGTTCAAGAGGAATGTGGTGATGGATGACCCAGTTCAGCTGTGCGGTGATGTGGAAAGGCCTGGACCTGCTGCAGTCGCACGGAGTGTCATGATGAAGGTAATAGAACACCAGTCCTTTTTGCTGGTGTCCTATTATGTGCTATGAAATATTAAGAGTTTGGAAATATCGTGTGCTATGTGTGAATAGGCTTACTTTATTTTGTGTTGTGAATCATTTAGGACTCCCTTTTCTATATGAATTATGAGATGGACCTGAAGGAGACAGCATTAGGGGAGGGAAGCTTCTCTATTTGCAGGAAGTGCACACACAAGAAGAGTGGGCAGAAATATGCAGTAAAGATTGTCAGTAAAAGGTATTTATCTACAGAGCTTATAATAATAGTTTAATGTAGACTCTATGTACAAAAGCACCCAAAGACAAAAATTGGGACGGCAGATTTTTCCAGCCAAATGGGGTTCTTCTCCAGACTGTTACCAAAAAAGTTGGACACACAAGTATATAGAATGCCTCTGGATGTATGTATACCCATGTGTACAAAGTCAGCTCCATGAAAATGTGGTTTACATAGGCTGGAGTGGAAGATCTTGATCTGAAGAGCTCTGACGCTAGCCCTATTAATTTGAACACCGACTGCACCCCGTGCCTCCTCACCTCCCTACATCAGTACCTGATTTTACTAACACTCTTGTGGCTAAAAGAGCACAAATCTCCACAACCACCCTTCAAAATCTAATGAAATAGCGTTTCAGAAGAGGGGAGGTTATTTTAAGAGCAAAGGGGAATAGGAAGTTGTGATCATAGGTTAATCACATCAGAATCGGGTTTATTGGCCAAGTGTGTTGACACACAAGGAATTTGGTTCCAGCCATTAGTGACTCTCAAATGAACAGACATAAATAACACTACACATTTAGCTTGTGCTGTACAAGACAAAACAGACTATATAAGACAATATAGACAATGTGAGACAATATAGACAATGTTAATAAGTCAATTATTAACATGTCTCAGAGTTTTATTCCTCTTATTCCACAGATAACTTTTTTATTAAATATAATTAAAAATAACGTGCAGTTACTTTATATTGTGGCATGTGACCAAATCTAGTTAGAGACTAAGAGAAAACAGAATAGAATATGGCACCTGTAAGTGTAAGTGATAAAGTGATAAAGTGATAAAGATAAAGTGTAAGTGTAAGTGATAAAGAATCACTTACATTACTGTTTTCTCTTAGTCTCATTTTTTCTGTGTCAAAAACAACACGAACAGCTGGTCATGTTACTAAAAAAAAAAAAAAACAATCACAAAGTCCTCTGTCATCAGTCGTTACTATGGAAACGATAGTGTATAAGATTGAGCACATTAGTATGAAGCTGTGCTTTGTCTTGCAGCTGGCACTATTGTCAGAGCCATGCTGTTAGAGAAAACTGACCAATCAGATTTAAAATTTCAACAACGCTGTGATGATATGAGTCATCGGCGTATTGTGACTCGTTTCATGTCACTGATTGTGACTTTGGATAATAAATTATTCTTAAATTAGCATTGCTTCACAGGGCATTTATTATTACACGCCATATATATTACGTTTTCAAGTATTCTAGGATATTTATTGAGCCTGTCTATCAGTAAAACAAGATAACGTTTTGTTTGTGAAATATTGTGAATGGGAATTCAAGCCTTTTTGTACTGCATGCATTGTTGAAAGTGTAATATTTAAGTGCAGTAATTTATATTGTAAATAAGTTTGTAACTTGTATGTATCACTTCTTTGTGAAGAATGGAGGCACAGACGCAGAAAGAGATAGCTGCTCTCAAACTATGTGATGGACACCCCAATATAGTCAAGCTCCATGAGATTTACCATGATCAGGTATGTGTGTGTGTGTGTGTGTGTGTGTGTGTGTGTGTGTGTGTGTGGGTGCAAGGCATCAGAGAGGCTAAAAGGCTGTGGAGCTGCTCTAGGCATCCTCCAACCTTATTCAGTTAGAGGAAGTGGAGCATAGTGAATGTATTTGAATGCCCATTGCCCTACATTTAATGCAAAACTTCCTAGCTACATTAGATTTGTATTTCTAGTTCTCTTGCTCTTAGTGTCTCTTTGTACAATACTTATACATAATACATTCTTCTTTGCTATGCTTTGTGTTAGCTTGGAGTAATCTAAAGTGAATTAAGGGTACCCTTTTCAATGCCATATTCTATTATGTTTTTATTTTCCAAACGCTAAATTGGTTCTGCTCTACACGATACTCCAATTTGTACCAGTTTATGTACGTTTGGTGTGTGTCTTTCTTTCCTTTCATGTTATCCAATGCAGTTCTTAAGATGAAAAAAAATATATATGGTGTTGATCTTCCTTGCCTTTGTTCCTTTTTTCTTGCCTGAACAAAAGAATATTTGCCTGCTGCTTTTCATCTCTTCTCACAAACACACACATTGTGTCTGTGCGCAGCTGCATGCGTATCTGGTACTAGAGCTGCTGCGTGGTGGAGAGCTCCTGGAGCGGATCCGGAGGAAGCAACACTTCAGTGAGACTGAAGCGAGCCGCATCATGCGGAGGCTGGTGTCCGCTGTGAGCCACATGCACGATGTAGGTGTGGTGCATCGAGACCTTAAACCAGAGGTACAGCTGAACTGCCACGACACTTAGCAATCAGCATCTACATTTGCCCCGGGACATCCATAATGAAACAAAATAATTGTAGATCTTTGTAACAAATTATTTGCTCACTGTAGCGCAAGGCTTTTTAAAAACTCTCCATTATGAGTATTGTTAGTGAGTGCAATTAGATTTCAATCTCTCTGATGTCTTCTCAGAACCTGCTATTCACTGATGAAAGCGAGAACTCAGAAATAAAAATAATCGACTTTGGATTTGCTCGGCTCAAGCCTCCTGACAACCAGCTTCTGAAGACGCCCTGTTTCACCCTACAGTACGCCGCCCCTGAGATCCTCAAATATGGCGGTTATGATGAGTCTTGTGACCTCTGGAGTCTGGGGGTCATACTGGTAAGAGCATGCACTTGGTTTTGCAGCTTTGTTGTCAAAAAGAAAATAGAAAGTCTCAAATATTTTAATCTAAACTTTTGAATAAAGAGGCTAAAGATACATTTATATAGGTATCTTCTTCTTCTTTCTACTGCTCCCATTAGGGGTTGCCACAGCCGATCATCCGTTTCCATACTAATCTCTCCTCTCTGCCTTTTTTAAATTAACCACCTGCATGTCTTCCCTCACCCTTCCATAAACCTCCTCTTTCACCTTCCTCTTTTCCCTCTGCCTAGTGGCTTCATCTTCAGCATTTTTCTAATACATTTATATAGGTATAATGTAAGAAATCACACAAAGTATATAATATTTTGAAAAAAATAAAATAAATTATATATATATATATATATATATATATATATATATATATATATATATATATATATATATATATATATAATGTACTCCTTCTTCCCCACAGGAACAGCATGGTTTTATTCCACTTATAGAACAGTGACTATGATCTTAAATTTAAACTGTTATAGCTATTTTTTAATATTGTGAAATGTCCAACATACAAGTAAGTTCCTGTTTTCACCTACAGTACAGCCATTCTGTTATCAGACTCTCGCTCTTGCTTAATCTGATCATGCTCACTTGTTCTTTCTTTATCTCTCTTTCACACACACGCATACATACGCAAAAAACTGAAATCATAACGGAGACTAAGAGCACAAATGAGACTCCTTCCATTAATGTCAAAGAAGTCTAACCAAAAACAATTTTCAATTATGATACTTATTGCTTTTTTTATTAAAAACAAATCTGTTCAGATTATTTCAAATTATCTCCTATACAAGTCCCTGTGTCTTGGCTTATTCTAAACCAGGGGTCACCAACATGGTGCCCGTGGGCACAAGGTCGCCCGCAAGGACCACATGAGTCGCCTGCGGGCCTTTTCTAAAAATAGTTCACCATAGATGCAGCTCACTGTTAAGTGGCACAAACTTTTTTTGTTGCTATTATTTTTTAAATCTGTCATGGATAGACCAAGAGTCGGAAACCAGAGTATGGTTAAACACCCTGTCTTTATTTAGTCTGAATATATACAAGGCAGAGGCTTGAGAAGAAGTACGAACCGGAGAGCGGGTAGGATCCGTAATGCAGGTAGTCCAGGGATAATCGACAATGTAAACCGTTAAAGGCAAACCTATCTTGAGCGCTTGCTCTGAAGCGGAGCCAGGAGCATGAAAGTACAGGGAATACTAGTGGTAGGAAGTCCGGTAGATCTCTCATGGGAATGAGTAGATCCGACCGTGAGTGAGGTGGAATCGGGACCTTCTAAAGGGGAAAGGTAATGGGAACAGGTGTAGGTGATTAGGGCAGGGTGAGGCTGAGTGAGAGTTAGAACCTTGGAGGGAGGCGTGGCTGGTGGTTCCCTGACAAAATCACATTTGCATTGGTGTGAATTTAAAAATGACATTATTAAAATATAGATGACTAGATGTAGATGAAAATAATTAATTATTAACAACAACATATAATTAAAGGTAAATTGAACAAATTTGTTATTTCAGAAGTGTGTATCAAACTGGTAGCCCTTCACATTAATCGGTACCCAAGAAGTAGCTCTCAGTTTCAAAAAGGTTGGTGACCCCTGTTCTAAACAATATTGTATAATATTACATGTATTATAATTAGATTCAGGCACTGTGCTATTAAGCATGTAAAACCCACTTGAGAGTGATATGAATTGCAATTATAATTGCTGTTTAAAACAAAGAGGAAAAAAGTTAAGGTCAGAATCTTAGCTAAATTATAAGAACACATAGCAAGGAATCAAGTCAAGTGTCTTTTATACTGCATGGGTTTACTAACACCTCCAGTCTATCTCTCACTTCAGTCTGTAAACACAGTTTGCCATGTCATCCACAAATGCAGGTTGACACTCTATTATGCAAGGAAGGCATGTGTGAACATGATCCAGACACACTGCCATACATGCATACATACATGCACACAGTGGGTAAAATAAGTATTGAACACGGCACCATTTTTCTCAGTAAATATATTTCTTAAGGTGCTATTAACATAAGATTTTTACCAGATGTTGGTAACAACCCATGCAATTCACACATGCAAAGAAATCAAACCATACATGTCCATAAATTAAGTTATATGTAATAATGTGAAATGACACAGGGAAAAGTATTGAACACATGAAGAAAGGGAGGTGAAAAAAGGCATGGAAGGCCAAGACACCAGTGGAAATCAATCAGTAATTAAAAAGCGATCCTGCCCCTTGTCAGTGCAAATGAATATCAGCTGGTTTAGTTCCAACTGATGGCCTGTATAAAGGTGTCCCATTACCAATATGTCACACAAGAAAGATTTTATAATGGGTAAAAGCAAAGAGCTCTTTCAAGACTTTAGCCACCTTATTGTTGCAAATTTGTTGGCATTGGTTACAGAAGGATTTCAAAACTTCTGAATTTTCCAGTGAGCACTGTTGGGGCCATAATCCAGAAGTGGGAAGAACATCATTTCACCATGACCAGGTGCTCCTCACAAGATTTCTGACAGAAAACCACTTGTGGAAAGCTTAAGAAAGACCTGGAATTAGCAGGTGCAATTATTTCAAAGAAACAATACGTAATGCATTCAACCGCCACGGCCTGTTTTCTGAAGAAAAAGCATGTTGAAGCTTGTTTAAAGTTTGCTGCACAACATTTCGACAAGCCTGTGAAATACTAGGAGAATATAGTCTGGTCAGATGAGACCAAAATTGAACTCTTTGGATGACAAATGCACTGCACATCACCCCAAAAACACCATACCAACAGAGAAGTTTGGAGGTGGGAACATCATGGTGTGGGACTGTTTTTAGAATACAGTACTGGCAAACTTCATATAATTGGAGAAAGGTTGAATAGAAAAATTAACCGAGACATTCTTAATAATCTGCCACCATCTACCAGGATGATGATGAGATGAGGGTGGACATTTCAGCAAAACAATGAACCCAAACACACAGCCAAGGAAACTACCAATTAGTTTCAGAGAAAGAAAATACAAGCAAGAATGGCGCAGCCAATCACCTGACTTGAATTCCATTGAAAATCTATGGAAAGAACTAAAGATCAGAGTTCATAGAAGAGGCCATTGAACCTTTAAGATTTAAAGAATGGGCCAAAATCACACCTGAGCAATGCGAGCAACTAGTTTCTCCATACAGGAGGCGTCTTAAAGCCGTCATTACTAACAAAGACTTTTGTACGAAGTATTAAATACATTTCAGTAAACATGCAAGACTTTTTTCCCTGCTATTTTACATTATTACCGTAATTTCCGGACTATAAAGCGCACCCATATATAAGCCGAATATAAACTGAATTTGACAAATATTTAAATTTTTTTAACATAAATATGCCGCACCTGTCTATAAGCTGCAGGTGTCTACACTAATGTACTTTACACAGGCTTTAACGAAAGACATGTTACACACGGTGTAACGGGTGAAATATGTTGCACTTCCTTTGCCAAGAATAATAAAAAAGCACGAGTTTTGGAAACCTGTCTGTGCTTATATGATTTCTTTTGCAACTGGAGTTAGCGAGCTCTCCCATGACCCTGACTCAACGCGCTACAACGGCTTGTATCTAAACAGTAGCCTACCAAGAAAGTCATTGTTCACTGTCTTCCTCCTTCCTTTCACAACTATTTATCTCGGGAGTTTATCTTTTGGCATCGTCGTGCGTTTAAGAAAAACTTTTTTCTCCCGATGCTGTGCAGCTCAGAACACGGGTGAGGTGTGTTTTTTCGTTTCCGTTTGGAAATTTCATTGGTCTAATGTCATGGGGTTCAGTTTTTTGGCATGAAGTTTGTGAAACCGGGAAAAACCCAGGAAAAATTCATAAATTAGCCGCTTCGCTGTTTAACCCGCGGAGTTCAAAACGTGGGAAAAAAGTAGCGGTTTATAGTCCGAAAAATACGGTACACATGACTTATTTCATGGACATGTATGGTTTGATTTCTTTGTGTGTGGATTGCATAAGTTGTTACCAACATCTGGTAAAATTGTATTGTCAATAGCACCTTAATAAATTTTACCCACTGTGTGTGTGTGTGTGTGTGTGTGTATATATATATATATATATATATATATATATATATATATATATATATATATATATATATATATAAAAATACATTTTCTTTTTTTTCTTTTTTTTTTTTTTTTTTTAATCTCTATTTATGCCTTACAGGCCCATCTTTGAGAACCAGTGGACTACACAAGAGTAGACTGGGGCATCATTGTTCCTCAGCTTTTTTTTTAAGATGTTTGTCTAAATAGGAAGTCTCAGTTTGTCGATGCTTCCTTCCGTTATCACACTATTGACTGAATTTGTAGGAAAAAAAAAAAGTTGGTTTGTCTTACTTCCTGGTTTACTGCCGGATGTAGGTTTTGTGGATCATTTTTTATCTTTTTTTTGGCTGTATATCAGTTTACACTTTTGTGTGTCTAAAGTGTATAATACACTAGCTGAAGGTTGTATTGGAATATGGGTTATAGCTGTATATAAAATACTTTGTTAGTGTTGGAAATGCAGAAGGTGCATACTGTGGTATTCTGTGCATGTCTATGAAGGAAACACTGAAAATGACTTGAATATATATGCCAAAATGGCCTCGAATGCGATGCAAATCGCAGATGCTGCTCATGGGTTGTAATATTATTCTGACTCGACTACTTTTTTCCCAAGCACAATATTAAAAGGATGCATGTAAACAGTGAGAGAGCTTTCTCTGTTTTCTCTATCTCTCTCTATCTAACATGTGTGCATGTTTGTGTGAAAGCTTGCCCTTACTCTAGCCACCTGAGGAGGGGTAGTGCCGTAGGTAACACTTGATGACATGCTCTTAGACAGATGGTAAGAGGCCCTGCAGAGCTGAGTGTTAGAGTGAAAGATAAAGTGCACACACAGTTGTGTATTAGAGTCTTTTTCCTTGGGCAGGAGCATGACGAAAAGAGACTAAATAAAGAGGAAGTGAAACCTTTTTTTTTATGCTGCTGTATATAAGATCTTAAAAGTTTTGCTCTCTCTGGTAGAAAAAAAAACTACAGAACATTTTGTAATTTGAATTGTGCAACATTATTCTCCATCATGTGAATTTAATCTCATGGCTACAGGGGCCAAGTAATACATGAACTGAACAAGGACAAACTCTGCAGTGCTGTGCTCTATAGCACAAATGTTGCAATAGGTATTTACATAATGTACATGGCTAGTTTAGCATAGGGAAGAAAACACACTGACTAATAGACAATCATTTTTCTCTTACTGAAAATATTTGAGTCATAATCTCTCTCTCTTATTGGCTGTCAGTTCTTTACTCCTTCATCTAATCAAGCATGTTTTTTCTTGCTTTCTTGATGAATGTTTACAAACAGTTCCAACATGACACCTCTGACACTTTGCGCTGTAGGTATAAACAATGTTGTCTTGTAAAATTATAACAGCACTCTGATCTAAATCCTGCTCATTCTTCTGGGAACTTTGTTTCTGATTATTTTCATCTGATGCAAACGGTTACGCTTTATATTTAGTTCTAGATCTGTAGCAGTGTTGATTTGATGCCAGTGAATTCATGTGTCTGAATCTTGTGCTCCATGCTGTGTTGTGTTGCAGTACACAATGCTATCTGGACAGGTGCCCTTTCAGTGTCAGGGAAAAAGCCTAACGCACACAAGCGCAGAGGAAATCATGAAGAAGATCAAACAAGGAGACTTTTCTTTCCAGGGCGAGGCTTGGAGGAACGTGTCCCAGCCGGCCAAGGAACTCATTCAGGGTGAGAGTGATGTGCTGCTAAACAGCAAACTGCACCAGTGATGGATAAAGCTGATGTCTCTAATAAATGTGTGTGTTTTCATTGAATCTGATCAGAGCTCCTGACTGTAGACCCTAACAAGAGGATAAAGATGTGCGAGTTACGCTATAACACTTGGCTGCAGGATGACAGCCAGCTCTCGTCCAACCCCCTCATGACTCCTGACATTCTGGGCCTGTCTACCGCCTCCGTAAACACCTGTGTTAAAGCCACCTTCAATGTGAGTTATACAAATGGAGGGAAGAAAGTGCGGGTGCACAAAGTCTAAAGAAAATTGTTCTTTATAAATATAGTTTGAATATAATTCTCAGTGATATTTTATAGAGTATCTCATTATTATCAGGCTGTTGTGGGAGCCATTTCAAGTCATTCTTTCGATTCACTTGATGACCTATAACACAGTTTCATTTGTAGAGAGGCAAAGATTATTCACAGATAGAACATTTTAATAACTAGTCGCATTGAGGCAATAACAACGTAATATGATAACGTCAATGTCTCACATTATTTTTACCAAGACTTTTTTATTATTATTATTATTTAATTGCCATGCGGGAATATGTGAAGGATTTATTACCATATTTTTCGGACTATAAGCCGCTACTTTTTTCCCACGTTTTGAACCCCGCGGCTTAAACAACAAAGCGGCTAATTTCTGGATTTTTCCTGGGTTCTTCCCGGTTTCACAAACTTCAAGCCAAAAAACTGAACCCCATAATATTAGACCAATGAAAGTTCCAAACGGAAACAAAAAAACGCACCTCACCTGTGTGATAAACTCCCCATAGAAATGCAGTAGTTGTTAAAGGAAGGAGGAAGACAGTGAACAATGACTTACTTGGTCGGCTACTGTTTAGATACAAGCCGTTGTAACGCATTGAGTCTGGGTGAAGGGAGAGCTCGCTAACTCCAGAACAGAAATCATATAAGCACAGACAAGTTTCCAAAACTCGTGCTTTTTTATTTTTCTTGGCAACAGCGTTATGGGTTAGTCAAAGAAACTTAGAAATGAGCATCAGAATATAAAAAGGACATAATCCTCCGTCTCCACACACGCAGTAATACCAGAAGTATGCAGTGCCGGTCTTTTCCCAAAACACCGCTATGCTCCTAATAGAAGCGCAACATATTTTACCCGTTACACCATGTGTAACGTGTCTTTCGTTAAAGCGTGTGTAAAGTACATTAGTGTAGACACAGGTGCAGCTTATTTATGTTATAAATAAAAATATTTGTCAAATTCAGTGGGTGCGGCTTATATAAGTTTTATAGTTCGTTTTCACTTTATACACGATATGGACAAAAGTATTGGGACTCCTGACTTTTTCAGCATGTGCGGTTCTTCTTCAAACAGTTACCAAAAAAAGTTTGTATGCAGCATTAATTAGCAGAAAATGTTCCTTTTACTTGAACTTGGAGACCCAAACCTGTTCCAGCATTACAATGCCCCTGTGCACAAAGTGAGCTCCATAAAGATATGGTTTTCTTTGTTTAGATCTCGAATGATCTGCTATAGAGCTTTGACCTCAACCCTATTAACACCCTTGGAATAAACCCCAGGCCTCCTCACTCTACATTTATACCTGATTTTACTATAGCCTTAGAGGGTGAATGAGCACAAATCTCTACCCCCACACTCCGAAACCTAAAACATCTTCTCAGAAGAGTGGAGGTTATTATAACAGCAAATGGGAATTAAATGTGGAATTGGATGTTTTAAAAATCACATATGAAGCTTAATGTTGGGTCTATAAACTTTTGTCCATATAATGTATGCTATGTTCATTTGGAATCTAGAATATTGTAGAATATGCACTCTATGCAAGTTTTAAAAGTAGCTGTTGTATTAGAGACTCATCAAACTTGCATTCTGCTTTCTCCCAGGCCTTCAACAAGTGTAAGCGGGAGGGTTTCCGACTGCAGACGGTCGATAAGGCTCCGCTAGCAAAACGCAGGAAGATGAAAAAGACCAGCACAAGCACAGAGACACGCAGCAGTTCCAGCGAGAGCACACACTCGTCCTCGTCTTCCTCCCAGTCTCAGGAGAAAACTCCTCTTCAGCTGTCTATCAGCACGCCTCTCACACTGGGCCCTGATGACGATGAGCCTTTACAGAACGAACCACAGTCTGCTTTTAGCTTCTCCGAGTGAGCTGTGTCATCCTCTCTCTCTCTCCGTGTTCCTCTACATTAGCTGGGTCTCCCTTTATCACAGATGCAGAGCATGCAAGCAGGAGCGCCAGAGTCAAACTCACCCGAGCCCTTCACCAGCAATAGATGTGTGGAGCAGGGTAGAACAGTGTGGTGGTGTTTGAGGAATAAAATCCTAACTGCTTTATCATCCACTGATTTCTGGACTGGACAAGACATAATTCAAATTGTCAGGCATGCGCATCTATAGTACACACTAAAGCTGTGTGTCATGCAGTACACAGTACAGCAGTAACCGTGCTGTCTCACCGCTTTAGGCCAAAAAAAAAAAGAATGGAAGAAAGGGGTATTTTCTTTATTTAAATAGGAGATAAGGTTTAAAAAATGTAAGCTTTATTGTTCATATGTTAAATTATTCTTCTGTCCCTGTGGTCAGGTTTGTTATTTTTAGTGGATCACCTTGTAAATTAATTTGTGAAGTATGTTGTTACTGACTACATGGTCAGAAGTATGACGACAACGGACTTTTGTTTGATTTTGCGTCGACTTCTTCCAAACCGAGTTTCATGGCGAAGTAGCAGAGATTTGTTTGCATGTGTTCAGACAAATCTTTTTTAAATTTATTTATAAAGTTGCCTAGAATGGTTATATAAGAGTATTCCAGATGTATTATTTATGCAGTAAATAGGTTATTTTGGGAGTAAAATGGATTATTTGATATATATATATATATATATATATATATATATATATATATATATATATATATAAAACAAAAATCCTAACAGACTGCTATAAAATGATCACTCATCTCAGCAGTGATAAATATATACTGATTTTCTTGATGTTTAGTTTAGTTGGATCGTTGTGGTAGATTGAATTAGTTATTTGATTGCCAGGATAAAGCAGATGTTTATACAGACATTTATATTCTACACACATTTAATTAAAAGAACATAAGGATGGTTTTGCAGGTCTATGAATATGTTTGTGTTGAAAGTTTTAGAAAAGTAGATTTCTAAGTAGGCAGAACAAAAGGTAGCAGAAGTTTGTGTCAAGGTTAGGCTCATTTGCCTCGTCATTATGGCCTTCTACAGATATTTGAACTTTTTCTGTACTTTCAGAGCTGAAGCTCAGTGGAAATTTACACAACTTTGACATTTCCTGTTGTAATTGATTTCATTCTTAAAGGCACATCAGCATGTCATTAGTTTAAAGGACTGTCCTTATTACATGCCTGATATACTAGCATTTTCAGTTTTCGGAGCATTACAAAGACTTTCAACTGATAAGGCACTAGACTCAACATTGCACTTGACCTGCTATGCAAAAATAGGCGCATTTCTTTCTTTAGCATGACTTTCGTGTATAGCCCTTGTCTTATAGGGACCATTATGCATTATAAACGAGCGAGCAAAAAAAAAAACAATAATATCATTTCTCATGAGACCTCTTTAAAGCCAACTAGCCTGTGTATTAACAGTCTCCTTCCGTAGGAGCACAAACATCCTTTACCTCTTTACCATTACATAAAAAAAAAAGTGGTGACATCCACAGACTGGAACACTGAGGGCTTGTATTGAGTGTATAGTCACCGCACACAAGCATGCATGCAGATTCACCGGTGCTCCTGCTTCTGCCTACGTGACAGAGCAACAGATGAGCAATAAGAGCATCCTGAGCTTAGCTCACTTTCCAGTATCAAAGGCTTACACGTGGCTTTTTCCATCTCCACTTTGTGCCAAACCCCCGCAGCTCTCTCATTCCTGCTCTGCTCTTTTTGTTTTGTTATATTAATAGAAGAGGAAAGAGTGTGTGTGTCCTACATTGAACTCCGCTTGGGGGGCTGATGGCCTTATTAGTTGCTTGACTGTGGTGTTGTTTGTCCTCTGGGAGATTAAGCAGCACAGCTCAGAGTCCTAGTACAAGGGCAGTGAGACAGGTGCATGGGAACACACAGAGAGGACAAAACGGGGTCAGCGTTTTACAGCATTAAGAAGAGGCTGAGAATTCGGCTTTGATGAATATGCGCCAGAGCTATTCCGACTCCGAGGCAAGACCTATGCTTCTGATTCGGGCAAATAGGTCAGCACTCTGTTCTATCGTTTCATTGATCTCTAAAGCACTTGTGTTTTGCGTCAGCCAATGCCAGCAGCAGATCTTTTCCGAGTTCTAAAGAGCTCTCTGGTCTGGCAGGCTGTGTGAGGGTTTTATGTATATTCTAGAGAGTATCTTTTACCATTTTCTGAGGTAGAGAGAACACATATCGTAACAACATGCTCTTTAAAAGAGCCCATTCCTTTGATCTGAGCACTCCTTCATCACAAGTTATTGTTGGCCTACTTTAATGCTCTCAGGAGCTGGTTAATTGTGTGGCCCTTTTTTTCCTGCTATTGTAGCAGAGGGTCCAGTGTGAGTACATATCTCTCTTTCTCTGTGTGTGCCGCCAACGGTCAGACTGGCGGCTCACTCTTTCATCTGCTCACGGAGGTGGAGCAATTCTCCATGATGATTTGAGCGTAGACATTTCCTTTATTAATGCCATCTTGCAAAAAAGGCTATGTAACTTGAGTTTGAGAGGAAGGTGGCTGTAGAACACCTGTTTGTGTTTTTAATGTTTTTAATTGGAGGGTTGCTTGTAATGATGTGTTCAGTAATAGAATGTTGTTGTGGTTAAACAAAAGTGAGATTAATAGTGATTTTATAGGAAGTGTCATTTTATGAACTGGCTTGGGAGCCGGAACAAATCTCTCATAGCCTTTAACCAAACATTTGACCCTGGAAGATTTTGCAGTGTGTTCAGTGCAACCTGAGCAAGCAGGAATTCTCGCTGGCAAAAAATAAAAGTGACAAAGAAGAACTTTTACCATTAGCATTAACATTACCAACACCAGCACACTGTGTTATGGAGAACAGTCTCTAAACCCAGGAGATTTTTTGCAAAACAGTCCTCGGCTCTCTCTAGTTTTGGAAAATACTGTTACTATTGATGGGTATCACTTCTCAATATGAAAGTAAAAAATTTGTATATTCATAAATATTCATACATGTCTTTTATCCAATGATTTGTGTTTTGTCACCAAAGCTTTGATCTGTAGCAGTGAAGCTCAAAGCAAATCCTCAACTTCAGCAAAAGCTTTAATATTTCTTTGAATCCTACAAAACCAATGTTTACCATCAGTGAAGCGAAAAGTATAATAAATAAAATAGAATAATAGAAAAATATATGTATGTATGTATGTATGTATATATATATATATATATATATATATATATATATATATATATATGTGTGTGTGTGTGTGTGTGTGTGTGTGTGTGTGTGTGTGTATGGGTGTATATATATATATATATATATATATATATATATATATATATATATATATATATATATATATATATATAAACAAAAACATAGAAATGTGCTTCCATCGCTGGCAGAATTGTTCAGCTGCAGTTGCAATTATGGAATTATGGTTCAGCGTATTCAGTCATTTACAACCGGCATGGATCTTTCATATTGCTCAGATCACTGTGACCTCAAATCAGTTTGAAATCCAAAGGGGTACTTCATTCATCAAACTACATTTGAGATATATAATATAATTATATATATATATATATATATATATATATATATATATATATATATATATATATATATATATTATTGTTATTTTCTTTTTATTTCTCTTTTTTTTGTTACTACAAAATGCCAATTGTAATAATCAAATCTAAGTGTTTTAAGTGAATCTATGAAAAGAGTTCTTTAACCATAAGACATAACTTTAAACTTTAATTTTTTTCACCTGATGTAACATTGCACGCAGGTTTATTTAGATTGTTGGATGCAAAGAAAAGTAAATTGTCTGATTCTAAACCTGTTTAATTGCTAATTGTGCAATCAAGGCCTGCCACTGAGGGGCAGTAGCTCCATGCATTTCTGTCTAAAGCATCCTTCAGAGTGTATCAACTAGTCCTACTTGCTCTAGCTTTTTTGGCAGTGCTCTCAGAGCAGCATTACTGATTTGATCATTCTGCACAGAACAAAAAAAAAATACTCTTTACTTGAAAGATGAATTTGATATCAATGAAAAAGTAGTAGAATAAAGTTGTAGTTATCTAGCTGGGCTGGATATATCAATATTATCTTTCTAATTTATTGAGTGTAGGTGTTGAATTGTAATATGATTGATTAAAAACACACAATGGGATTATATTTATGGGCTTAATGGTGTATATATTTTGTAAAAGCCATCAAGTTGAATTACTTTATCTTTCCTCTAGTTTCCTAATTAAAAGTATTTTTTTTCCCATTAGGATGTTATAAAATGAATTATGAGCAAAAAATATTGTCTTTTATGAAACTATGGATACATATTTGTTTGTTTTGCATGACTTCCATATTCTGAGTTGAATCAACTCCAGTTCTCCAAAGTGAAAATGCTCTCTGTTTGTTCTTTAGTCTTATTCATAGTTTTGTGGTTTTAAGATATGTCTATGTATGAAAGAAGTACTTAAGGGCTCTTGTTAGAGTTTCTAATGATTGACACATTTGTTAAATGTAATTAAAGCATCTTTATTCCTTTAAAATGTTTATTCCTTTATTGTGTATTCACTCATGGTTCTGAATTTAAAGACATGAATTGGTTTTAAGTTATTTCTGCATGTAGTTAATTTGAGAGCTTATTTTAATAAACTGAAAGAAAAAACTGTAAAACTTTCTGGGAAAAAAAAAAGAAAACGTATGACTTAACTGAATGTATTGATTGGAAAAGTAAGATTATTTAAAATATAAATTTTTGCATTCTTTTCTCTAGTTTTTAACCCCACCACCCTTATGATGTGTTAAATTGGTGACCATGATTGCAGTAATTGTACAATCTTAATTTATGTTGGTATTCACATATCACTTTTTTTTCTAGAATAAGAAAATGAAATGTACTTAGATATTTAATAGGCCACAATACTGGATATTATAGTGTTAATCATAATTAATTTAATAAAATATTGGTTTAGTTGTAGAAAGTACTTTGTGTTGAATTAAACTGCATGGCAAATATGCAGCATTTTTTCAGAGACTACATAATAAATGTGTTCAGAATTAAAGTCAGGGATCACGCGGGAAACTGTGGAATTCTGCACTCTGCCACATTTCCTATTGTGCCCCAGATTTGACCGGCTGCCCCATCGTACGATGATGGGGCTTTTTCTATTCTTTTCTCTCTTAGTGCATGTTCCCAAAGCGCTCAGCATTCCAGCAGCCCACCATAGGAGCTGCTTTAGTGAGGGCTGCTGGCTCCTGGGTGGCCTCTTGTGCAGGGGCTGCAAAGGGGAGGAGACGATGTCTTATTAATTGACTGGGTGTCTTGGGCAAAGTGGAGGAATTTGTCTGAGAAGAGAGACACACACACAGAGGGGAGGATCGGACATTGTCCGTGCTGCCTCCTGTATCTCGACTTGCATCATCATAAATGCCAGAGAAAGAGATTTCCTGCTTGTAAATTGTGTCCAAGTGAGCTGGGTTGGACGCAACTCCAAATGCAATGGGGAAAAAAAAAACACAAACTTTCCTAAGAATGGATGCTCTCTAAGCTGTGAGGGTGACCTGGGTTGCAGTGGAGGGCGTTTCTCTGGAGCAGGCTGTGGGAATGGCTGATGCGGTCCTGGGAGCTGTGGAGGCACTGAATGGCTTGCTGTGGCTGAGTGTGTCAGGGGGATGTGATTGAGTGGGATGTTCTCAGGATAGGGCAAAAGCAGGGCAGACGAAGGGGGGTGTAAGTGCTGAAGCTTCCCATGTGGTCCACACTGACAACCCCCCTGCCACCCAACCCATTCCCTATCAAACCTGAGGCACCCCCAGCATCTGCCTTAATCCTGTTACATGTGTCCCCATTAGCAGTAGTGGGCCAGCTATTGTCTCACTACGTGTCAGCCAAAGTCACAGACCGTACCCAACCATATTAGGACTGCTTCCCACACCCCTTCTATGCCATGGAAAAAAAAAATCACATACATACATATAACATCAGTATCAATGCTAGAAGGATCAGAAGTCAACCAGGAATCATCACAAATTATATTGCACATCATAATTACAAATGGCATGATTGAATGCTAAACATTATCACCCTTTAATCAGGTTTCTGTACACTCCAATTTGTAAATCAGCCCTGAAGCATATTACCACACAGCTTTTCTTGTTCTCTCCATCTCGTTTACATCATCAATTAATTATTGATGATTTCATGACTTGATTCAGAATGAAGTGCATAAAGAAAGTCAATAAGGAAACAACCTAATTGTTGAATTCTTAAAACATTTTATTGAACTGATTTATTAACTAATACTTAATTATCACTTTTTAACAATTTCTGATTAATTGTAGTAGAGCAGATGATAAATCATGATTTAGCAGCCTGCTTATCTTCCTCCTGATCCATCATGTAGCTGATGAAGAGCTGGAACGAAGGAACTGACCTCAAAATAGTCTTTTCCACCCACTTGTTTCCTGTTCTTTGTGGGACAGCACAAAGCCTGCTCCACTGCACATGCACAGACACAGAGGCAGCACTGGGAATACGGTGCTACAGTAATGAAAAACAACACAACAGTCCTCAAGATGCCTGAAACCCCCCCTTTTTTTTTCTTTTCATATGACAATGAACCAAAAGTAAAAAACTAAATGGCAGCATTTTCTAATAAAAACCTTAAACACTTGGTTAATGCTTTGATTTGGAGCTCTGTGCTTTCAAATCAGTAGGAATACGGGCTACAAGATTATCTAAATTACATATTCTTTTATGCATTCTGATGTATTATAATGCACGTTTATTGAAATGTCAAATACTTTTTAATGCACCTCATCAACAGAGATTGATATGAAGTCAACAGAGTTGATTTAAATATGTTGGATATGTGCTTTTACGTCAACTATTTCATTAATTGCTTATACTTTGTAAGAATATAGTGCTACAATAAATCATGTCCTATGATGCCTTTGGTGTAACTTTACTCTAGGACACCTGCCTAATAACATCTGAGAGTGGTGACCTTGTGGAAAACACTTGAATTGTCCATAAAAGGACAACAAAAAAGGTTTTTAAAAAAGCCAAAATGCTTCATTCTGGTTACTAAGGTTACAATGAGGTTGAGGACTGGTTGTAGGCATAGCATAAATTATCTGCATCAATAATTATGTCAATAGAAGGTCCTCACAAGGATAGCAAGCCAAAGGTGTGTGTGTGTGTGTGTGTGTGTGTGTGTGTGTGCGTGTGCGTGCGTGCGTGCGTGCGTGCGTGCGTGTGTGTGTGTGTGTGTGTGTGTGTGTACATGCTTGGCCTCTGTCGATCTGAAGTACTGGTTACCATGACAATAATGCTTAGAGAGGGTTTTGGCGAACAATCACCTGTGGATCTCTTTGCCCTGGCTGCAGAGGTCTGTTCATTTCACTTCGGGAGCAGATGGCCTTCCTGAAGAGTTGATAAGTATTGCAGCTGAGACATCTCATCCATAAGCTACTACATCTAACTGGTCCGTGCTGTAGAATTGCACATGAAGCATTAAAAGTCCACAAACATAGGAACATAGAAGACCTGTGCTTACACGAAAACAGCAAAAAGGAGACGAACAAGCATCCGGAGATGTTCACTTAATCAAGGGAGCCCTGCAAATAGCACTATATATTAATAAATAACATTGCTGAGGACACAGCTATGCATTTCTATTCATTGCTTTGTGGTTTGTTTGAATAAGTGGACCAGAGTCATCGTCAGAACAAGCTATGGCCCCTGATAGCTGGGTTGAGGCTTACTGAGCTCATTTGAAATGCTAATGGCCAAAGAGACAGCTGTTATCCCGTGCTGAACACAGTGTCACCAAGCCTAGCAGTGAAAAACAGAGAGAGAGAGAGAGAGAGAGAGAGAGAGAGAGAGAGAGAGAGAGAGAGAGAGAGAGAGAGAGAGAGAACCAAGATTGGAAATAATTAGGTTGCCTTATTATTTTTTTGGCTCTCGAATAGAAGAGTAATTTGTCTTACAGTTTAAATATAGCAAGAAAAGCACCTCAAAACAGGGATGGGCACATAACAGGGATAAACAGGTGACAAAAGTCTTCACTCTGTTTACAGTAAAGCATAAAAAATCAATAAGTTTGGCCAAAGGTAACTTATCAGCAGAAACCTGCAGTAACAATAGCAAATTTAGAGAGCTCTTAATTTAGTGCTCATTCACTCGGGCTGCCTTATAGGCTGTGAGTGGCTTCCAGAGTGATTGCATGAGTGAGTTCTTGTGGAGATATGGACACTTGTGAATACTGTGAGGGAATAAAGTGTATATCTATGCATAAGTTTAAGAATGGCTTTTTTGTAGTAGCAGTTGGAGGAACCCATAGATGGAAAAAATAGATTAAAATTCTGTTTCTGTTCCATTTTATAGCAGCTGTGTTTTCTACGATAACACAATAACTATTACCCTTTAATTCTGACATCAATCATCATGCCAAATACTTCACACCTGTCAATACATGTATCGTAGAAGATACAATGCATGGAGAAATAAAGAACTATTCTTTATATTTATGTGTGATTCAAGGATTTAAAGGTTTTATTTGTCACATACAGGGTACGTATACATACATTATTATTAAAATACTTAGTGTTGCTTAAACATTACATAACACAAAGAATTTAAATAATAATGTATGTATGTATGTATATGTACCCTGTGTGTGACAAATAAAACCATTTATTTTATAGCCTTTTTATATTCAAATAAAATGTTTTTGAAAATGTTTGGAAAAATTAAAAATAGTGAGAATAGTGAGGTGGTGCATGAGATGGAAAAAGACTAAAGAAAAGAAATCTTTGGTCAAATTAAAATGATCATGAAAATTCATAAAAAGCTCATTATATCATAATATTAATTAATTAATTAATTTTTGCAAAAAAAAAAAATATATATATATATATATATATATATATATATATATATATATATATATATATATATATATATATATATATATATATATATAAAATTTCAGACACACAAAATCCTAAACTAATTAATTAATTTTAATTAAAATAACCAAACCAAACCAAACCAAATAAATAAATAAATAAATATATATATATATATATATATATATATATATATATATATATATATATATATATATATATATATATTAAATTGCAGACACACAAAATCCTAAACTAGCTTTTAAACACAGATTTCGGGAAAAATACTTTTCGAATGCAGAACGCCATAAAATAAGACATCTGTAACACAAGTGAAACAATGTTGATGTCACTGGGACAAACACAGACCTAAACATTTTGTCACTTTAACTAATGATAAATTTACTTAATAAGAAATTTTTAAAAAATATTTTAATTGTATATTTTCATACACAAACAAATGCAAGAAGATATGTGAGTGGAAAAATTAAACTAGGTTTATTAGGTGACTATTTTATTTACTATTATGACCATTTATGACCATTTACCATTTTCATGACTATTCTTCTATCTAAAATGAGATAAAGGACCTGCCGTGTTCCCATTTTTGGGGGAACAATATAGATTTTATGCTATACACATAGATTGTTAAAATTTAGTTTTAAGTTTATTTGAAAGATATTTGTATTGGTTGATTTTTTGCTATTTCCTGTTTGATGTATAAAATACTGACACCAGCGTGCACACACAGTGACTGCTGCGTCCTCAATTAATGAGTGGAATGTTGTAGAAATGTATATATTCTTATTTTTATCTTTCTCTGTTTTAATTTTATTTTAAATTGTCATGTTTTTGTGGATTCATACTTTCAGTATAAAACTATTCACACCTGTAAATAGTTTTAAGAAATGTGTGAAAGCACATTTCCTGTAAAACAGGAAATCCTGTGTTCGTTTTTCTTTTACTTGGTTTAGATTTTGAGATCTCAAACAGATTAACTTATTTGTTTCCTTTAACTGACATTAATTAGTACACTTGTTCCAAGTGCAAATCACATACTGTTAAATCATTAGTAATATTTACTTATGCAATTGACACATTAATTATTGCTAATAATAATTATTTTTATACCAAAAATGTAAAAAAGTAAAAAAAAAAGTTTATAATAAATGTCACCATAATAGTTTGTTTTGTAAAATATAAAAATGTACAGATAACGCTGAAAGGCAAATTAAAAAATGTAGACCCAGAGACCAGGGTTCAGGCTTTTGTGTCATTTTTGGTGAATTATGTGAATTTTTTATAGATTAAACAAAGACTGAAAAAAACATCCGATAATATGTGTTCAAATTAATTTATGCCATTGTTAAACATCACACATGGTTCATAAATACTGTGCTTCATAGGGAGCATTAGTTTATTTCTATATTTAGTTTATTGCTAAATTTTGTTTCAGTTTCCTCTTGTTTATGTTTGCAACAATGACCCCATCGTACAGGACTTAATTTGATTATTCCTGTGTGAGCAACATGGTTTATTGTTAAAATTTTACTAATTATTTACTGTGTTTAGAAAATAGATGCAAATGTTTCATTTTGGGTAGAGAATTCGTCGCTTTAGAAGTAATTAAAAATATTTCCACAATAACTACACAATACCACAATAACATATTTCATCTGTAAGTGGTATTACATGAAAACTTTATAATAGACATTGATTCATATCAGAATATTGCAAAATACCCAACCATTAACCTACTAGACATTTGTGCAGTCTGTTGGCAAAAAAAGTGTGAAATAATTAAGTAATGCTTTTACTTCTTTTGTTTGTTGACTCAGTGTGTGTGTGTGTGTGTGTGTGTGTGTGTGTGTGTGTGTGTGTGTGTGTGTGTGTGTATGTGTGTGTGTGGGGGGGGCGGTGGTCTTGAGAGATCTCTTAACAACTCCTTCATTACTGATGTAATTACACTGGCTCTCTTCAGTGCATGCACTTTCCCCTCTTAATCATGTTTACTCAGGTCACAATTGGGAAATGAGGTGGAAAATTGTGTGTGTCTGTGTCTGTGTGTGTGTGTGTGTATGTGGGTTGGTATGGGTGTGTCGGTGTGTAAAACAGCAAGAGAAAGTGTCCTAGCCAATGATACTTGGGACAAGCCGTGGTAAGGCAAAGTTCCTCTGACTCTCTGTTCCTCCCTGTCTCCACCCTGTGGGTGTTACTATTCATCTCTGCACAGCGTTGCCTTGGATCATTATAGACTGGCTGCTAGAGTCAGTGAAAGGAGGAATTAGCTGGGAACACAATCCCGGCAACCTTTGTGACCCTAGGACAAAGACTCAGCTGCCGGGGGTCCCAGACGCCTAAACCAGCCCGTATGTCCAAGACAAAACTGTTACAATGGCCCAAACAAAGGGAACATGGTGGGTGAGAGAAGAGCTAGATGATTGTGGGTGTGTCTCTGAGGAATTATTTAATGTTCTGGCTATTTGTGCTCACTTTGCAGAACTGCTTTTGCCTAACACCACTCGTCTACAACTGATATTGCAGTGATTGCAGGCCACCTGTTTATCAGAATAGTTCTCATGTATACTTGTCTTGGTCTCTTGTTCTCTTTCTCTCTCTCTCTCTCTCTCTCTCTCTCTCTCTCTCTCTCTCTCTCTCTCTCTCTCTCTCTATATATATATATATATATATATATATATATATATATATATATATATTTATTTATAAAGGGGAAAAGCCTTCCTACTGTGAGGATTCTAAGCAGCTCTTTGTGTCTGTTAAGTGTTGGAAGAGCCTCTCTCTGTCCATCTCTCTCTAACTCTCTGTCTCTCTATCTCTCTCTTTCTGTGTATAGAATTGTATCACTTACCACTGGGAGGGATCTGGATTACGGTGGGCTTGGCCTGTGACCTTGTTCTGCTGTCTGCTAGTCAGCTGGATGCAGATGTAAATGAATGTGTATTGCTTCCCCAATACACATTTTCTTTTAAGATTTTCAGTTTTTTTAAAACAAGCCTAGACTATTATGTTTGGCAGAGGCTATTCAAGAGCTTTTGCCGACCAAAGAAAGCACTTATATCTGTTCTATTACTCAGGAGTTATAATAAACAAACAGAAATCTATTAACTTTTAATTTCTCTTCCAAACAACACAATAAATAAAATAAATAATATTCTGACCTGCTGAAAAATACAACTATACAACACTTTTTTATGAATTAGTACTTAGGCGTACACATAAACAGCCTCTGTTTAATATATGATTAGCTGTTAATTAAAGTGTTAGTTAATTAGTAATATTAGTATTATTACAGTACCAATGCCATTACTTAATTGCTTTGATATCACATGATCCAACTCAAATTTGTGGCTAACGAAAACAGGATGATCAGGATGATCTGAACCAATAATCTGGTACTGGGTTGATCAATATCCTTTTTTAGTTTTTTATGTTTTTGTTAATGTGAAGTTTCCATAATGTAAACAATTATGATTATTAATATCTATTTAAATATGACTCAGTTGGACTCAGTTGGTAAATATATATTCAGTTTTATATAATACACTAAATATTATGGTATGCATTAATTCATTATTTTGAAACCAATACTTAAGCATTAAAGTATTGTTTTTTTCAAATGTTATGATAACATGTTTGATGCACACTTAAAAATTACACAAAAGGTTTATCAATTGTCTAATTCAGTAAACTATATTTTACTTATTATTTCATTCAGTAAACAATACAACACCCTGCACCTAATAATAATAATATTAATAATCAAAATAATAATAATCAAAATAATAATAATAAGATTTTATTTCTTGAAAATTCCAGGCAGTCCATAATCAGTAGTTAAATTTGATGTGTCATGTGTTTGTTAGTCATTCAATAAAAGTGTTCAATTTAATTATAATTGCTGATAAACAACCAATGTATACATGTAGAGTATTTATTTATTATATGTACAAACTACATTTGTATTTATTGTCTCTTTGTTTTGTGTTGCTTAAACTAAATGTTTGCCCACATGCACTTTATGTAGTGTCCTAGTTAGTTTGGTGTTATCATGTGTAAAACTGAATGGTTCGTTTTATTGTCATAATTAATCATTATCATATTTGACGTATACATATATGTAAATGTATATTCAATCTGAAATGACAGTTAAAGTTTACCTGACTTCATGTAAGTCATAATGTTAATAATTAAAATAATACGGTTTTATTTTCATTACCTTTCCATTTCTAAAATATTCAAAATAAAAAAAAGTCATCCAAAACAGACTTATTTAAATGTCAATTTCTAAGTAGAAATTTTACATAGAATCCCAGATTATTAATCGATTAGCAATTTGAACAAAGGTTTTTTACATTCAAAGTGTGCTTTGGAAGAGCTTTTTTTGTATTATTTTCATTCCCCACCAACTTCAGCCTATTAGATTAGTTTTTTGAATATTGTTAAATGTGTCTCTTTATTCACAGTGATTGAAAATTGCTCTGTATATATTACATTTGAGATTTAATGTAAAATATGTTTATTTTTGCTTAAAGGTTTTGTTGTATGGTGTGTTCTTGCCAGCAAAGGATATTGATATAAATTGGATGTCAAAACTCACTAACAAGGAGCAAAAAATTTAAGGTTGGCCATCTAATTATAAGAAATCAAAATTTTGAATTGTAAGACCTTTAAAAACCTTAATAAGAGATATACTGAAAAATGTAAAAAAAAAAAAAAGAAGAAAAAAAAGAATTAAATGATGTAATAAAATAAATAATGTTAGCCTGTTGGCTTTGGAAAAAAAAAAGATCTAGCAGTTTAGAATAATACTGCAATTAAAAGGAAAATGAATCTGATAGATACAGTAATTAAAAAAAACAGAGGATGAATGAATGAATAAATGTGTAAATGAATGCTTACAGCACTGTATCAATATCAGAATGAAAGACTGCATCTTTTGTCAATAACCACTGTCCACCTTATTGAATGCTTTGCTGAGCCATCGCAAATGTATTTTAACTCAATACTGGCCCTTTTTCCACAATATTTTTTTTAAGGTTCAAATTATTGTATACTGTAATTGTAGCAACTGTCTTTGCATGTGTAATGCTACTGTCTGGTTTATTATTAGCCTTATATAGTTGTCACTTGCTTACCCTCTCTGTCCTCTCTAGCTATTTTTCTCGCTCTACCATGATTCTTCTCTCCTGTTCAATCCTCTCTTATTAGTGGGCCCCCAGCTGTTTGGCGGCCAGGATCAGAGGCTGCCTCTATTAGCAGGGTCCATTTGTTGAGCGATTGAATCGCTCTCAGCCCTCTGCTCTTCCATGGCCTCTAACCCTCTCTCTCGAGCTCAGCCTCTCATAAGGGCCTCTCATAGGCCTGGCACACAATGAAGCCTGATAGAAGAATTCTTCCTGAGATAAACCAGATGCTAGGTAGGTATGAAAGAGTGTCTGTGTGTTTGTGTGTGTGTGTGTGTGTGTGTGTGTGTGCGTGCGTGCGTGCGTGCGTGCAAGTGTGTATGTCAGAAAGAGAGAGAGAGAGAGAGAGAGAGAGAGAGAGAGAGAGAGAATTACTGAGAGAAAGGAAGGGGCAGGAAAAAATCTAATATATTTACTGCCCTGTTTTATTATCAGACACCCATTTTTTATGATGTCAGCTCTCTTCTAACTCTGTTTTAAACTCTGTTTAGTGCAAGCATCCTCAACTTCCAGCAGGTGGCATGCTTGTACAAGCACAGAGAAAAAGTCCCAACATCATACCCTCTCTCTCTCTCTCTCTCTCTCTCTCTCTCTCTCTCTCTCTCTCTCTCTCTCTCTCTCTGTCTCTCTCTCTCTCTCTGTCCTTTCTGCTTAAGCAACACATTAAGCAAAAATTCTTTCACCGTCTAAACAGAATTAACAGAAGTTATAAGACTTGCCTAAGGACATGCTCTCTGCCATTCTGTTTCAGATTCTCTCTCTCTCTCTCTCTCTCTCTCTCTCTCTCTCCCAAATCTCCCTCCCTCACTTCCTCCTTCCACCTTCACTAACACTTGAGAAATAGTGGACCACCATTATCAAGCCAGATCATACAAAATGAAACAGTTTTCTTTAAGTACAATAAGTGTTGGGCGTTCCGTTTTAGTTTTTGATTTTGTGTGTGTTGGGTGTGTGTGTGTAAATTTCAGCTAAATTTTACTGTATCTCTAGCCACCAAGCCTCTGCAAGAGAACTCTAGATGGTTAGCAGACTTTGGTTAAAGTGCTCTTGTAACCTCCTCTCTCTCTCTCTCTCTCTCTCTCTCTCTCTCTCTCTCTCTTGTTCTCATATTCTGGCCTGCCCTCAAGAGATGTCTTTCTGCTTAAGGAAAATGGTGCTATGGTGTTCTGCATGGCTGCATCTGAATGTGTCTCTTTTTTCCATTTTTAAGGGGCTCACTTGACCGCCCCTTTCTGGCACACTGAGAGACAGATGAGAGAGGTTAGAGAGCTGCTCAGAACTGTCACTCACCCGCACACTGACTCTGCTGGGAATCAACCACCTCTGTCTCCCCACTAGCCACACGCAATGAAACAATACTGTCATCCTTTTACACAATTGGGTCACAACGATTTATTCAGTTTATATGTTCCTTCTGTGAACTTCCCCTGGACGGATGTTTAAATTCTTTGGCTTGACAGTGATGAAGTCTTATCTTGTAGTGTTTCTTTCTTTGATTGTTGCTGTTCTTCTGTCAGCACAAGCTCCATCGCCATGGAAATGATCAAGACTCAAGGCTTGTTCTGGACATCTTTTTTAAACTGGTGGGTTTTTTTTCAGTCTTTACCTGCTAAGTTTGGGGAAATCAGTAACTCTCAAAAGCCTTTCTGTTCCTGGCTGAAAGCAGTAGAATCTGAATAAGAACCTGTTGTTGCCCATCCGATGCAAGGTTTGTTGTTTTGAACACACACTGAAATGTTCCAGTCATGCCACAATCAGTCACACTTTTGCTTCATTCTCATGTATAATGTAAACATTAATTGATTATCATTTGGTTTCTAATAACGTAAAGAGTGAGTGTGCATTTCAGTGTCCATACGGGTTTCCTCCAGATTCTCGGGATTTCTCCATCTTCCCAACACCTTGGCTAATCGGTGGACCGATTATGCTAAAATAACACTAGGTGTGAATGATTCAGGGATAAACTCCATTCACCACAACCCTGACCTGGATAAAGATAAATAAATATACACAGGCATGTACACACAAGGCCAGTTTAATGCATATTATATTCAGCTTTCAAAACACACAGGAAGCAGCTGAGCCACTGGCCCTGGGGAAAACACTTTAAGGGGGCTTTTTGTTAAAGCAGTGTTGGGTCATATCTATAGAAGTTCCAGGGCTTTGTATAGAGAACACCACTTTTATCCTTTCTAACCGCTGACCCACTGAGATTGAGACTGAGATTCAAGGTAATTGTGCTTGATGGGTTTACATATCAAAGGTGTGTTTTTCTTTATGTGCAAGTCTGTGAAGGTGTGTAATTTGTCTACCTTTTCACACTCTAAGGTCCTCACCTCACTTCTATTTCTTGAGAGGAAATAAAAAGACTGTTGCATTTCACATTTACTGTAACTCCATTTCAATCAATCAGGCCAACTGAACAGCCCATATGTGCACAACTGGGAAAAAATTATATGGTATTTTATATGGCACTAGTGTGGAGAATATGCAGGATATGCAAGTCTGCCAGTTTAATAAAAGGTCGCCCTGAGCCAAAGTTCTGGTTTCAGTTTAGGGGTGACTTCTGAACCAGTCTAATTTATTAATTTCATTCTTAATTGGGTTCATAGAGAAGACAATATCTTTAATACCTCCTGCTTCAAAACTTTCAATTGTACCTCTGGCCTGGACTTTGCCAACTCTTCCGTTAATCCTGATTGTGATTTAGTGTGATTGAGTGTCAGAGGGATGTAGGTGTTGTCGGAGGCAAAAGACAATACAATTAAATGATTAACACACTACGGGACCTCCGACAATTAAAACTATTATGGAAATTAAAATGACATTATGTCACAGTGGAGAGCTGATGATACCCGTGTTGTCTTTTAAAAGCAATTTCCATAATTCCAATAATTGAAATCATAGCATATTCATCCATTTACCGGGTGAGGGGGGCTAAGAGCGACCACTAATGAAACCCAATCATTAGCATCCAAACAAAGTAATTGGCTAGTCCTTTATCTTCAAAGATAGGTGACAAGGCACAATCACCCCCCTCCATCAGAATGCAAAAACAAGTAATTAAACCGTAGACAACGATGAACCCGGCTCAGAGCTCCTGTGCTGCGCACGTTTGAAAACAGCACTGATTGCCTTGATTAAAAACCTTACTGTATCCTCTGGTGTTGTTTGTGGTTTTACTTTTTTTTAAAAGGATGGGGCACAGCAGGCTCTGCAGGCAGAAGAGAAGTACGATTAAGGGTTTAGAATCTCTTTCTGTCTGAATGTCAGAATCATTGCATTATTTTTAGCAACAAGAATAATGTGCTCGTTTACACTGTAGTTTACTAAACGTCTTTCATGCTTCAATATAATGAAATATAAGTACAAATAGCTGGCCTGGCTTAGTTTTCCTCATCCTACATTATGAGTCTATAGTAGTTTGGTGTAAGTCTTGTTTCTAATAATTCTTTATAATAATCTCTGACTGACCTGGTAAAAAAACATCATACCAGGAAAAGATAGAGACAGTTTAGGGGATCTGAGAGGAAGAAACAAGTGAGATGAAAGAAGAGCCAAACAGACTGTTAAAAAGAAGGCATGCAGATATAAGGAGCTAAAGTATCATTGTTGTGTTTATCTTATAAGGTCATGTCCCACCTGTGGGACTCAACTACCCTGAAGGTAAGGGCTTCTGGACTGGAGGAGCTTCAGCCCTTTTAAAAGACAGTCAAGACCTTAACGCTAAAGGCCAGAAAAGGGAACAAAAACCTTGACACAGCCTTTTTCTCATTAGCACCGTTCTGCACTTCATCTTCACCTCGCTCTTCACTTTTTCCATCCGCTTCAGGCTCCTTCTCACACAACCTCATCTTTGTCTGTGTGCTTCCTCCTCACCTCCCCCCCCATTGACAGAAAACAAGCACATGCAGCAGTCTAAAACTCACTGGTGGTAGAAGGCCGGCTTCTCCTTTCTCTCTACTCTGTCCACGCTCTCTAGCTCTGTTGATGAGGCCAGTCTGCACAAAAGATACACAGAAGAGTGTTGACCCCAGTGCCGCCTATAGCATCTTCTTTCCTATATACAAAAGTCTGCCTGCATTCTCTAAACATGCATTTTCCCCCCTTTCTCTATCTCCGTGCAGGGCTTTCTTTAATGTTCTCCTTCACTCTCTTACACAGGCACTTCCATTTTGGCCTTCCTGCTGAATGAAGGAAATGTCCTTGGGTGTCTTATTTTTTTCTTCTTGGCAAAATGAATTGATTCATTACACACTCAGTACATACTTGATCTGACCCTGTGACAGGATAGTGTGTGTGTGTGTGTGTGTGTGTGTGTGTGTGTGTGTGTGTGTGTGTGTGTGTGTGTGTGTGGGTGTGTGTTCATCTGTGTTCACCAGTACAGTACCCTTATGCCTGAGCTCACCTCTGTCTAAACCAAGCTGACTTCTAAGTGTGTAGCACAGGAAGGAGATAAATATATATATGTGTGTGTGTATATATATATATATATATATATATATATATATATATATATATATATATATATATATATATATAGAGAGAGAGAGAGAGAGAGAGAGAGAGAGAGAGAGAGAGAGAGAGAGAGAGAGAGAGATTAATTCAAAAGCCTTCAACAGGTTTGCGGATGGGGAACCTTACATCAGGGGCTGATTTCATAAATTGACAAATGATAATAATGAGAAGCACACATGAACAAAGTGAAAAACAATGGAACACTGAGGATTTATATTTTGTTAAATCATTATCTGTTCGCATTGTTTTAAAAGAATACACAACAAATTCCATGATTATGAAGGATACAAAACTCCAGTACAATGAAGAAGAAAACGAAGCAGGTACCCTTCAGCCCCTCTTACCTGCAAGTATGAATGTTTTTAATTGCTGGTGATTTTTTTACTTGTTGCAGTTTTGCACACCTCAAGTAAACTCATTGGTAAAAAAAAATAATTAACCAGAGTGAAAAGCCAAAGAAGAATGGGATAAAGGGAGACAGAACAGAGACAGCAAAGAGAAAGAAAGACTAAAAGAATGTGTTTGATTAGAGCTAGCACTGCTTAGCGTTTAGCTGCAGAAGTGCTATTGTGTATGCAGTATCTTCTTGAGTGTTCTAGCTCACTGGAAAAAGGAAAATGTGCAGAGTGACATTCTCTAATCAGATACAGCAATCAGAGGCCCAGAAGCAGCATTACGCCATTTACAACTCCTTTTAATTTATAATCAAAAATTGAGCTGCAGGAAGGGAGAGAGAGAAAGTGCAAAATATATGAAGAGAAAAAACGGAGAGGTGCAGGTCATTACGTTTCTCTTTTACTGGGCAGATGAGAGCAATGAAAATTAATCAGTGGCCATTAGGCTGTATTTACTCACCACTGTGGGGGATGTGATCAGGCCCGCATTTACTCTAAACCCCCTCGCTATTTCTCACTGTCTCTTTTCAGGTTCTCTTTTGCTCCCTATCCTTCCATCAACCCTGTGATGGATAATCTGATGCATATTTCTCCTTGAACTCTCTAATGGGGGTCAGAGAAGAGGCAGGTGCAATATGCACTATAAATGTTTGTGTGTGTGTGTGTGTGTGTGTGTGTGTGTGTGTGTGTGTGTGTGTGTGTGTATGTGCTTGTATGTATGAGTGTACGTGTAGGTAAGTGCGTGACCTAAACTGCAAAATAATGAATGAAAGTGGCGTGTTAGATGAGGTAATGTTTTCCCCAAAAGAGTTTGGGTTTGCATGGAAGGAATATATCTGTTTGCATTGTGTGCTGTTGTACCATTATGTGTGTGTGTGTGTGTGTGTCCCAAAAAACTCACACAGGAAGCAGGCTCAGTTGATTCTCTCTTAAATCAGCCACCTTTAATCTCTGTGGAGGACTCATCCAGGATGTGTTAGCCCAAGCCAAACACTACTAAAAACATCCACAAATCACCTGTGTCCACTGCTTTCTGCTGCACTATAGTTAAACAGCCAACTGTTAGTGCTTCATCGCATCATGCTGGACTGGTCTTCTGACCTGCATTCAGGAGTGCCAACTTTCTACACTTTCATGTGCAAGTGTAGGATGGTTCGGCAAGCGAGGCGGCACTTGAAAGGCCTGGCACTGCCGTCCCACACCATTACAGCACAAAACCTCTTTAAACTGCTGATAGCAGCACAAAAGAGCCAGTGGCACACTCTATATGGCCGATAGGAGCAAACAGTTAATGATGTTTACTCAAGATTACCAGCCTCTCTCCATTAAACGTGGCTGCCTTCAAGAGAAAGAGAACAAGAGAGGAAAAAAGAAGGTTTGTTGTTTAGTTGTTTGTTGGGTGTGACAGATCCCAGAAGGAATGTCACTGTCTGGGTAAATGATTGGCCCAAGATTCATTGTGAATGTTTAATCCCCAACTCACTACACAGGTTATATAGTTTAACCGTTGGAAGGAAAATGTTTTGTAAAGCCTAAATCTGTATGTGTATTTAAAGGTCTAGAGCTTGACACTGAACCCAGTGCAATGAGGAATAATGTACTATATATGAACAGTCAAGGGTGTGTATTGGGAATCAAATATGATAAGGTAGACTTTGACATATGGCCAGTTCTGCCCTTCTTAGAAGCATATACAAAAAAAAATCCAAGGGCCTGTTATTGATGTTCTTTTGAAATGTTATATGTGAGTGTATACATTACTGGGTGGGAGGTGAAAGAGAACGCTGTGTCGTTTGGATCCTTGGGCAGTTGTCTTAGCAACTCACAAGTGTCTAGAGGAGGGATAAGGGTAGCTGGGTTGAATAGCAAGCAGGGCTAAAAAACTTGGCAATTAAAAGCAATAGAAGTGACAATTAATTTTGTAAGAGAGCATACAGAGTGGTGTGCCCTTTTGAGCATGCTTCATACTCACCCTGTTCACAACTTAGCGCTTTAACCCATCCACGATGACCTCTCCACTATTCTCTTCTGTACATCAGGGCCCAAGTGCTCTTTTTTCTGCACGGTTACTAAAGAAAGTGAAAGCAGGTGCTTAGAGGTGAGAATCCACTAGGATGGTCATTCTCAGGATGTTAAGATGGTGATGACTTTTTCATTCTGTCAACTCTAGGAGGGTTTGAGGTTTCTGCATACACAAATTCTTTAAAGACAACATGTGGACCATGTTTTTTTTCCTCTCCTTTTTTGTTCCATTCACACATTCCTTATGTGTCTTCCCAAGTATTTATTTTATTTTTAAGGTACAAGAGAATGATATGAATGTGGAATACTTGTCGTAATTAGATATCAGAAATTGTGTTGCATGTGGTATATGAGATTTAATGTTCACATAAACTGTCATAATGTCATAAATCTGGATTTTAATCACCTGAGAGTTTATATTTGGTCTCAACAAGATGTGTTTGGATTTGTTTTGATGTCTTTTAATTCACAAAATATAAACACAATTTTTAAGCCCTTACCCTGACCAGGCAGTTACTAATGATGAATAACTGCTGCAATATTAAGGTTAATGTGAATGTTGTTGCTCTTAGTCCCTAAGTTTCATATCTGACTACTTTGCTACATGAAACAAAACATCTCCCACTTGTGCAACTTTTATTTATTTTTTTGTCGCATCTCTGGTCTCTTGCTTCACACCCCTAGTCTCAACCAAATACCCTGAGAATCTTTGCAAGTATTTTTAAAACATACAAACAAACAAATAAATAAAATGAGCGTGCTTTCAATTTGTGTCTGTTTAGAACACATCACCTGTTCATTCTAAATAACATTTTCATATTCATTGCCTACCAACAGACTAGGTTTATGAATAAGCCAAGCTCTATGTGGATGTCTGAAAGGTGATTTTTAGTTTGTAGAGTAGGCTTGAGTTTGCTCAGTGTTCAGTTACTCTGTCGGTGAGACCGAGACTGTGCGGCTGCCAGGTGTCTGCTGCACAAAGCAGGTTGTAGACAGTATTGTACTCATCCTGAAGAGCCACAGATGATTTTTGCAAGAATGTATAATTTTCTCATTTCTTTCATGAGCTGTCAGCCTTTCAGAAATTAGCAAGGGGCTCTGACCTTGGTTTTCCACGCATAGTGAGGGAGAAGACGGCGTAATGTATGCCATGTGGCATTTCAATCAGACACTCTCTCACACCCATCAAATCATCTCCATATACATAATTCATACACCTGTGGAGGGATGAGCTTTATTGCCACACTTCTGCAACATGAAGAGTATGATTACAGATTAATCTGGCTGATTCAGTGTTGTGTCATAAGAAGAGAGCTCCTCTGTTTTCCTCCGTTTGAAACTAGACACTTACTGTCTAACACTTTTGCTCATATTTAGCTGTCAGTGTGCCTTTCACTGGATTATGGGAAGGCACATAAGACAACTTTTGAAACATATCAGCAAATAAGGATACAATCATAGGTCACGTACTTACATTAGCGTTAACTACACATGTATATTTACCAGTACAGAGCAAGAAACAAGTGTAACAAAAAAAATTTGTGTTCTAATTACATTTATATAAGGCCAATCTGTTATTATCTAATCTATAATTATGTGTAACTACCATCCTACAATTTATAGCCTGCCTGTCTGGTTTAAGAAAAAAGGGTCTCTACTGATTAGCTACCTACTATAGTTACTTTAACCTAACAGTCAGATTATCAAATAGATTATTAAATTCATATAAAGGTGTGTCATATTAGTTTACCTTTCAATAATAAGTGGGATTTGAGGTAGGAGGAACTGCTGACCTGGCCTTCCCTGTCAATTTATTGCTATACCAGCTCATGTCCATTTTAATCTGACTAGATAATCTATTTAAATGGTAGATTTCTGCCCTCTGACTCAGTGTGAGTGTTTCACCCTGAGATAGTGCTCCTCTATCTGTTAAGCCTAGTATCATTTAGGGGGTAATCTGATCCCTGACAAATAGCACAGACTGTGGCAAAAGTTTAATCTGTACTTGAAGGGCTTGGTTAATCTTTGTTCTGGTCTAACCGAAGTCCAAATCCCATATTTGTTTGTATGTTTGTAATTTATGCTTTTTAGGTTGCATTGATTGAATTAGTTGCAGGTTGCTTCATCTACTTGGCCAAATATTGGAATCTTGGTCAAAATGTCCAATTTTGCCCTGCCAGGTGCCACATTGTAAACATGCCTTAAAAAAAATACCTTTTTGCTCAGGGACAGTCCCCACCTTATCCATAATGCTGCACTGACAACACACTGCAGATATAGTACTGTTTATGTTATTTTCATATTTTTAATGATTAATCTGTACACTCTCCAAAGATTAGGCATTATGATATTAATATAGCCTTGACCCAAAGCAACGAAGGTTTCTGGCATCTTTGAAGTTATTACTGTCTCATCCCCATTACAGCCAATTCTTTGTTGAGTCCAGTGACTCTATCATTCCAGATTATCCGACTTGCATATATAGACCTAGCAGAGCCAATGATTGCTTACACCACTGGCTAAATGTTGGCTCCCACACTTCTGCAGCCATGTGTTGAAGGCGATAAAAGCACATAACTATCTTTCGGCTTTTCCCGTTAGGGGTCGCCACAGCGGATCATCCGCATGTTTGATTTGGCACATGTTTTTACGCTGGATGCCCTTCCTAACACAACCCTCCCTATTTATCCTGGCTTGGGACCGGCACTATGGCTTGTGCAACCCTAATGGCTGTGGTTGGTTCCCTGACCGGGGATCAAACCTGGGCCGCAGCGTTGAGAGCGTCGATCCTAACCACTAGACCACCAGGGAACCAACATAATGTGTTTAGTAGATTTGTTAAATAATGTTCAGTAAGACCTGAACTAAAGCAAAATTATTATAAATCCTTTGAACTTAATGTATTTTTATAGACATAAGGAGTTTAAAATATATACAAACCCATGTGCATTTTTTGTAACAATGTATAATAAAATAAAGTCTTGGCTTTTGATTCTGTAGATAGATTACAATGTATAGATAAATCCTTTCATTTGCACTATATAACTGTTTAAGTATGTTTTATAAAGTTTGTGCAAATCATATTTATTCAAGTCCAACGGTTTAGAAGTTCAAGTGTGTACAACCAGAAATGTTAAACATAAGCTTGATGTAATAAGCATGAGCATACCATGACATACAGTTCAAACATAATATGAACTGGCAATATCTTTAAGCATCCTTTATCAGATGAAAAAGTGAAAACAGTGCTTAGGGAAAATAGTGGAGTGGTTTGAAAGTTTTCCCTAAAAACAAAAAAGCATTTAAAATGTTGAACCCTTCATAAACTTTTTAAAAACATACAGTATTTATTTCTTATATAGTGTTGAGTTTATTGGTGTCAGAAGCTCTTGTCTAAAATTCTAAGGTACTGTATTCCAGTATCTTCTTCATCAATGAGATAAATATCGTTAAATGTAAAAACTACTATTTCAAACCAAATATGCCTAAAAGCCTATATATATATATATATATATATATATATATATATATATATATATATATATATATATATATATATATATATATATATATATATATATATATATATATATATATATATATATATATATATATATATATATATATATATATATACTCACACCTATTTCCAAACAGAAAATACTCCAAATGATGCACTTAAATTAAGATCTGTCTTTCCGAGTGCATATGTGGATCTCATTCAAAACATGCATTTATGCATTTCCATTTGTGTGTATGAGTAGGTCTGTGCACGTTAGCAGCAGCCCTCCTCGTCTCTGTGCATGGAGAAAGAAGCCATTCTCCCAGCAATCAGGGTTCTGCCTGCAGGAGCCCGGCCAAGCCTCTCATCCTCAGCCTACTCAAGAGCTGCTTTAATTAACCATCATGCCACAGATGGGATCGATTTTAACCTCCTTCTCTCTCTCTCTCTCTCTCTCTCTCTCCATCTCCAACCCTTTTTTTCAACCACCCCCCTCAACCTTCCATGTCTTTTCAACCTTCGTTCTCCAACGTCTTTCACCCATTGCTCTGCCTCTCCCTCTCATCTTGTGCCCTCACTCGCTCTCTCTCTCTCTCTCTCTCTCTCTCTCTCTCTCTCTCTCTCTTTCCTTCCCTCTGCCTCTCTCTCCCCTATATACAAGTCATATAATTGAACTGGAACAGTGCCAGACTCCAGCCCCCCTAGTCTTCTTGTTTCACCCGAAGCCCCTGGCCTCACCTGCTCAATACCTTATTAGTGTCAGGATCTGTGGAGAGCCATTGCGGATTAACGAGAGCGATATGAGATTGATTTCTGTCATGGCAGATGAAATTGGGTTCTGCTCTTCTATCTGTATATATGCGTGTGTATATCTGTATGTCAGCACACACTGGCACAAAAGAAAGTATGGTTTCACACCGAGTGTACAAACAAAAGCATGTTTTTTTAATTGTGAGGTTTTGTAAAAAAATAAATAAATAACTGTAAACTCATATGCTAATACAGTACATACATTGTAATTTGTTCATTCTTTTTTCCCTTATCATTTCTAAATTAAGAGGATACACAGGCAAATTGGGACTCTTTAATCTGTTGCAGTGTATGAATGCATTGAGGAGAAATTCAGAGTTTCATATGGTTACATTCAGATTCTGTATTTCTTGCACATGGTGGGCGATAAAGATGCAGAATATTTGTTTTTAGGATGTTGGTTTACAGTTAAACAGTTTTTTAAAAGACAAAACAGTTTATTAGGAGGCTTTAATTAAATTAACAGCCGGCTTTTTAAACAAAATGAAATCTTTTAAATAGTTTATGATATCAATGTGTAATATTTGTTTGTAAATAAAATACAATTGAACAGCAATATGAATTTTTGCACTAGAATTTATTAAGTAGAAAGTATACAGTTATTGGGATTATATAGCAATAGGTAATATTTCTGGTAATTAAATAAATATATAAAACAAACATATGATAGATAGATAGAAAGATAGATAGATAGATAGATAGATAGATAGATAGATAGATAGATAGATAGATAGATAGATAGATGGATAGATAGATAGATAGATAGATAGATAGATAGATAGATAGATAGATAGATAGATAGATAGATAGATATGTACATACACAACACCACACTCAATTGGAATGTATTAGTCAAAATCTGTGTGATGTCATGCTGATCTACTATAAAAATCCTGCACACTGTGGAGTAGTTGAAGACAGTCTTGGTAATAGCAATAGAAGCATAGTGGTAGTAGTAAAGTATTATATGTGTGAATGGCTGTAGCTAGCCTGTAAGCAGAGTCTGAGCTTGTTGTGGTGTGATTTCCTGGAGTGTTTTTGTCAGAGTGTGGCCGTGTGTGATTGCTTCTCCGTCGCCAGTGTCAACCGAGGATAATGCTTCGGCTGCCCTCCCTGCCACAAAACAGGAATAGAGCAATCCAATTTCTCTTTCTCTGCAAAGATGGAATAATTTGCAGAGGGACAGCGCATCCGGGGTCCAGGCAATGACAAACCACTGTTAAAAAACAGCTATTACTACAGGAATTGGGTTAGAGGAGGTTGACCACCGCCTCCCCTATAACACAACAGGACATGAAGGATTGCTCGCAAACAAGTTGGGTGATAGATAACCAGGGGTAAATTTTAGGTGGCGAACCAGCAATTCAGCCAGAGAAGACAAAATGAGCAGCAAATAAAAAATGGGATATGAAGCTACATACATTCTCTTGATGCACAGTGATGTGTGCAGGATCTACAATTATCACGTTCCAGTTCAATTGGGAATAAATAGTGTCAACACAATCATCTCCAACAAAATATTTGCTGAAGTGTTAAAAAAATAAAATAAAAAAACAATAACACCGTCCTAACTTTACACATCAAAACACTTTAAAATAGAAATTAGAGTCAGGAATCAGGTGTGTGCTACTTGCCATGACAACCCCCCCAGCTAGATTAAGAGCTGTGAGGGCACACAGAAAAAAATACAAGAAGCTCTCCAAAATCAGTATTCTTTGGCAACAATTAACATGCATAAAATGCCTAATTGCTTTCAGGTGTCTTGCTCCCTGCTCTTTCCTCTCGAAAAACTGTGACACTGTCACTAGAAGGGGGTCAGAAGTGATTTCTGTAGATGCTGGCCTTGTAGGAGATGAGAGCAGATCAGGGTAGGGGTTGGGGGTGCCAGAGTAATCAGGATGAGAAACACACCCCTGCCTATCAGCGCTGTGAGTCATACAGGCCCTTGTAGCCGAATGGGTCAGAGATTAGACCTCATGCAGGCAAAGACCTCCAGTGTGCAGCCTAATTCATATATGTGTGGTGATGTGCCTGTAAACAATGTGACATGTGACAGATTCGATTTTATGAATTAAAGTACATCTTTCAAAATCTGTTCAGATCTTTTACAGTATTGGGATTTACTTCATAATTATTCATTTATTCATCTTTAGTAATCACTGGTCATGGTGGATCTGAAATCCATTTTGAGTACACTGAGTGTGAAGTGGGATTCCTTTCTGGGCAGGGCACCAATCACACACTCTTTCACATGTGAGATTAGCATCCACCTACCGGCATGGGAGATGAGAGGAAAGTAAAAAAAAACCAGTGGAAACCCACATGAACATGGGGTGAACATGCAAAACTGACAAATAAAGTCACAGGTCTGAGCGAATAAAAGCTCTAAATCTGGAAGCATGAATGGCACTTTCAGGAAAGGCGAAATTATAACTGACTTTTTATAGGTTTTTACAATTACTTTGAAGTTTAGCTTGTTTTCAAATGTAAGCTATCCATTTCTGCTGATAATCTTGACCAACCCTTAGGATTCTAAGTGATTTCCAGTGGCTGATGGAGTGGAGCTGCATGTCGAGGGTAGTTCAGTGGCTGTGTGCGTGAGTCGCAGGGATTCATGGCTGTCCAGCAGGGGGGGTTGGCAGTTAGAGGAGAGGACCAATGGCTGAGGATGTGTGGCTAAGTGTCTCATCAGCATCCTACTCAGGCTCCAGGCCCACGCTCAAACTGCACCCTGACTTGATTGTAATTGCCTGAATTCGTCTCCCGCTGCTCCATCCTGGCAATATAACTGCCACATTTTAACCCCAGAGAGCCTAGCTCACGCCACATAGCTCCAGTGCTGTTAGAAGGGCATTGCGTCAGGCGCTATAAGGAAGTTTGTAACATACATGCTACGTGTTCAAATTTGACTTGGTCACATATAGACAGCAATATATGTACAAATAAAAAAATAACTGGCTGTAAATAGGATTCGGCTGTCACAGCAGATTCAGGAGAACAAAAAAATGTGTTACATACCTGAAAGTGAAGACACTAGTATACATGTGGAATAGTTATTTTATTATAATTGCATTATTTCTATTGTATTATATTGTATTTGTTTGAAATAGGATTTGATTATTCAAAATATCCTAATGTAATGTGCAGGCAATAAAGAATTTGAATATGTGCATTTATGCATGCTTTTTATGTAAAGCGCAATAATATAGCTGACTTCCTGGTGCATGGCGGGGAGTGTTCGGCTTCTGACTGGCAGGGTTAACTTTAGAACTTCCCCGTGGTGTTGCTCTCTCTGTGATAATAGCTACTGGCATAATGAAGAGCAGCCTACTAGCCAACAGGTGGTCCTTTTTAAAGAGCCCAGTCACTGCACTCAGGCAAGGGGAAAAAACACCATGCTAAAATGTGTCAGAATCTAATGTTCTGCAGAATGAAAAACCTGTTTTTCTCCCCTTTGTTCAGTGCTAGAGATTCAGCCTTGTTCCTTATTGTTCCCTACACAAACGAGCAACAGTCTTTTTTGACATGGAGCCATGGGGGAAGAAAGACTGAGGCTGACTAGTCATAGCAGTGATGGGAGGGGGTGTTGGGGGATTGGTGGGGTGGGGGTAGAGAGGGGGGTTGCTTCTTCGCTTCTTCTTTCTGAAGGGCTGAAGCCTATTAAGAGTTTGTGAGTTACAAATGGTTATGAGTCTCTCCCTCTTCCTCACACAATGTAAGAGGACATTGGGAAGGGTGGAAAAAAAGGAAAAATCTGACTGGCTTCTCTTGGAGACTGCCAAGAAGTCTTAATCACATCCACTGGGAACAGAAGAGATATCACATGGTAGAGAAAGAGCATGAAAGTGTGGGACAGTGAGAAACTAGAGGGCAAATCAGGGCGGAAGTACCTATTGCCACAAGCAGAATGGAGAAGTAGAGTAGAGTGGAGTGGAGTGGGTGGGGGTGGAGAACAGAATAAATCTTCTTGTACTCTTGGTCTCTGCTGTCTTTACCATCAGTATTGTCGCTGTTCTAAAAAAAAATTCAATAATTTATCTAAAAAGCTAGATTTGTTGAAGTATCTGCAGTTATAACATTTGAAATTGTCATAACTTTAAAGTTGCCTTTTTATTGTTTAACTTGTTCTGGTACATGAAGTTTTTTTTTGCAAAACTAGTGGCGAAATGTCAGACTGAATCATTTTTTTAAATTATTATTAATGTTTTTTTACAACAACGATAAAATTGACATTTATTGAGAGCTCCTTCACCTGCCTATTAAGCTGCATTCTCAACTCAATGGCTATGGGTCGAACAAATCTAAGCCTGGCATATTTACGAACAAAAGCTTTTATTCACATCCATAATCCATCCGTTATTGTGCGGCCAATTTGTTCTCGTTAAGCCACATAAGGGTCTCAAGACAGAGACAAAAGTTCCACAGTGAACAATGACCAACTCCCCGTTTGCTTTGTCCATGCCTTCAAGTATGCACCTCCCATGGTGCATTGCAGGCCTTTTTTAAGGGGTTTAGAAAAGTGAGAGCAGAGGAAACAGTCCTGGCTGAACACCTGGAACAGACAGCTTTCACTTCCCTTCTCACTGGAAGATGAGATTGCAAGCCCTCACACAGAGAACTATGACAAGTCTTGTGTTTTGACAAGCCCACACTTGGGCACATTCGATAACTTGTCAGAGTGGAGGGGCTGGAACTGGAATGTAAAGCTCCATCTCCAGGAAGAGAGCTCTACAGTACATAGCACTCACACTAAAAGGAAATTAACCATTTAGTTCAACAAGAAGAAGTAGAAGAAGAAAAAACTGACATAACTTGTCAAAGTCCTTGGCAGTCACCAGTCCCAAGAGCACTCATACTACATAAAAGTAGAGCTCCTTATTAAACATATGCACTAAAACATGGCTTTCTAAGGAAACCCAATAACAGGAACACATTCACAAAAAAATAGGTACTGAACTGTACTACTCTTGAACCTTAAACAGCTTGTACAGCTTAAAATGTTTCTTATACCTAGAAAAGCACATAGTGTAGATTTAAAATTTAAATTAAAAGGTTTATTGATACTTTGGCAAAATGCATACTGTAAATCATTATAAAGGTTTAAATTTCAAGGTGAAACAAACCTTTTAAAAAGACAAAGGATGAGACTGCCACCACCTCAGTGACAAGACCAAAAAAAGGTCTATTTAATTTGTTTTTTTTGAATTCTGATTGGACAAAAATACTAAACGCTTTATAACACTGCCACCCTAGGATAAATCAAACTGAAAAGAACCTCTCATAACACACTCAACAACAAATCATTTTATTATTTCTTCAGACCTAAAATGCAAAGTCACTAAAATAAATACATTTATAAATAAAAAACAAAAAAACACACCTGCCACAACTATAAAGTGTGGGACATTACATACGATTATACACCATTATTACATTGCACATGCTATGTGCTTGCAAAATGACACCAGCAAATCCAAATCTTTCTGTCCTGTACACCACTGTCCGCTTCGAACCTGATTTCGCCATTGATTAGTCATTGTTGTGCTAATCTTACCATTGCACTCGCCTAAATTCTAATTTTCTCCACAACAAAAGAATCGTCTCATTAGTCATGAATTTCAAACACAGCAGACAGTGGTCAGTGGATAAAGCAATGAACACAGAGGCTCAAAATCACTATAATCAACTGTGCCTAGATAGGGCAAAATGTGACTGGAGCTCCTGGGTGAACTGCTGCACATGTGGCTTCACACAGGCACTTGGTCAGAAGAAAGGGAGCAATCTTTGCAGACTAATTGTCTGCTCATAGAGTGGGGAATCCGTAATCAGGTCATTTGTTGCAATGGCAGGCTGCAGAGGTGAGCAGAAATGCACAACCACTCTGATCGCACACTGCCTGCCACCCCACAATCAGCCTTCTCTCTCTGTACACACTTTCGGTGCTGCTGGTCACACTGGTATATTTTTGTATAATTCAATCTTATCTTTAAGGCATATATAATATATATATATAAAATCATAAAATCAATCATTTATTAATTAAATGATGCAAGCTGAGCTTTAAGATCAGAATTTGGAAATACCAATTGTTAACCTGTTACAAATTCCTGTTTTCTTTATTCTAATCTGTAAACCAAGACTCTGATAATCTTATGGGTTAAACATTTAAATCTTTATTAAGGTTTTTCAGTTTCCTTCAACCTTCCAAGAACATGCCAGCTGATCGTTTGTTTACACTAATCTGCTGTCAGGTGTGTTTATATGTACCTGTGTATGATGGTCATTTGATGGACTGGTGTCCCATTCAGGATGTGTCCCTGCCTCATGCTAAACAAACATTCCCAGGATCAGCTCAAGAAAAAAGTCTACTTTAGGAAAATGAATGAATACTATACTTGTAAATCGATTTGATGGACCTGATCAATCAAACAACCTTAGACAAAAAACAGTCAATATGTTGTGTATGATTGTGTGCAAAATATTCAAATACTCAACAGATTTGAAGACAAAAAAAATATATTTACAACACATAAGAATGAGCATGTACAGGTATTTAGTTCATTTTTAAACTCAATATTGTGTACAGATATATATATATATATATATATATATATATATATATATATATATATATATATATATATATATATATATATATATATATATATATAAAATGAAGAAAGACAAATCTTCAGGGTGGAGGTACTGTTTGACAACAGTGTGTTTGTCAGAATGGAAACTCCCCGACATCTCTGGACTGGAACTCGCTTGCTCTCTTCAGTAAAGCAGTTCGAACTGCATTGATTTTTCCATCTAACTCGCTCAGGCTATAATTCTGCAAAAGAAAACAACACTTCTTGTTAATCTGTATGCACCATTTAATAACGTCATGAGCCATCATAATATTTGAGATATTATACATTATATATATATATATATATATATATATATATATATATATATATATATATATATATATATATATAAATAAAAATGCAATTTACCTGAGAAACTGAACCTTTCAGACGTTTGTGAAAGTAACCCTAAAAGGAAAAAAAAAATTTATTAGGATTCAAGGGAAACTGATTTTTTTTCTTTTATTTTTTTTAAATTCGACCTAAAATTCATATTGTCAACAAAAAAAAGAATTGGTATTTTTAGACTGGGTGATTGTATTTAATGCCTAGTTTATACTTCTGCATCTTTGTGTCACAATGCAGATGGGGGATCATGGGTAAATGTGGCACGCAGTCTCTAGATAGCATGCATTCCTTCAATGAGCTAACTACACCCTCCATATACCTGCTGTGATATGGAGCAAGCTCACTCTGATTGTTTGAGATGTCGTTTGCGTACACAAACCGTCTGATGAGACATTTCTTCTTGGGTTTAATCAAATTTAGATGAATATTGTTCAAATCTGAGAAATGCTTTTCAAAACACTGCCTGAAGTCTGAATATTTCAATGCTATCAGAACTAGTAGATAACCTCATAAAACAATTAAAAACAAAGTGCCAAAGAAATGGATAAAACTCTGCTGAACAGCTAGTATTAATGTATACAAGCACACAAGTTTTCCACTGCGTTTTCTTTTTGCCTCACACACAAACGGCGATGTGATCACATTACTCTCTAAAGGTTTTATTTACAGAAAATTACAATGGTGATATTTAATTGGCGCGGGACTTTTTATTTCTTCTAACAGACCTGCAATAAGCACATGCTGTAGGCGATGTAAAAAAATTTAAATAAACCATCTGTCAATCAGTGATTGACAGAACTGCGGATTTAAACAGTGGTTATTCTGAAGTGCTTCAACAAAAAGTCGCTCACACTACAGAATACAGACGAGTTAGAACACTTGACAAATGCTTTCAGAATATACAGACGCTCCCCACCTTACGAACGAGTTACGTTCGGAACCACCGGTCGTACCTTAAATTTGTTGGTTATTGACTAAGCATATCTTCTAACGATGTAAAAGCTATAAATACTATCAAATAAACAATTTAATGTACTAAAACAAATCAAAATACTGTATACAATATTTTGTATTAATATAAAAAATTTCACTTAAAAAAAAAAAAAAGGATTTGCCCTAGTCCAGTGCGCATCATGTAGACTTGTCAACGACTAGCTAGTGGCGCTCTATTTTTTCAACAAATTTCACTTTGAGGACAGGTTTGTTCGTATCCGTGAAATTTCATAAAGTTTGGAGCGTCTGTACAGTTTACTTGCTTTAAAATGAAATCCCCTAGACTGATTTTTCCTATAGCACCTTCCATGCAGACTTATGTCTGGTTTCTTTTCTGTTTGTTTATTCCTACAGTGAAAATCGCATTTGCTTACAGCTCATCTAAGAGTTCAAATTTGTTGTTCCTGTGATGGTGCCCAAATAAATCCATTAAGAGGTGTAAGAGTCCGAGCATCCTGAATCCAAAAACATTCCAGAACAGACTGTAAAATTTTAAAAACATTATATTGAATAATAATAACTGACTATAACAGGCTTGTGACTATAGATAACGTCATTAATTAGAAAATGGGGCAGCATAAACATGCCCTCAGCATAATAGCAGCAATATTATGTCTAAAGAGAACACATCTGAAAAGGTAAAGAAGATGGAAGAGGTTTGAAGCTGTGGATGACCAAAGCTGGTAAAGAAGGAGAACATTTCATTAGAGTGTGCTTGAGATAATAAAGTGTGTGCGGTAATAATAATTAATCTGAGCAAATATTGATAGTTGAATGTAACTGTACGTGTCCTTTGTCAATCTATCGTGGCTTTTATATAAGCAATGTGGTAATCACACTTTTTGATTTTAACCATATTTCTAACAACGGTAGAACCGTTTTGTCTGCTGATGAATTGATGTCTTGCAGGAAAACTTGACTGTTTCTAACATTTTTTCCTCACACAATTTCTTACCATGTATAAACATTTGTGTGAAGGACGCAGAAAAGATATTACCCAGCATTATTGTTATATGGCAACAAATTGATATACTGTTAAACATTTTACATTACAGTAAAGCAAACTGTAATCCTCCCATTATTGCCAACTGACTTATCGGTATTAACTCAGCCACTCATTTGCACAGCACTGATTAGCATGATGGAGAAGAGGCCATCTACATTCACACTCGCCCAGAACCCCTCCTCATCTACTCTGTCCGTGTCCTCTCATCAGCCACTAGCAACTTGGATTAATTTCAATCACTTTTCAGCATGGACATAAACACATTTGGGATTGAGAGCCAATTTGATTGGCTCCCACCTCAGTGGCTTAATTAATTCATTGTTTTTGCTCAAATGGAGTAGCACAACGTGAAAAAGTTGAACATATTTTACAGTGTACTCAATGCCCTGCTTTCTAGGCACTACACTCTCTCTCTCTCTCTACACCTCTCTCCCTCCATCCCTCCCTCTGTCTCTTACACACACACACACACACACACACACACACACACACACACACACACACACACACACACACACACACACACACACACACACAGAGAGTAAAGGACATGGAAATCAGCCAGTTCTCAGTGCAGCACTGCGCTAAGAGAAACAGAATGCTACAAGAGCACTTACTCAGCTAACTTTGACAAGCTACAATCTGACATGGGCAAATTCTGAAGAGGAGGAAAAAATATCACACATATCAGATTTTAATGGCTTTGAAGAACTCTCTGATTGACCGTCATGAGTGGGGGGTAAAAGAAAAACAACAAAAAAACCTACAATAAGCCAAAAATCTGTGCAATGGTTAAGAGTAAGAGTAACAAACGAACGTGCCCAGGTGCCTGATAAGACACTGGCATTAGAATAGCTTTCCTTTATTGTCTCGGTTCTTAGTGAGAATGTGGCGACAGCGTCGAGTAAAAAAAAAAACACCAAAAAACATTCCAGAGAAGACATGAAGAGATTATAAATTGTCACCCTTATAAAAGATTACAGTATGAGGTAGGACAGTACTACATGTCTGTGAGAAGTATATACATCCTAAGCATCACAGTCATTCTGATTGAAGTAGCAGTTCTTATGTGCAAGTCTACAGCATTCAGAAAAGATTATCTATTAAGGAAAGGGTGCAACTTGGGCATACACTGTTTATGGGAAAATAGAATATTTAGGGTATCCACATACTGCCATCGATAATGGCCCGATGCGTATATCCTAGTGCAGCAAAAATGACACCAATTTCTTAACATGAACTGTAACTGTAACTGTACTGACACCTAAGTTATCACAGAAAGCCATTCCTTTACTAAAGAATTCAATATATATCTAGCATTGCCCTTTCAACATACAAAAAAAAAATCCTCTCCATTTCCCTGCCTAGCACTTACCGTAGAGTGGAAGTACTCCGGGGAAAGACCCTCAAGCTCCAAGATTCGATCCTCTAACTTTTTAAGCCGCTGGTAAATGCTCTGAGGCACAGGACCTGCAAAATCACAGAAGATACTTTGTTATTTCAGCAAGTTATTCAAATAACAAGAACCAGACTATTTATTAGCTGGGTTTATTTTTTTTGTATTACAAACTGGTAAACATGAAAATTTGTCATATAGCAAATATTATTAGGTTATATCTTACCTGCTGGTAGCTTCAGGTGTGCCTCTATGTTGTTTAGCCGCTCCTCGATGACTGGGTTCCCACAGTCTCTGCTGTACAAGCCTTGGTGCTGTTCTCCCTGCTCAGTGTGCCCACCTCTGGTTTGGGGCCCATACGTATTCACCACTCGGGTCACTAAAAGGTCAATTCATTAACAAGAAAGTCTGCACACTACTTTGCAGAAAAGGAATCCATCTATTTACACATACACACAAATATATACACACACAAATATATTTATTTATATATTTATATATATATATATATATATATATATATATATATATATATATATATATATATATATATATATATATATATATATATCCATCTATTTACACATGCACACAAATATATACACACAAATATATATATATATATATATATATATATATATATATATATATATATATATATATATATATATATATATATATATATATATACACACACACACACACACACACACACACACACACACAGTGTACCTTTTACATGACTCTTAAAACCTGGATAGGGTGTGAAGACTGCATCTGTTCTAGCACAACTGTTTTCTGTAAAAGAGATATTGGAACCAAAGCTCAAAAACAAAACCATTTCATGGGCTCTTAGACTTAAAATGCACATAAAAAAAACATAACTAAGAGTTGTTTTGCACACACGGTCACTGAGCACTTTATTCAGAACACCTTTTAGACCTAAACGTTTCACTAGCCTATTATGTTGCAGCAATGCATAAAATCATGCATGTATTCCTCATGCAGCTTCAACTAACCTTTACTATTTACTAATTAGGGGAAAATGTGATGTTAGCAATTTTAAGCTTGATTGCTGTTAACAGATGGACTGATGTGAGTAAATCTAGAACTGCTTAACTCTTATTTTTTTTTTTTTTAACATGGTCTCTAGAGTTTATCCACAGTGGCAGTGGTGCAATGAAGGACGCAGTGATGATAGAACCGTCCTGTTGTCCTGTCCTCATCTGTTGTTAAGAGAAGTCAATGCTCGAGCTGACAGAAAGGCTAACTCCTATTGTACAATTATGGTCAGCAGGAACAGCATCTCAGAATGCTTAACCTTGGGGAGGATGGGATAAAACATCATTTCAGCTACCACTTCTGTTAGCCAGCACCAGAAAGCTGAGGCTACAGTGGGCATAAGCTCAACAGAAATAAACAGTTCAAGACGTAAAAAAATGTAGTTTCCTCTGTTAAATCTCCATTTCCGCTAAGCCACACAGGTGGTACATTCAAAATGTGGCTAAAACATTATGAATGTATCCACCATGGATCCAACTTGCATTCTGTCAACAGCCCAGGTTGGTGGAGGTGATGTAATGGTGTGAGGCATGTTTTATTGTCACACTTTGGACCTGTTAATACATAATCATAAAAATCAAAAATCACTTGAATGCTAAAGCCAATTTTTTTAATTATTAGTTATTGTTGCTGATCATGTGCATCTCTTTACACCTTTACCATCTTCTAACGGCCACATTTATGATAAGGCACCATGTGACAAAGCAATAGTCTAAACCTGGTTTCATGAACATGACAGTGAGTTCAGTGTTCTTCAATGGCCATCCGGGCTATGAATCTGCAGGACCATAGTCTCTAAGGAATATTTCCAACATCTTGTGAAATCCATGTGCAAGATAAAAAAAATTCTAATAAAGTGCTTAATTAATGTACATTTACTGTATATTTACCCATCACATTCATCTACAAGACATGAATAAAAGGACTAATTGGTGTATCCCAGATTTTAACTGCTATAAGCCTAGTCTGAAGTGCTCAAATCAGACCAAAACTAATTTAATTTTGGAAGGTGTTCCCTTACAATTGCACTGAAAAGATGGTGTTTGACCGGTTGTCTATGGAAAAATAGCACTTTCTTAAACCGTGGCAGTGCACGACTTCTACGCCACTCCTCCGGTGCCCTCTCATTCTCACCCTGATTGCAGTTGATCACATTGCAAAACTCCCGCACATTGTTTTCATTGATCTCCAGCTGTTTGCGCTCTATAAATGCAGAGATCCTACGTTCAATCTGAGAGCAAGAGAGAAAGAGAGATGAAAAAAAAAAGAGTGGAAGAAGAGAGAGGGATGTAAATTAGTGTCGAATTGATGAGCTATTGAAAGAAATCAATCCGCAGTCGGCTTTTTGTTGTTGAGCGATAATGAGGATCAGAATGTGGGAGTTGGAGAGGGGGCTACATGAATAACGAGCGAGTGCAGTGGACACAATTATGCCAAATATCAAAACATTTTACACTCTCGACCATTTTAGATAGATGAGATTGCTCTGGCCATTTTGTTGTAGTGTCTGTACATAAAAAATAAATAAAAAAGTATAAACAATATGAAAATAAAGGTGTCCTTGTCTTTCGCCCACATGCAATTTCACAGAGTAATGAGCATCCACTCCATAATGCAGCATGAGCCTGGACCTCTCTCAGGACTCTCCAACAGGCTGCCTATTCATTGCTCGCTGAGGGAGAGCAAGCACAGAGAGAGCACTCCATTCAAGCTGCACTAGCCGCCTCTCAGAGCCAGTGCAAGAATCAGAATTACTCAGTAACCACATGAACCACAAGACCACCTAGGGTTGATTAAATTTAGGACAAAGCAATCTGTAACGTTGGACAGATTGGCCTTAACTACTTGTGCACACAATATCATTTAACAGCAGGCAATGAATGTCTAAAAATTTATAGCTTTTCTTTTCTTTTCTTTCTTTTGCATATGGTCATTTTTTTTTGCCCAATTTGAATGATAGAAAAGTATAGTTCAATTGGGGAAAAAAAATGTATGACCATATGCAAAAAACTTTGACACTGTACCCAGAAGGACAAACACAATTGTTCTGAACAATATCTGAAAATTCTCTCTTTTGCTGTTGATAAAGAAGAGTACTGTATAACAAGCCCCAAAATCTCCAAGGCCTTATGGCTAGGGAGACCTGGTTATCCTGAAACAAATATTTCATCATATCATATAAGATGTTTATAAAGCACAGTATAATAGAGCTAATGTTTTTACTTTTTAAAAATGTCATCCATCTGTACATACTGATACTAAGATTTAAAAAGGATACAATTTATGGTTCCATAAATTAATTCAATCTCTTTATTCTCTTTTTCAATTTCGGTAAAAAAAAACAAAAAATAAATAAATAAAAAACTTAAAAATCAGATATACAGTTCAGAAATAATACTCTAAAACTTTTGTAAGCTATAGCATTCAATTTACCCTCACATGAACATGTCAACATGTCCATGAAGACATGGTGTGCCTCAACATTACTAAATACCTTTGAGATAAGTTGGTACACAGTTTTCTGAGAATAGTAGCGTTTACTATATAAGAGCAAAGGTAGGGGACTAAATCTCAAGTTGGAAATTTAAAAAGCAGTATAAGTGTTGACCATAATGAATGTTATGGTCAATTGTTGATAAACCTATGGCCATTCCAGAATGAATGGCATCTGCATGTAAATAACTCAAACAATACAAACCGTTAGAGACAGGACACTGTGTATTTTTGGGAGAGGCCAGTCGTGCATTTCACACCGAGGCCTTCAGTGGCGTCCTACCTGAATCAATCCGCATCTTAATACCATCAATATGATGCAATCATTAGAACCAATCAATATCCTACAGAAATGCAGTATAACAGAGCACTGGATCACAGGCAGGTATCTCAAATTGTGAGAATGAATGCTATTACTAAAGCAAGAAACCCAAATTACACAATTCAACAAGTCTGTAGACACAGCTTTTCTTTACTGTAGACACAGCTATAGCACATCTATAGCAGAACCCTCATTAAATGACGCTGGGTTTTCAGTGTATTTTTGTGCATGTTTCCGTGTGCCAGTTTTCCTGAGAATTTATTGAAGGCAAATTGTGCGTTTTTGTAAAAAAACAATGTCCAACTTTTCTTAAAAAGTCAATCTTATGAAAATGGCCTTGTCAGTCATTGTGGAATGAAAAGAGGCCATGAAATCTACATTAATAACTTTGAGATTGTATAGTTTGCTCCAGCGAGCTCTGACTATTTGACCATCCAATCAAAGGCTGTGAAAATGCTGATATTATTGTATGCCTGCTAGATGATCTCAGTGCCAACTTAAAATCTGATTGATTACAGCAACAGCTTCAAGCAACATGTTCTTTACACTACAGGCGCCCGCACTGCTGATTCTGAAGGCCTAACGACAGATACCTTTAACACAGACAACATGTGATGTCATGGCTGAAATCTGATTGGATAGAAACGCCAACGTAAACAGACACCACAGGAAGCAGTGCACCCTAAAGAAATGCAATGAAATTAAGACACTTGACTATTGGGAATAATTTAATGAATATTCATTGACAAAAATTAAACAAAATGTAAGTTGCTGGCCCTGAGGGTCCGCCACTGCTTTTTAGACAATGTATAGATTTTACACATTGTGACCTCTTGATCTCTAACTGCTTGAACCTTCAACAACATTGATGCACTGGTAACCTATTTAAACTATTGCGGCAGTATGTATTTTTTAACATGTAAAAATGTGGTCAGTGTATATTCAAACAAAACATTTTGCATTAGTCAGTATTTTACCTCAGCTTTGCCAGCTTTGATCTGAACACAGCGGTCATCAGGTTGGGAAATTGCGGCAGTGTGTTGGTATGATGTGGTAGGAAAGAGCTCTTTGTCTACCGCCATCTCTTCTTCAGACGCTGCTGCCAACTTATTCTTGGATTTTTCCGTTTTTTCATTATTGAAAGATTCAGATGGGCTTTCAGCATCTAGTATTTGTTTCAGGTGTGACGATATGGCCTGGAAAACAGGAAGGAAATATTATACACATGGAAACATTGTGTTCTACATATTTTTTTGGACAACAGACAGGTTTAGTCTATTTAGTTTAGAGCTCTAGCAAAACACAGCATGCAAGTCCCAGCCTACAAAAAAAACCCAGAAATTTGCCTCTTTAAAATAAATAAAAGAGGTGTGTTTTGAAATATTTGTAATGTGGTTGGTACTCTCTATTTGTCTTAATGTAAAACCTTACCAGCACTAAACACTGCTAATATTTACAGTGGGGTTTTTCTAGAGAAAAAAGCGCTAAAAAAGATTCTCTTCTCACTTACATTTTTTAGGTGAAGTTTAACATTATATAATAAGAAATAGTAACAACATAAAAAGCTCATAAAAATGACAAACTGCAATAAAGCTTAAAGACACCACAGAATTATAACAGATACTCTTATAACTATACGCCGGCACTGACAACAGTAATAGCTTGAACAGTTGGAACCTGGTTTGTTTGAGCTAAGTATAGATAAGGGGGTGAGAGAGATTTAAACACGGCTGCATCTCTTTAGAAAAAGAAGCAATGCTAAATTGCAGTACGCAAGCGGTAAAAAAACAGGAGAATATGAAAATATGTACACGGGCCATGTAACATTTGAAGGAGCTTAAAAACTAATCTGTAAAGAAGTAACAGCATATTATTACAAAATAAAGATGCGATGCTTTTGAAGATCATATCTTTATTGTAAAGAATGGGTATAGTAGCAATTACTATACAAGAGCAAAAGTAGGGGATTAAGTCTCGATTAAGATGCTCAAAAAAAGCAGTATAAGTGTTGACCATAATAAAAGTTATGGTCAATTGTTCATAAACCTATGACCATTTCAGAATGACTGGCATCTGCATGAAAATAACTCAAATCAAACAATACAAACAGTCAGAGACAGGACACTGTGTATTTTTAGTAGTGCATTTCACACCAAGGCTTTCAGAGCACTGTATCACAGGCAGGTTTCTCATACAGTGAGAATGAATGCTATTAATAAAGCAAGAAACCCAAATGACAATTCAACAAGTCTTATTTTACTGTAGACACAGCTGTAGCACATCTATAGCAGAAGCATCAATATTAAGCTCATAAAATGACCCTGGGTTTTCTGTGTATTTTTCCGTGGGTCACAGTTTTCCTGAGAATGGAAAATAAAGGCAAATTGTGTGTTTTTGTACACATTCTACAGGAAAGTATAAATCGATAGTTTGAACAGGGATGCTTTGGAACCTGGTTTGTTGACGAGGGGGGTGAAAAGAGAGGATTAAACTCTGCTGCATCTCTTTAGAAAAAGAAGGAAAGCTATATTCCAGTAAGTCACAGGAAAAAGCAAGAGAAAGTGAAAATATGTACATGGCCATGTAACATTTGAAAGAAGCTTAAAAACTAATCTGTAAAGATGTAACGCAGTATTTCATTATAAAATAAATACGCGGTGCTTTTAAAGATCATATCTTTATTGTAAAGAGTGGGTATTCTGCTTCAAGTCTGATCTGTTGATGTCACACACTGCCATTTACCTGTAACTTGCAGATGTGCTGCTGTAAACAGCTGTACACGTGCGATGGCTGGAGAGCAGTGAAGTCACGTTCACTCACGCTGCCAGTGCTGCTCAAATACTCAGGGTTTAGTTTGACCTGGAAAACAAATCGCAAGCATTTCGCAACTATTATCTTGTTATACTGCAGCTACATTGCAGCTTCTTTACCGTGCATTAAAACAACCGAATGAAACCCTATATATAACAGAGGTTGCAAGCTACACCAGAACCATGCAACAAACCTAGCAGAGAGCATTCAGGCTCGAGTTCGCCCATCTATTTCAGTGAAATGACTGGGAAAACACATGTTGTAACTAACCTCAGTGCTAAACTCTATGATCGAATCGATTAAGGAAGAGAAGCACTTTTGAACGGAACGTCTAATTAACCCGTCGGAAGTCATTGCTGCGCTGCACGCTGTATGTTTATTCTCCGTGCACGGCTCCCGAGTCGCTAAGTTCGCCGCCATTATGGTTCTGCGTGACGCGGCAGCGCTGATTGGCTTGTTTTTTGCTCACGTCACTACCGGAAACACAAGGACAAGGACCGTGCAGAAAACCGAAACAACTTCATAATGAGAAAATGATTCTTAATTTTGGTATATGTTTAACCTGGATCCTTTAAAATCTATTTATATATTTTTTTATCAAATTTTTCACTCAATTACTGTTCTGCCTTTTTTTTTTTTAAATGATCAATTAATCATAGTCATGTAGTCATTAGTTAGGGATAATTAGTCAAGTTTGCCTTGTATTTTTATAACAAATTTCCTGACGGAACATTATATATCTATAAATATCTACTGACCATTCTGGGCACTATGATTGCACACTGTGTGCAATCAAGCCACTGTTATTAGTTGTGAGTGGGGAATTAAAGAATTGTCACACCACTCGGACTGCAGTCTGAAGAAACATATTCAATTCATATTACAGACTGTAAGATGGTCTGAGGCTCTGTTTGCACCTGGGTGTGTTCTGGGTGATCTGGTGTAGGACCATGCTACAGTCAAGTCAATTCAAGTCAAGTCAAGTCAAGAAGCCTTTATTGTCATTTCAACCATATGTAGCTGACACAGTACACAGTGAAATTAAACAAAGTTCCTCCAGAAACCTGATGCTACATACAACAACAATCACAGAAACAGAAAACACAGGGCTAAGGACTAGTAAGTGTCCTCGCCACATAAAATGCATGTGTGCAACCTGGTGCACACATGCATTTTATGTGTGCATGTGTGCACCTGGTTGCACACACACATAAAATACATGTGTGCACCAGGTTGCAAACAGTGCAAACAGTGCAAAGACAACACAAGACAGTGCAAGACAATACAGGACAGGGCAAGACAATACAAGACAGTGCAAGACAATACACAAAACACAAAACAGCTCCGCCAGTAAACCTGTTGTAATGAGACACAGTAGCAAAAATGTAAACAAAATGTTGTGCAAGGTAAGATTGGGTGGGGTCCACTGTCTATTTCAGTCCACTCAATCAGACCTTTGAAGGTGGTTTTGGGACGCATAGAACAACCTAAAAAGAGGTGGGAGCTTCGTGGTTAAGGCATTGGACTATCTATTAAAAGGCAGTGACTACCAAGCTGGCACACCTGGGTCCCTGAGCAAGGCCCTTAACTTCATAGCTGATCAGTTGTATGAATGAGACAAATGTTAGTCGCTCTTGATAAGTGCTTCTACCAAATAACACAAATGTACATTTTAAATGTAAATGGAACATTTAGTTTGTAGCTGCATTAGTAAAGATAAAAGCACATATGGCCAAACTTGTAGGGAAGATGGAAGTTTAATGAATAAAGCATTGGGCTGTAGATTGAAAGTCAAAAGATCGAATACCATCACCACCAAGCTGCCACTGCTGGGCTTTTAAACAAGGCCCTTAACCCTCAACTACTCAGCTGAAAGTTGTTGTGGATAAGGGAGTCTGCCAAATGCTGTAAATGTATTATTCGTAGTGTAAATGTAAGTGCACCTCGAAACATTCTAAATATAGTTGTCTTCTGTAAAAAAAATACCCATATTGTAAAAAAAAACCTAAAACTTAACAATTGTTGAACTATGCTGCAAAGCATCAGTACATAAATAACAGTATATATCTTTTATACATTTTATATAAGAGTATATAAACACAACATTGATTGAAATAAACATGTAAACAGGTTATCAGCTATATTGTCAGTATCATGGACTGACAAATTATTCTCATGTGTAGGAATTATACAAATATATCATGGATGATAAAATAGCACAGCCCTACTTGACAGCAATGAAAGACTGATATAACTGATATAAAGATTGTGTCATTGCCATGGGCAGCTGCAATCATGTTTCCTGTTCACATAGTAAACCACATGATCAAAACAGCTAAAACAGCCCATAAAGGTGCAAAAATAGGATCCACAAGACATTTCTGCTCTCAAACAAATGCAGTGGAAGACTAATGTGCTTGACACACTTCCTCTAGCAGAATTATTGTATGAAATCTGTTCACAAGTGGTCACTAAAGACACATTTATAATGGCAAGTATAAACAGCTATGAATTTCAGTTGTGATGGGAACAGTTGAGATGGATGTTGACAATAGATGTAAACATTGCTGACAGTAGAGTTCAAACCAGTTAAATGGATTTGTCATTTTAATACAACATACCTAAACTGCTTAGAGAGAAAATCTTAGTTGAAATATATATTGTTGCTTTGTTGTGTTCTCTGAGTCTGTCAGATACATAGAAAATGAATAGTTCCCTGCCAGTGTGTGCAAGCAGCAGGCATGCAGACTAGAGATTGGTTTTGGAATTTATACCCTGTATTTTTGTTTTTAAAAGTGTCAGATAAAATTAAGTGTATTAGAGTGAGTCATCCGAACAGACTGCTTGACCCACTGTGTATATTTATTGCTCTGTGTTTTAGGCTAAAAGAGTACAACACAGCAACTAAGAGCTTTTGCTCTTTCACCTGATACTCAGTAACTGTCTCAATGTCTCAGCCTGTCAAAATGATGTACATGGTAACGTTTGCTTCTTAATAAAATGTGTCACATCTTCAATAATAAAGGATACAGCAGCAAATAATTATCCCTATAACTGCACCAGGTAACATACATACAGGGTTGGGGCATACGTTTAGCCGATAACACGACTGACACAAATCAACAAGATTTTAAATGTTCTACTGTTGATATTATCTTGTCACATGATAAAATCATGTTACATATTTAAACTTCTTTCAATAAGCAAATTAACTGCTTATCAAGTTGGTTAATGTTGAGTTGACATGGGCTAAAAAATTATGTGCTGTATACTACTAAACATTTTGTCGATACACTATTACTATTTAGGTTTTTTGTGTGTGTTTATTGTGCAGTGGTTTATTGTGTGTGTTTATTGGTATGCAACCCTGCATTCCCTTTGATATTAATAAGCATAGTAGAAGGATGCACACATTAACTACATATAACTTATTTTATAAAATGTTTTCTACCAGATAGAAGATATTTCAACATCTTACAGCAACTTTAAGATCACTTTAGAGGAATTGCTCATGCAGTAAATGTCATTTGTATGAGCAAGTGATTCTCAATCTTCCATTTATTGTTTTGATTTATTTTTTTATCTTTGTGATCATTCAAGGTCTTTGTATATTTTCTGAATATATGTCTTTACCCTGGGTGATGAATATCACACTTTGTCAATATCTACCATGTCATTTGTTACTCTTCTGGTGATATTGTCACTTTCTTTTCTTTTTTTCCTTTTCCAAGTAACAATTTAAAAAGGTTGTCTATCATTTTATAGTAGGATGAACTGACAAACAAATGTGTAATGGAGTTTAGAATGGGAGGCTGTCCACAATAGTGTATTTTTCTGTGCTAAAAGGCTGTGGGAAAATCTCCTTTCCCTATTCATACATCTTTTCTTCTTCTCTTTATATAATGAGGGGAGACTGATGAACACAATAACAGAGGGAAAAAAAGAACAATTACCATCAACCACAAAGCTCTCAGTTGTAAAGTCCAAAATGTTCTCTGGACAGGTTAATCATTTTAGGAAGGGTTTGGAGACAAGCCTTTCAGCTCTACTTCTTTCTTGCGGTGCAGTTTATTTCTTTTCAGGGAGAAGGGAACTGTAGCACTTGACATCTTTTTGTAATTTGCTTGTTGCTTTCAGTCCACCCATCGAGCAGACCGAGAAAAAAAATCAGGCAGACTTATTTTTACAAATTGTGATTTTTATAATGAAGCAAAGTATCAGTATGTTTATGAACTTGTCTATCCATATTTCAATAGAATCATTACTGTAATACACAGCATTTCTTTTTATTTATTGTATGATTTAGTAAAGTATTGTTTATTTTGTTTTATGAAAATAATTATTCTCTCTCTCTCTCTCTCTCTCTCTCTCTCCTTTTCTCTCTTTGTAATATTTTATTTATGTGTGGACGTGCTGAAATGTAGTTTTAAAAGCCATTTTTTGTTTGACCATCAAATATCTAAAGTCTTCTGAAACAGGCAGATTTTTATCAATGTATAGATGTAAAGATGTATAAATATAAACTTTTTGCAGTTAATGTTAATCATGTGTCCTATATAAATATAACAAGAGATGATGTGTCTTATTGCATATGGAATGAGATACCTGGTGATAAAAAAATGACAAGCATTTTTAGCAATGAATATCATACCATGCATTAGAGGAATTTAATTGAAAATCCATCTATGCCATCATTTTTAAGAGTGAGTGATGAAGGGGGGAATCTACAGACTCTAAGCAATGTTAAGTTTTCTCACTTCTTCTCTTACCCCTGACTCCCCTTCCCTCCTCTCTCTCTTGGGTGACTGCACCTGTCACCTGGGGGCCCTGCCTGCACTCAGGATCAATTTACATAACCTCATTTAGCAGTTCACAAATCAGAGCCATTAAGAGCCGCTAACAGGAACCAAGGGTTCTAATTTAGCCTGCTTTTCACAGTGGGAAAATTGGGCAGCTCAGGCCTACAAATAAAGACTCAGGTCTTGGCTTTGATTGTTGATTGTGATGGTAAATGTACGGATGATTAGAGCAGATTTTCCCCTTTATTGATTTTCTGCCAAAACACAGCATGCCATGGTCCTGTACTAGGAAGCTTACATGGATTTGAGAGGGAGGGTAGTGGTGTGTGTGTGTGTGTGTGTGTGGAGACAAGGACTTATAAGATGCAATGTGTTCATGAAGCCTCATGAAAATTGTTTGCTCACCTCCATTTTGAAGACGGTAAAAAATTATGAAGAAATGAATTTTTATTGTGTGTGTGTATATATATATATATATATATATATATATATATATATATATATATATATATATATATATATATATACACACATTGTATGTGTAAAGAGAGAGCGAGAAAATGAGAGTAAAAGCAATTTCATTTCAATTTCATTCAGACCAGTTAAAAAGAAAGGCTTGAACCTTTGAATCGTTATTTCGTGCCTAAAATCTGAATAGTAATACAGTCATCTGAAGGGTTTTATTTGAACTCTTTTTTTGTTTACTCACGGAATTTAAAAGTGTCATTACATGGCTGATGTCAAGTGCTCAGAATGACTCTCAGTCAGTCGTAAATTTGGCAAAGATCAGCTCACAATACAGTTTAAAAGGGTTGATTCGACTTCACACGTTCTCTGCCAAAATTGTGTGTGTGAAGGTTTATTTCTGGCTATAGTCTTGTATCAGTGTATCAACAAATTTCTACAGTCCTCGATTTTGCTGAATTGTCCATAAAGAACATAAACTAAAAACAGGTTTCATCGCATGTATAGGCCTAATAGAAATAGAAATTATTTGAACTTTTCTTATTTTTTACTTGTTGGACATGTTTTTTTATATGTGGTTCATGCATTAAATCATATCAAGAAGTCAAGTCAAGAAGCTTTTATTGTCATTTCAACCATATATAGCTACACAGTGAAATGCTACACATTGAAATGAATCAACGTTCCTCCAGAACCCTTATGCTACAAACAACAACAATCACAAAAACAGAAAACACAGGGCCAAGGACTAGTAAGTGTCCTCGCCACATAAAATACGTGTGCAACCATATATTAAAATGTTCACATATCTTTTCACAAGAATAAAATTTTCAGTCGCCTTTTAAAACCAATGAAAACAACCAACTGCTGTCGGTAGCAGCGTACATGTTGAATTGGCTTTAATGTAGAAGTAATTGCTTTGGATAGTGTCGTCAGTCTCAAAACAAACACGACGTACAATTGATTTGCATCTCGCTCGTTTGGTGTGAGCTCTGCCATTGTCCAGGCGCTATTGATCGGTTCCAGTGTATCGCCCCGCATGTGTTTGCCTTCATTAACAGATAACTGGTTGCTGATGACTGCCATTGCCGGCCCTAATGCGCCCTAATGGCTACTTTGTTCTCGTGTCATGGCGGAGGGCAGCCGCAATAATGAGTAGGTGGGTGGGCTCTGTTTTGCGGATCAGTGTTCTGTGTTCTAAGGGGATCTGTGCAAGAGGTTAGAATAGCAAGACCTTTATGGTTTTTTTTTCCAGAGAACGGCTTTACGTCATATCAGTCATTTCGAATCCTGTGGTCTCGTGACAAAAATGTCTTATTAAGCCTCGGGTGTTATTTGCTCTTCCTTGCCTCTGTGTTGATATGGCGCTACTGAGCAAGACTCAAAGCAGCCTAGGGGCTGAGCATTTCACAAAGTATTGTGTGTGTATATATATATATATATATATATATATATATATATATATATATATATATATATATATATATACTGACACTGTACATGGTATGGCATAATTTCCATTCTAAATGTCCTACCACATATGTAGTCTGTTTAAATATATCTTTTCATATTTTGATTTAAAGGGCAATTTTGCAAGGATGTAGGGAAATATACGGGTGGGAGGCGGCGGTGGTGAGGTGGTGGGGTCTCTTAGCCCGGTTTTAAAAAAAGAAGCCCCATTTGATTTTCAGGCTGTTCTGAATACCCCGGAAACAGTAGCACCAATCAGAGGGATTCTAATGATGAACGCGCGCCCTGATTTCCTTTGCCACCGAGTTGTGAAAGGAGCGTGGAAATGACAAATGATACGCTATACATGCGATTTGCCCGTGTAATACAATGGTCACACAACGGCGAGCCTCCGTGTCGCACAGAGGGAATTGCATGTTAGCTAATTGTTAATTTGGGCGACTTGGCGCCGGCTAATTATGTAGGCACCGCCAAGCCTTTCGCATGATGGACCTGCCACCTGCCTCGATGCGCCACAGCCCGCTGCCCGGGCAAACTATATAATTACCGAACAGCAGTGGGGCAATTTTGACTGCCGTTCCTTTTGTGTCACATGAATTCTTCCTAATGACATATTTTATTAGGGCAAATAGCATACCTCCTCTTGGTTCTGCAGTTTAAAAAAAGACATCATCTCAACAGGTCTTAATGTTAAGTCAGACAAACACCATAGGAGGCCATGTCTTTGGTAGTTTTGCATTCTTGTAGGGACCTATGGCCTGTTTATTATTCTTAACGATTTAAGTCGCCCCGATGCAAGAGACGGTTTAAACATATATTTAAAGTCATTTTCTTTTTTTTTTCTGGATTCACGTCACGTCACGTGGTTTGTGCGGATTTATTTTGGAACAAGACCCATTGCTAGTTGCTTGTGTGGGCCTTCTTATCTCCAATCCTCAAGTCTTTCTCTTCTGTCTGAAATGTTAAATCAACACACATACATTGCTATTATTGAATGTATTTATTCAAATGTATTTATATAGAATTTTGTGTAAACATTTTATTAGTTATAAAGATATCCATACAATCAGGGAAGTTTAATTGTACCTCCATTCTTAGGTTCACAACGTGTACTAAATGCATTGGATTTTTTCTCTTGTCTCAAATATGGTACACTTTATCTTCATTATGTATCTTTGCCCTGATGTGGAAATAATGTTGTTCATCAAATAAGTTCAAGAAAATATTTACCTTTTTGAAATAAAGTTTTAAAAGTATTACTTATGCACATTTCTTGCATGACTTTTCTAAGACCCAAATAATACCTGAATTTCTGTAAGGTGTCTTTCTTTGTAGCACAAATACCATAATAAGACATTTGTGTAACCCACTGGCCCGTGTTTAGACATTGACCCAGCCGCTAGTAGACAGAGCATAAGAGGTGCTTAGAGCGATCAGGTTTATTCCCCTCATTCAGAATAGCCCACATTAGGTTTTAATGGTTATTTCTTCAGAAAATACGGGTAAGCAAACTGCCTGTGTTTAGACAACAAAAAAATTGATGAAAAAAGCAGCGGGTGAGTGATTAAACGCCATTTGGTGACAGCCACGACCCTAACACGGTTAGTGATGGTTCGATGACCACCAAAGGATTCCCGCTGGTACAGTATAAGAACAGGGAGGTGTGCCACTTGTCTGCTTCACATTTCTCTTGTTCAGCCATTCTATTAAACATTTTAGAGTCAATGAATATAAAGAGCTGGTTTTAAGAAGTAAGCTATCTTTACTCCATAAACCCATTCAATTTCCAATTGTTATAAATGGATTGGTAGGACTTTAAATAACAAATTCAAAGTACGCTAAATTTGTACTTAGGTACAAAGATTAGATGTGTCCAAAAATTTGTGTGCAAATCAATTTGTGTGTGCAAATCATTTTGTGAGTTTCTTTTCCTACTTAACACTAACTTTAGGCGAACGTCTGTACAATTTATGTACACTTGTACTGAGGGTTTTATCCAGATTAGATGTAGATTGAACGGCTGTGGTCATTAAAAGAATAATTTCCTATGGAGAAACAAAACCAAAAGCGATAAAGAAAGGCGAGGTATGAAAATGCGGGGTGTTTTTTTTTTGTTCATTGCATGGAAAAGGCTCCATTCAGATAGCGCTGAATGCGAGGCATTTCACTGCTGCTACAATTACACTGAAAGGTCAAGTATTACGGCATCTTGCATTCTGCTTTGCAGGCTAAGTATTTCTCCTCGCAAATGACCCGTTTTGTATGCACTGTACAATGGCTTCAACAAGCAGATGCCGGACAATTAAAGATATTTTGGAGTAAGATTTACTAAAGGATGTGATTGCAGTTGATTTGTAATTGTGCAATTTGTCACGTACATTTTGGAATGCAAGGTAAAATAAGATATTTCGAACCAAACAACAGCTTTTCTGATTTTTATTTTTTTTAAATCCAATGCAGGAGGCAGAGCAACACAATCACCAGTATTCAATAAACGCTAACATTGTTCCTGTAAGTCATTATGGGCACATGAACGCCATGCATAATAAGTTTTATGCAGACTGACGAAATTTGAATTAAGTCAAAGTATGGACGCTTTTTGTTAAGTGTTTTGTTTTGTTTTTTTAGTCTATCTCAGTCAAGACAGGTACAATGTAAAGGGGTTTGGGGGATAAAATGTGGGTATTTGTGGCATGGAATTAGGCAAAGGGACCAATGACGACTTTCACTTCAATAATGACAAAATTAAATGCCATCTCCAAAAAAAATATATTATCCACAGTGTATTTTGTAATGTTTTTTTTCCCCAGTTACCCAAATGCAAACTAAGCAAACAGTTTAGAACAATGCTATTAATTTGTCTGGATGGAATATGTGTGTATGTAGCTGTAGATTTTTAAGGTGGTAACCGGAAGGAACAAACTTCCTAAAATATAGTGCATTAATATTTCAAGTGATTGATTCTAATAGGCTTAATTAACAATCTCCTAAACGAATATACAGTAATTCAAATTACATATATAACGAATTTAAATGAAAACAGTCCACTGAGAAGGCAAATTCATAGTAGGCTTAGATATATAGATAATAATAGTAAGAAGAATAAGAGGAAAATAATAATAAGAACAAGAAGAAAAGGAAGAAGAAGCAGAAGAATTAGATCAATTTAGATATCCTTCTAAATTTCTTTTGAATTCCATACTTCATTTACCATTTAATTTATAACCAGGATGGCTCTCACTTTGCTGGTAGGAGAGACAGATTTTGAGTGCGATACTTTTTTTGTGGTATGTTTCAAAGAGACAGTTTAAAATAAGGGGTTACATTTCAAAATCCTTATATCCAATTAGGGATTTCATTACAGTTATATTTAATTATGAAAATGTACTATATATTAATTCTACCCTCTTTGTTAAGGTCCGGGTCTACCTGCAACATCTCAATACCACTTTCTTTTGATAAACTGTCAGGTTTCTAACTTTATATCTGCTTAATGTTTTGCTTTGTGGAAACAGTCTCCCAATTGTACGATAGTTTTAACCTTGGATTCGCAAAATTTGTTGCTATACTGCGGGGAAAAAGCAGATATTTTTAGCTAGCGTTTAGCCAATCAGATGGTTTTTGGAATGGGAAATCATATCCATGTAATCCAGTGGCAATGACAAATGAATGAACAGATATTACTGATCTAACAAATCAACAAATCTTCAGTACGATGTACCAGAGGTGACCAATCAAATTTGGCCAACCAGTGCCACCACAGACCCCACCCCCAGCCAGCAATAAACATTTTGATTATTTTTTTTTTAAAATAATAACTATCAAATTAAATCTATTACAGAGATAATTTCAAAGAAATTCTGAGAAATGTGTATTACTTACATGCTTACACAATTTGTTGAAAGATCTGTTAGTCGTTATATTGTTACAATTTTCTAAATTGAAAATACGCCTGGATAAGTAGATAAGTGGAATGTCCGGATACCTGATGAAGGTTCAGAGTCGAACCCAAAAGCAGAGTTTGATTGCTACACATTACATTCTTAAAAAAGGAAGGATTGAATTTTAAATATTTTATCAGTAAACCAAGGAAATGGATGATATTATTTAGTCGTTTTTAAACTACATCTAGACAAAGATACATCTATTGTATATTATTTTTCAAAATATTGAATTCTACGGATGACTTCAATTGTAAGTTGTTTATGAAAATATGTGACCTCTGGACCTTTTACTTACCATTACTGCAGGCACCCACTTTTTTTTTTTACTGTAAAATATTAGCTACAATCAGGTTTAAGGATCAGGTGTTACAATTTTTAGTAGTTTGATTGCAAACCAATGGCAAGTCAAATAAATTATACTAAACTTGTTTTCTATGTGACTTTTGAATTGGAATATTTCAGCACCATGGACAGCAGCCAATTTTCCGTCCAAAGCGATATTTTTCTTGATCTTACGAAGAAGATTAAATTGAATCCTAAAATGTTAAATCAGCGATTTAGTCAGCCGGCACACTGTACTATAATGGAACATTCTATCATCTCTATGATCGTCATAGTTTTTCCCACGAATTGCACAGGCGATTTTTTCACGCTTTACAAATACAGTGTTTTGACAGCGGGCTAATTCGCACCAACCTTAGATTAAGTAGCGAAAATAAAAATAATGAAACACAAATCATACAACAATATTTATATTACAAATCAATTTCCGAAATGTCCAATCTAAACATTGTTTTCCATTATTGATCACCAAACATTAAAATAGTGGCTTTATTGATAAATATATAAATAGTAAACAACTTTTTTTTTTTTAGATTATAACAGTATATATATATATATATATATATATATATATATATATATATATATATATAGACACACACACACACACACACACACACACACACACACACACACACACACACACACACGCCCACACACATACATACATACATATATATGTGTGTGTATGTTTATAGCTATAATGAAATAGGAATTTCAGCAGGCTTAACAGATTCCAGAATAGGTCTCCAGAATATATATATTTTTTATTCTAAATTTCTCTATTGAACAAACATTCTTTAAGCCGCTTTGCTCAAGTAGGTGGTCTAATTACTTCAGAAAATATTGTAATCTAATTGCTAAAACGATGAGTAATCGGTACAAAATATCTTATTTCCGCCTACCTAGATTGTGTATTCCAAATAAAGCAAAGATGCAGCATACCCTAGCTCTCGTGTGATTACGTTGGGATTAGGGTCTAACTGATGGCAGTAACCGAGACCTTTCCTCATAATACAGTTAGGATTGTCTTTAGCTGTCCGTAGTTGTGCAACGTATGTGCTGAAAGACAGCGACGAGAGTACACACGCTTCGTGTAAGCTCCACACAAAGACCACACACCAAGCCTCAGACATGTAAATGTAATCTGTAGTCTTTCACGGCGGATCCAACAAAAAAGTCTCCTACAGAACTTAATAGAATCTCTGGGCGCATCTCGGCTGCTGTTTCAAAGTTGTTGAATTTGCACGGAAATTAAAAGGCAACTTGCTGTCGTTGGGAATATGTTTTATATTATTTGTTTTGCTTCTTGATTTAGGAGAATTGATTTATCTGGTCGCCAGGCAGCTTTCATTCACATGCTGAGAAATGTGATACCATTCAACAACCACCCATGAATTTTGTTTGCCTCTTTCCAAAAGGGATACATTCTATAAACGAATATACCGAATTTAAATGATTCTTGAAGCATACGAGGGGTCATGTGTAACATTTCTAATGTACCCACTGTACAAGTAAAGAACGAAAATTTGGCCTCGATGTATTTTTGACAGAATTCTTCCTCCCCATATTTTCTAATGCACTTTGAAGCTCACAGGAACTCAGCCAATAGCAGGTGGACGTTGCAGATAGCAACGTACACGTAGCTCACTGAAGGGCTACGGCAATATCTTTTTTAGAACTAAACGTTACCATGAACAGATCATATAAAGACAGTCGCTGATTTAACGACTAATCATCAAAAAGAAGTGGGCGATTACAATCAGAGACTCATTACACACTACGACCCGCAGTCCAAGTAGCTGGACCTGTCTGGACCATCATACATCTTCAGGAGGACTGCCCATAAATTAAGAACAAAATAAAAACATGTTTGTGTAGAATTAGACACCTCTCACGAAGTTTAATTCTATTAACATGTAAATCTGGACACTGTACTTATGTTGAAACCGTTTTAAACCAGAAAGCGTCTCAACAGGGTTTGAAATAGACGATTAATTCATGTAAAAACAGCTGGAGGCATTAACTTCTCTGGAACCCATTTATATGCAACCAGAATAATCTGTCAACAAACAAGCACCCAGGTGGAACAATCACCTGTATGCATTCAGTCCAAATGGGTGCACAGAATAGGGGAACAGTAATTCACTTAGCAAACTACACATAAACCACTTCGGTTACATCTAATATACATACTTTTTTTTTCCAAAAGAGAATTAGCATTATCATATCTATATTAAATTTGATCAATATTGATAAGTGTAGAACTGTTATCATTTCTAACAAAAACCTAAATGCATTGGCGTATACTACAGAAGCTATTACAAAAAAAATTTAAATAAAAAATAAAAACACAACATTTAATAACGTTATAACTGTTTAAATTGACCTGTTAAAACTTGTAATAAAAATATTCTCAGCTTTTAGGAAAGGTAAGTTTAACTAAGATTTTTTTTTTTTTTTATAATAATCTGCTGAATTTCGTTTCTCGATTAATAATTCAAACTTAACAATTGTCCACAACAATCGGACATTCAGTGTGCAAAACAGGGGAAGAAACTCTAGCTAGCATTGTCAGATGTTCCTGTCAAAGACACCTGTCTGAAGACATTTTTTTAATAAAACCTGCAATGTCACTGGTGTACAACACGGACTGAAGTTTGGACTGCGTTGCTCGCATGTTATTTTTGGATTTGATTTTCTGCATGAGTAGTTCGCGATCATTTCGGTTAGCAGCCAATTTTCTATCAGTGCACAAAGACTTTTTTCATTTGACATTTTTACCTCCCGGTCCTTCAATTGAATCCACAATTTAATTGACCCCTGGTGCTGTTTTTTAAAAACTTTATCATTCTGTGGATAAATAAGTTGAGCATTGACTCCACACGCGTGGTAAAGACAGAGGCTGTTCTGATAATGCACTGTCTATTGTGTCGCACGGTTCTTTGGGTGAACTCTGGCTTGTTTGGCCAGGGATCTGATTGATAAGCTTGCTTTCGGGAGCGTTTGTTTGATGTGCGCACACATCACCTTCACTGACTCACACAGCCGCCAAAAACACAAACCTCAAAAAACGGCGCCGACTTTCACAAAGGTCTGGCTTTTGGTTTACTTTTTAAGCAACAAACAAAGAATTTAATAAAACAACAGGGTTAAAACTACGTGTGGGCGATATGGATTGTTGCATTTAATATTGCAAAAAAGCTATAGCGTATTGTTCTGCAAGGAAGCATTTTATTGTTTTGTTTGCTTTCTAGTACACACTTTAAATGTACACGCTTTCGGATAGTCATCTCATCTCAAAATTGTATTGTGTATAGAGCTAATTGTTTTTTATTTTTAATTTATTATTTTGTTTTTAAATATCCATATTAACAAATATTTTTAAGGGGCACATGACGAATAGATTTCGTTTTATTTCTGCAAAAACTCTACAGACTTTATTACAACCTATTTTGGTGTCAATTACGTACAAAATCACGTTTATGACCATTGCATGAGCATGTGAGTATATCAATCCTGACGAGTTCTTACAACAAAAAAAAAAACACCTAGGTATAATTGTAAAGTTTGGAAAAAAATAGATCAATGTAAATTTGTCCTGGTCGTCATAATCCTGAGTATTACAAAAGAATTCGCAGTCGCAGAAATCATACGCGATTTATTCTCATTCATATATTTGGGTTTAATTAACAGTTTTTTTTCTCTATCAACAAACTTTATCCAAAAAATTATGAACAAAATTAAAGTAGGTTTTATTCGGTTGGGTGACACCGTATTAATTCTGGCAACCAATTTTAATAAGAATGTGTATCATTTTTTTTTCATAATTTATTAATATGATTGTATGACTGCGCTTAAGTCAAATATCTATAAGTTACAAGGAAAATGAAACGTACAAATACCAGTGAAACTCAAATAACATATTACCCTCAATATCGATAAAAAAATGTTTTATACATATACATATCGCTAAAAACTATGTATTAAATCCAAACCGTTTACAGGAATGTACAAGCTACGGCTTACATTGCAATCTCTAAGAATCAGGAATGTAGTGGAGCAGTCAGAATGGGAGGCGGCGTCTTAAAGTGCCAACTGAGGCTTTTTATTTCATCCGTCGGGATGTGATTTTTTTTATATATTGTCTCCGCTTAAAAGCTATATAAATAATTCCATCTTCTTTGCCTTCTTTGGACGCACATCCTCATAATAAAAGATTGGGAAAAGGCTATTTTTCTCAATCATTCTGCATTGATTGACCTTTTCACCCCCCCTCCACATTTCCAGTCTGAATTCTGAGAGGATGGGGACAAAAAATAACAACAAACCGGACGGTTCAAAACGGTTACAGAGAATTTCATTGTGTTGTGTTTCATTGTGTTGCTGTTCACTCGGTCAAAGCAGACGTCGAGGTCAAATAGCCTTTAGTGTCTATCCGTCTGCGGTCTGTCTCGTCGTCACCATGTCCTGCCGTACAGCAGAGCGGAACAGGGTAAGGCTGTTCCGTAGTCGGCGCCAGAGGAGTTCAGGTGTGATAGACCAGTCACCTGAGTCTGAAGGGAAGAGGGGCTTGTGCCATGCTGGCCCAAATCTGGAGACTGGCCCGCGCTGCCTACCTGCTGACTCGGATGCTGGCCCATAGCGCCATTGTTAGCCATGAGCATGACGTTTGCACCCTGGTGATGGTGGTTTTGCGCCGCGCTAGTGGGAGTGTGGCCGCCGCCTTGGCACGGCTTGCCGTCCTTCACCAACACGGGCACGGCTACCCGCCGCGGAGACTGTTGTTGTTGCTGGCAAGAACCGCTCTCTTGTTGCATCTGCTGCTGCGACACTTTGTCTTTGGCCTGCCTCTTCATTTTGTAGCGATGATTCTGGAACCAGATTTTCACCTGGGTCGGGGTCAAGTGGATCATACTGGCTAGGTGCTCCCTTTCCGGCGCCGAGAGGTACTTCTGCTGCTTGAAGCGGCGCTCGAGCTCGTAGACCTGCGCTTGCGAGAAGAGCACGCGCCTTTTCCTCCTCGGCGCGCTGCTCAGGGATCCCATGCCTTTCCCCACATCTGCCAAAGATCCAAGGCTGCTCATGTTCATGCTGGAAGAGGAGCCCATGAATCGAGAGACTGCAAGTGGAAAAATCGTCGTTAGTTGTAATATTTAATGTAACGCAATAAGAACAATGACACACAATAAGAATAAAAATAGCGATAATAAAAATAAGTAAGATCTAATCGCTAATAAACATGCATTAAATGGAGGTGTGATCGGTATATTTCTTATGCATGCTTAAAAACAAGGTTTCCACGCCTAAATCTATATTTTATAACCAAACTACTGTGTTATGATCGTGCTTATAAACAGTGCGCGCGCACGGTAAATGTTGCGTATATAAGTTAAGCAGGTGGGACGTTTAATTGTTTCTACAAGCAAAACAACACATTTAACATATAAACAAACACAAATTAGCCGCTTTCGTGTGTAGACTTTAGCCTTAAAACGCAACACATTTCACCCGATGAGTTAAATGTGGCATTTGTATTTTATAAAAGAAAAAAAAGCACCATACTGTTCACTTACTGGTAGAAAAGCGCGGGTCAGGGTTTGCTCCGTACCAGCTTGTGGCTGTCGTGCTGCCCCTCATGCCGTCCTGATAAGCCGGCAGGTCGCTCATGTTGCCCAGATTGCCGTTGCAGTAGCCTCCCATAGCCGTGTGGGACAGCTGTGGCACTCCTGTAGCTGTCATGTGGTAGGCAGCGGGCACAGCGGCTCCGTTGTGGCCCATATGATGCTGCTGCATCGCAGCCTGTGTGACCTGCGGCTGCCGGTACGAAGCAAGAGGAGCCCCCAAACTGTTCCCCTCCATACTTACTTTTTTGTAGCTCTCCTCAAGAGGACTTAAGATATCGGACACAGAAAAGGGAGTCGTATGCTTAGGACTCATCGACATTGTTCTGTGTTGGAAAAAATCAGAAGGCAAAGGAACCTGTCCTTCTTCTTCTTCTTCTTCTTCTTCTTCTTCTTCTTCCACTACTTCTTCTTCTTCTTCTCTTTTTTTTGGCCCGCTCCTCTGTTCCTGTTGCTTCGGCGTCGACACAGAGAGATAGACACGTAAGAGGGCGCGTGAAGTCCGCCTTAATTGGCTTGAGTGGGAGCTCGAGACTGACTTTCGTTTGTTTTAGCTGGGTGCCAGGTTTAAGGCTACCGTCAGAGGCGGGGCATCAGCAGCTAAGGCAACAATACAAATCAACGCTGTCATCTGTGCACCAGCGCATAATTCCTATTACGTGGCCGCACGGTGCCTGGTTTCAAATAAACGCAGCCACACTACTTTTTAAAAAAAAGACACTTACCCACACAACTGCACCGATGCGTAAAAGTGAATTGTGCGCTAAATTCAAAACATGCTGGCTGAAACGCCGCTGCTGCTCACACAAAGCTATGGATGCAACGTTGACATTTTAGAGTGATGTTTATGAGGACCACTTAATGAGAGCGCGTACGAGGACTTGAATCTTCGAGAACCACTCAGTCCCTAAAAAAGCTCGAGTTGAACTCCTGACTTTTAATGGCCACAAGAGGCCTCTAGTGATTGCAGACGTGTTTACATTATGACCCATCGTGCTCAGACTGGCAAAAGTGCCCTTGCTACGAGGAAGGAACACGGACTGATAAATAAATAAATACATATGCGCGGAATAAGAGGCTGCGTGAATGATTAACTTCTTTCTTGTCTGGTATTATTGGATGTGAGCAGTGCGCCGTTAAATCTCTCATCCACTTGTCACAGACAGCCAGTTCTAAACAACCGTACTCGGGCAGAGGAGGAGGAGAAGGAGGAGAAGGAGGAGAAAGAGGAGAGCCTCTCAGGTAAAGTTAACGGCGCTCAAGTAGGTAGGCTGCCCAACTGCCAACTCAGTTCTGGGCTTAATTTCGTCTCTCTCTCTTTTCAGAGTAGAGAGAATCACCTTTGAGGATGCTAATGGAAATAATAATAATAATAATAATAATAATAATAATAATAATAATAATAATAATAATAGTGTTACATTGTGCACAGCATACTACTACTACTATTACCACTGCTGCTGCTGCTGCATTGAAAATAATGATGATGATGATGATGATGATGATGATGATGACCGCATTTGTGGTCATAAGAGTTGCGTTTTACGAGATAATATTAGACAACCTTTATAGGGGTGTAAAAATCTGTTTACACACGCCATTACGGGAAATTGCGACAAAACGGATTATAACTAAACGTTTATATCCTAGAATCCATATTTTTACGTTTTAACATAGGTGGGAATTCCAGAATGTAATCAAATTTTGAGATCCCAGTTTCAGCAAGTGTTATACACCAGTCACTTTGTGGTTCGGGTTTTTTTTTTTTTTTTTTTTTTAATGGTTTTTTTTAGCATAAACGCACTAGGCCTAATTCATTAATGAATAAGAAAAACTAATACAGTTCACCAGACTGTATAAATGTCCAGTGTAAAAATATGAAAGTTCAAGTAAGACAAAATAAATATATATTTGGAATATATATTTATATATGTAAAAAAAAACGACACAATTTGGTGGGGTGTTGCTACATTTGAATTAGGTTTGTAATGTATCCTGACAAAAATGTGTAGCTGATTTTAATTGTCTGATATTTGTATTAAATTTTTCTCAGTTTGGTCGGTCTCTTAAACCCTAGTAAGGCACAAACACACACACACACACACACACACACACACACAGACACACACACACACACACACACACGCGGTTTGACTAGAAGATAGACAGCGTCTTCTGGTGGCCGCGTTTTAAATGTGGGAAACGGTTTTCTGAACGTATATAAAGCGTTTTGATTTTTGATTTAGATTTTTTTATTTTGTGGAATTATAAATAGCTATACGCATGTGCATACACCTTTATTTACTTCTATTTACCAGTACTAACGCAATTGCAATTGTAATGCACTTGGTCCTGAACAACATGCCAATATTTATTTTATCTCCTTGGTGAAGAAGTAGGTGAGCGCACCTTGCGCACCTCACGGTGATAATTAAGTGTACTTTGCACACGCAATTATGACAATTAGAATCATAACATGCTGCCTCCGAAGTCTTCGGCCTCCTTAATCCTGTTTTCAAAAGGTTCTCTTAATTATCTAAATCAGGCCTTCTCCACTGCGCTGGAGCACGGCTATCATGGTCAATTAGCGGCAATTAGTCAGAAAGCTTTCACTTGTTCTCTGGAACAAAAAATGCTAATATTTCACGTGATATTTAAGCTTACAAGGGTTACACTCAAAAAATCTTATTGCTCTGATATACTCATGCTACAATTTAGTGTCATATTAAAGATCGCGTGAAAGCGAAAATATCGTGTATTATGACCAAATAAGCAATACATGCTTTCCCTCATTACTGGAATTTGGAATAATTGGAATAATTAAATGTGATCGTCTCCTTCAGTCTGGACATGTGCTAAATTAATATGTTAGAGCAGGACAGCTGTAGTTTACTGTTCTGACTGGTCCCTGAACATTATTTTATTATGTCTGTGTGTGTGTGTGTGTGTGTGTGTCTGGAGACTGCACACGAAACGCCAAAGTGCAGGTCTGACACCTAGTGGGCAATATCAGCAATTTCATTTATCCATGACCACGACCGTGTTTTCACGTTCACTTTGAACATTTGGAGAGATGTAGAGTACACATCTGTTTCTGGCATTTAATTTATCAATATAAAATCAACCTACAAGCCCTTGTATTTATTAAAAGGACCTTTATATAAATTTCACCAAGTTCTTTATTCAAAGTTTTATTAATATTTTTGTTCTAATATTGTTACTTTCGTAAATTTCAATTATATAGCACCAGGGAGCGGTGTGTGTGTGTGTGCGTGTGTGTGTGTGTGTGTGTGTGTATCTCTGCGCGTTTGAGAGAGAGAGAGAGAGAGAGAGAGAGAGAGAGAGAGAGAGAGAGAGGGAGAGGTGGGCGGTGGTGCTACATACAAATGAAACATATGATTATGGTTGTTTATTCAGTTCACAACCACAAATGAAGCAGTGTGGCATCAGCAAATTAAAGTTGTTGATAAATGCAGTATTTCATTTCTTTCTTTCTTTTTTTCTCTATTTCTGTCTCTAATCTTTTTTTTCTTTTTTTGCAAACTTTAATAGACTCAGCAAGACTAATAGTGTATATTGAGCTACTGCATGCTGAATACTGTCAATATAGTAAATATTTATACTCCACAGCAGACTTAAACAAGACAATGGCAAATAAACATTTTCCTAAATATGAAGGCTACATTAGGAACCTGAGAGAAGGAACTGTTTGGGACTAACATTCAAAACCTTTCCTCGGGCTCTTGCTCATATATTAAACGATGTAAAACAACTTGGGAATGGGAATATCTGACCTATTACCAATCAGATGACCTATACAGAAACATTTTCTCTTTTTAGTGTACAAGACAGTTTTGAAATATTTGTGTTCAAGATCATTATTGATTATTTTTTATACATTAGTTAAAAATACAAGTATTATATATATATATATATATATATATATATATATATATATATATATATATATATATATATATATATATTGTATGTTATTCCCAAGTATTAACATATATTCTTATTGACATTTACTACTGTGGTTATTTTAACATGAAGCAACATTTAAGATATCAGTCAGTTATATAATGAAGGAGGCGAATAGATAAGCCGTTTACAGAGATGTTCTTTCCTCCATGCAGCGTTTTAGTAAAACGGTACAAATCTCTAAAAGCTAGGCTTTGTCGATGTTAAAGCTTAAACACTATTGTGTTGTTAAACCCCATAAATTTGTCACCAGGGACTGATTAAACATCACGAGAATTGAGGCACTGAGGATTTTTGTCTAGGTTTCTTTGGATGGCACACAATGGTCCATTCAGACTCAGACATACAAAGTGTTTGAGAGGAGATGTAGACTCAGACAGCTACAGTCACTGTCCTCCATATGGACCACAGTGAGGGACAAAGGGCCAGGTGACACCAATGATGCGCACTGGGAATTAGGATGAGCTCGGGGGATGCATGAGAAATCACAGCTCATTCATGACAGCATGGCATTTTACTTTCATAAATAAACGTTTACCTCGTTTTTCTGGTCATTTATTTCCCACTTTAACCTTTCAGCTCTTATAGGTGTAGAAGTTTACGACGACGTTTAGCCAGAATATTGCATGCATTTTTTTTACTGGTATTGAAAAAAACAACTCGGAAAACACTAAGCTCTGATAAAGACATCTTTGGAAGTTGTTTCAAAAGCGGCGCTGGTGCAGACCAGTGCAAAGCCGATACACGTTCAGGCCTAATCTCGTGTTTGCTCACTATTATTATGCTGAGTCTACGTTTGAAGTTTACAATTTGTCTCCACTCTCCTGGTGTGAAGATAATATGTTAACATTACAAACGGCTTAACTGTCTTGCTGAGCTATAAATAACATTTGAATGGTTTTATACCATTGGCTTGCCAACAATGACTCGGATTAAAAAAAAAACTAGGTAAAACTTTTTAAACCACATCGTTTTATATTTCAATTATTTTCATTATAATAGGCCAATTATATATTGGGTTTTAAACCATCAACATTCAGTTAACAATCGCATGATTGGATACAGACATCAATTAAACAATAACAAAAAACTTTATTTAATAGTTCGGCTATGTAATTTGTACAATGTTTCCAAAGTTGAACGGTTTGAATGAATGCAAAAAAAAAAAATGTGTGAAAAATAATGACATGTCCTTTTGTCCAGCCTATATAAAATATATCTATTTACAATTTTACTACCATATATACATTTGGTTTAAAAGTATCCCTCTTTACTATACTGTAGTTGTGTCATAATCGTTGCAAAGAATCTACTAATCCCGTCAGATCAGAAAACACAACTAGTTTTAACTCTCAAATAAAATATGTGCAAAATGCATTTACTCAGTGAATCTGAACACTACACGTGTAAATCAAAGCAGGTACGGTATGGCCATCCATGCGTCATATATATAGTCCCATTTCGTGACTATATCACGAAATGCCTTGAGACTGGGTTAATAGTCCACCGTGAATGCTTTCACCAAATAAAGTGGTGTGTTGGTGCTGTTGGGTTTGTAAAGTGCTGGTACTGCGGTAGAAGCGCAAATGTTGATGGCTGAAAAGGCTGAAACCCTCGAGGACTACAGGTCGACGGTGGGACAACGCAGCCTCTCTTTTCTGTTTCTCCAATGCAGCTCTGGTAAGGTTTCCCGTCCCGCACCAGAATCGGCACCACGACCCTGCGCAACACCGGAGGAGCGCCGAAATCCTGCACACACTCCACCCGCGCGCGCTTCATTTTATACCTGTGATTCTGAAACCAGATCTTGACCTGTGTGGGTGTGAGGCAGAGGAGATGCGCGAGCTGCTCGCGTTCCTGAGCGGACAGGTAGCGCTGCTGTCGGAAGCGTCTCTCCAGCTCATAAGTCTGAGACTTGGAGAACAACACACGTCTTTTCTTCTTCTTTTCCTGATCTGCCTCTACAGGAGGGTGGTTAGACCCAGTGGAGTCAGGGGACGCCTCCGGATTGCTTTCATCTGAGGCTGGAAAAAAGGAACCATCCACCACAGTGGATCTTTATAATGTGCTCAGAAATAGGGTTAAGCTTAACATCAAATTTTAGTTGCATAACAACTTATTTTATTTATATCATATTTTATTTAGCAGAAATGTTGACAAAAGAAGAATACAGACATATTTGATTATAAAATCAACCCAAATTGTAACTGTATTACTGAACAATAATAAGTAAATAAATCAAGAACATACGCTCTAGAGAATATAATTACTAAGAATAATACTATGCACTTACTGTTAATGAAAGCATGTTAAAAATACTACAAATAGGCCAACAATAGCCATCCCCGTGATATGGGAAAGTACACATTATTATCTTCATTTCTGAGAGATTGATGACCTACACATGCAGTGGCCTCGGTCGCTGTCTGCCCAGGATGAGTATGGAGATCCAGAGATCGAATGCAGGGGCAAAAGATGTTCTGCGTTTTCGCTGTCATTTTCTGGTAAATCCAAAATACTCCTCACGGTGAAGCTGAGCCTGGCAGGAACGGCCATCATATAGAATAGAGCCAAATGAGTTTTTGTTTGTCTTTATACAGCTTTATCCAAGGACGAGCTGGAGAATGGTGCTTGATCCGACTCCGAGTGATGATGTGTACACTGGCGTGGTGCTGTTTATATAAACAGCACTTAGCGCAGCTAACAGTAGCCGCCTCCCTATTCGGCCCACAAAGCACCTGAATGACTCGAGTGCTTAAGTCCCAGCGACGGTAGGTGTGAACCCGAGTAAGAATAGGCCGCTACTTTCACAATGACTGAAGGAAACCCTCTTCATCATTACCGATTCGCCCAAGTCGTGAAAAGTAGGACACAGATAATGGTAATTGTTGAGGCTGAATCACGTCTTGGGTGGCAAGTGACAACAAGGGAGCATCTCCTCCCTCTCCCTCCCAAATAACATATCGGATATTTGCATACACATTGATCCACTAACGTCCTATATTGTTTGTCCTTATTCGTTTATCATTATATACTGATTGTAACATTAATAAGTATAAATGTACTCTCCAACTTGCATTTAAATCATTTTTGGTTTATTAAAGCTAAGAATTTATTTAAAACAAAAAAAGTAGGATAGTCATTAAGAAAAAGGGGACACAGAGCAAGAGAGCAAAACAGAATAAGAATCCAGAATTCACTTTACAGAGCCTTTAAATCTGGATGTTATATCAATTCCAATGAGAATTGCATTCACAAAAGTGCTAAATGTAAGTCCTAAGAATGTGCTGATGCTGGTTCAAATCCAATCAAGTGCAGGAGTCAGTGAACTGGTCTCCGGATCATGCTCTCTAAAGGCGACGGGCTGCGTCTTAATCCGCTTACTAAAGAATATGCATAAATAGAACGCCAACAAAACAGTGCAATTTAAGAGCTAGTTTGATAGAGCTTTTTCGAATTGAACGCTTTACAATTTTTTTAAATGAAAAACACTATATTGTTATTATTATTATTATTATTATTATTATTATTATTATTATTATTGTTGTTGTTGTTGTTGTTATAATAATAATAATGATGATAATCAAGTCAAGTCAAGAAGCTTTTATTGCCATTTCAACCTTATATGACGCAGTACATAGTGAAATGAAACAACGTTCCTCCAGGAACCCTGATTCTACATACAAGGTAATATTTATAATAATAATAATAATAATAATAATAATAATAATAATAATAATAACGATAATAAAAACAATAATCATAATTATTATTATGATTATTGTTTTTATTATCGTTATTATTATTATTATTATTATTATTATTATTATTATAAATAATATAATAATAATTATGATTATTATTATTATTAGTAGTAGTAGTAGTAGCAGTAGTATGAACTTCATATCCCCCAAATGCCATTACAGTCCCAGTAGGCCTTGTACTATATATCATACCCTGTTTTTTGCTTACGTGTTTGCCCATAATTTGGATCTGGATAAGATTTATTTTTTGTTCTAATAATGTTGTTTTAATGAAAGTCTCAGTGAAAATGTCACAGCTGCCTTAGCCGATTTTTTTGTTTGTTTTTGGCGTTAAGCTGGAGTTAGATGAAACAAACGACCAATGTATATAATTTCTCTTGATTTAATGTCATGAACTTTATCTGTGACCCGATTAGACAGATGCAGAGAGAGAGTTTGGAAGTACAAGTTGAAGTGTTGGCAAATTCAGAATTCTAAAATGTAAAATTAGTGTGCTGAAAAGTAAATAAAAGTACCAAGACACGATACTATTTTGTTCATCGTTTCACCTGGCCGACAGTCTATGTATACTTTCCTCACAGTACGAGTGCCTATATCGCGAATCTTCTGGTCGTCCTGGGTGGTCGGACAGAGGAAAAAAAGCGAACACAAATACATGCCAACCAGCGACTGGGAACAAAAGAGGGAAATGTAGCCCCGCGTCCGAGACCCGTTGGAAGCATTTGTTCCAGTCAAGATTTTGCATTTGTTCAGTGCTCGAATAATGCTTGATTGACGCCCCTGCACAATGTCCTTTGGCTATCTGGAATAAATTCGGGGTTGTTCCGTGTTGTCATGGTTTTGAATGGGATCTGGCTCGCTATCTTTGCTATCGACTTCTCTGCATCTCCACCGACTTTCAAGTCTACGTGCAAAAGCTGATTCAACAGACATTTCGTTATCTCGAATTGTTTGGTTGTTATAATACTGAATAAGAAACCGAAAAAAACGTTTGCATCTTCTTCATAAAATAAGTACAGAACAAACCATGAAATAAAAAAAATGATATTGCTCAGTCAATAAGCATTTTGATCTGCTACATACATGGACTACCTGAAATCTAAAATAAGATAAGCAATGGGCTCCAATTAAGTGCTATGTTTGCATGCACTTCTAGAGAATGCCGATTTCTGGAGATGTGGACTTATGCAATGCATGTCAAAAAGTTTGCCAAGCTCTTTGCACAAGTGCAAACTCTCCACGTAAAAGTTTGTTCCTAACGCCCCCTTTATGCACTTAATCTATTACACACCAAGAGACGAGTGGGGACTTTGGAGATAGAGGACACTCTCCCCAATCCCCAAAGAGCTCTTCAGAGCCAAATATTTGTCCTAGCAGGCTCTTCAGATTGAAACAACACCGACAGCTACAAGAAAAACAAAAACATAACCAAACAGAACATTATAGGTTCACCAAAAGCTGTAGCCGAATATGTAATAAAACACAAAACAACAGTGAAAATGTTAAAAGACACAAATTAATAAAACATTATACAGAAGATTTATAATAGTTTAATATATGTTTAAGACTAGTGGTTCTTTTTCTTTGCATAAGGATAGAAAACAAAATTCAAACTGAAACATTCTTGACGTCTTGTAAAATTTAATAGATTGTCGGGGGATAAATTCTACTGCAATAATACGACTTGTTTGCTTTGAATTCGAATGCTATGCTAAATATAGATCGAATTAACAATTAATTCAGGTAATTGATAAACCAATAATAATGATCATCAAGATCAGACGTTTTTTTTTCAATCAACGACCATTTGTAAAAAAAAATGTAAATAAAAAAGGTATTTTCAGGAGAAAATCTGAAATCTCGCAGGTGTACGTTAATTCGAGTCGTAAGCGCTTATGCTCATCTATAAACTATGGAAACTATAAGGTGAAAGAGAAGAAAGGCCTGCGTATGGTGCAAAGACAAACCATGGACCAAACAGGTATCATGCAACAACTTCTTCTTTGTACTTTGGGCATTAGTCATAAATCTCGGTACAAAATCAACTGAAAATAACAGTTGTTTTGTACTGCTCACGTTTGCAAACAAGTCTATAATTCAACTTATTGATTAATTAAAGAATTATTTAACTTTATTATCAGGGGCCACATTAAACATTGAAACGAAAAGTTAAAAGCGAACGCTTTTAAATGACAAGAATGTGTTTGTTTGTTTCTAAAGCAGCAATTATATATTCTAGATGAACTTTTATTAGATTAAATTTTAATAATCTGACATGCTTAGTAAATGCTCTGAAATGAACAGGATCACATTAGATCCGGAATATTTCTATCTTGGTAATAGTGTGGTGCGAAACTGGAATAGTATCTTAATTATATTTGGACCTGTGGATTCGAAGAAAACTCACGTGGACATGAAGGAACAGGTCTCTGAGTGCAGCATCAAATCAGGGCCAAATGATCCACTCACAACAAACAAAAATACATGTGATTTAAAAAACTGACATGCTCAAATGAGTTTAAATAGTTAAAAAATTGGAAATGACACAGGGCAATGCATCTTATGGATGTAGCTGCAGAGCAACATTTCCTTGTTTCATTGTTGGGCAAAATTGGCAATAATTTTTATGTCAACTGTAGATGGGACTTTGTGTTTAGGATTGGTTTGGGTTTATACTGGCATTAAAAACCTTGTTTTTATTTTATGCAAAATAATTTAAATTCCTGTTGAGATATTGTTTTATATGACAGTAGTTCTGTTTCACTGAATTAACTAGTTGCATAGCATTGTCGGAGAAAATCTCCTTCTGGTTTCTCCTCTACCCTGTCAAAGTTGAGTTTTTTCCCCCGATTCACTACTTGTCTCCACTAAAAAGATGTAACTGCTTTAGTATTATCATTATTATCATCATCATAACTTTTCTGGGACATTCTATTTTTAATTAAAAAGGAAAAAATTAGTTGGACTAAAAATAGCGACATCTGTCTTTTTGACGTAGAAGTGCCCTCAAGCTCCAAGACGTACTTATTAAAAAACAAATAACTCAGGTTTCCCATTGCTTTACCTACGACGTACCAAATTATTTAGATAAATTAGATAAAATTTGATTAACAACTACTTAATGTTATGAAGCTTTTGGGAAACACAAAAACATTTTGTAATAACTCTGTATAGTGTGACAACCTAAAACCAAAAGATTCGAATTTTACATTGTTTTATTAATGCTGTTTAGGCTAAGTGATGGAGTGGCCTATAATATATGGGTGCATATTAATGTTGAAATTAAAATGCAAAGCTTTTGCTAAGCAAGTTATTATTTTTAATGTTTGGCACAATCTAAAATGGTTTAAATATACTTTAACCCTTTACTATCTTACTCTTTGGAATCAGTAAGAATATTGTAAATACGCACTATTTTGCTTACTGTGACAGTTTGAGGGACATTAACAGGGTTTTTAATTTTAATTTTGGCTAGATGACTGTGTCAAAGCATCTCTAAATCAGCAAGCCTTGTGTTCCCAGTATGGAGTATTTATTAGCTAGAAAGTGTTTCAATAAAACTAGGGTTGAAAGGCTCACTGATGTGCATTAGCAGTAATGGATAAACGTCCAATCCATAGATGGCTTACTCTGCAATTTACAGGACTTAAAGTATCCGCTGGCCATAGCTGTGGTACACACCTTCAGAGGTCTTGTGAAATATAGGGCTTTATGACACAACAGTGACATACATAATATTATGAATACCAACTACAAAGTATCTAGGGTATATAACTATCTCCAATTTCTACTGGTCTTTCACCCTTGGGAGAAGTGCTGTCCAAAGTCCCTTAGGTGATTCTAAATCCCATTTTACATTAAGAAGCCACAAGCAAAGTAGGATTTTTTTTTTCTGTATGGCTTACTGCAGTATTAGTGTACTGTATTTACTAGTTTAAGAATGCAGTAGAAATTACTCTGGTTTAAGGTGGAGGTTTGACTGCATCAAGGATCGGATCAGAGCCCTTTCTTGTTTGCAATGGTGATGGAGAGGTGGCCCGATGAGGTCAGACAGGAGTCTCTGTGGACTGTTGATGTTTGGTGATATTGTTATTTGTGGTGAGAGTAGGGAGCAGGTTGAGAAGAGCCTGGAGAGGTGGAGGTATGCGCTGGAGAGAAAGGGAATAAAAGTCAGAGGAGTAAGACAGAGTACATGTGTGTGAATGAGAGGGAGGGCAGTGGAGTGGTGCAGTTGCAGAGAGAAGAGGTGGAGAAAGTGGAGGAGTTCAGGTACTTGGGGTCAACAGTGCTAAGTAATGGAGAAAGTGTTAGAGGAGTGATGAAAAAAAAAGAGTGCAGGTGGAGTGGGTGGAGAAGAGTGGCCGGAGTAATTTAAAATAGAAGGGTATCTGCAAGAGTGAAAGGGAAATTTTATAGAACTGTGGTGAGACCTGTGATGTTGTATGGTTTAGAGACAGTGGCATTGACTTAAAGATAGGAGGTGGAGCTGGAGGTAGCAGAGCTGAAGATGAGGTTTTTGTTGGGAGTGATGGGATTAGAAATGATACATTTTATTAGAGGGACAGCGCATGTAAGACGTTTTGGAGACAAGGTGAGGGAGGCAAGATTGAGATGGTTTGGACTTGTGCAGAGGAGGGACATGGGGTACATCAGTGGGAAAAAACTGAGGATTGAGCCACCAGGAAGAACAAAAGAGGAAGACCAAGGAGGAGGTTTATGGATGTAGTGGGGGAAGACATGCAGGTAGTTGGTTTGAAGGAGGCAGATGTAGAGGACAGAGTAGTATGGAGACGCATGATCCGCTGTGGCAACCTCTAAAAGGAGCAGCAGAAAGAAGATTAAGAAGACTGAGTTTAAGAACCCTTTATAAAGATAAGCACTTGTCTTAAACTCTGCCTCTGATATCAGAACAGCATTGTACTAAAGGTGAATTGGCAACAAGCAGAGTTTATGGGTTAAGTGTGGCCAATTAGAGCCAATTATTTTCAAACTGAAACATTAAGCCTCTAGGCTTTCAAGATGAAATATAATGAATGTCCCAGGGACTTTTACTGATGTCAAATACTAGACCAGTCTGACCTCACTTAAATTGGTTTATAAAAAAATGTTGTCATTGCTTGTCATTCTGGTCCAAATCATAATTATGAGATCATACCAGCCATTGCCAAACTCCTACCTCTCACGTTTTGCTATGAAATAAGCAGTGGTAGATAAAGTACACTAACTACTTGGGTGACAGTAAAGATGCACAAGGTAAAATATTACTCCAGTAAAAGTGCTCCCTTTAAACTTTCACTTGAGTAAAAGGACAAATGTATTTGACTTCAAATGTACTTAACTATCCAAAGTACTATGATTTTTTCCCTATTATGTCCTATTATTATTTTTGTCACAAGACTCGTGTTTAATCAACTCAGTTTATGTAAAAAAGACTCTAATATTACTTTTAGCACACCTTTATATATAGACTGATATTAATGAGTCAAACACTGATTGATATCTATTAGAATTATCCTGACCTAAAACCTCCTGTTCAAATACTTAAAAAAAATCGTGCAAATAAGGCCAGGGGTGTTGTGGCAAGTTAGAGTCTGGAGTTTCTTCCATCATTTATTACTCTCAAAATGTTTTGCTTGCTGTTGAACTGATGTTAAACTGTATGTTTGTGTTAAGAATGTAGCACCAAGCGGCAATAACAAAACAAGTTCAACACAGAGCGCGTGCACTACCCCAGTTTATGGCTTGCTGCCTGATTGACCAGTTACAGTATGTTTTATCAACTCATATATATATATATATATATATATATATATATATATATATATATATATATATATATATATATATATATATATATATATATATATATATATATATATATATATATATATATATATATATATATAAACAATGGATTTTGCTAAATGTAGTTAAGTGAATAGTAATATATTTGACTTTGTAATGTAGTGCATATTTTGCATTACTTTATTCCATGTTTTCAACCTTAAGTATACGATGTGGCAATTCTTTAAGTGTGTTGAAGATCAAGGAAAGAAAGGAGAGGATGCTTTCTGAAGTGAAAAGAAAAAACTCCCATACAACAGTAAAGATTTGAATGAAGAAACAATGTATGTAAGACCTCGATGAAAGCTGAGGATTATTTATTTATATATATATATATATATATATATATATATATATATATATATATATATATATATAATTAACATTTAAAAAGATAGCATGCCTGACTTAATGAAAATTGAGGAGACATTATAATAACAGGATAATTCTATATTATTGCAGATGTTGCTACATCAGAAACATAAATAATGTTTTAGCTAATTCAGAATTAAACTGATTTCACTAGTTTTTCCCCCCAGGTCATATATAATTATTTAAATTATATTTAAAGTTTCAAATGTACTGTGAAACTGTCGTTAATTATAAATTCTTAAATTTATTTTCTTACTTTTTTGTTCTTTTTCTGGAGAACCCTTTATGTTGTTTCTTTATATTGTTTCTGACAGCATTCAAAAAAACTATTACGATTGATTTTCCAATTCTTTTGCTTGTGATACCATCAAATAGCTTCTGAATCATGCAATTCTGAGAGACTTTGGAACATACAGTCAAACAATATTGGTAAATAAATCATAACCCTACGTTTAGGTTATCTCCGCCTGTCTTCTGTAAATAAGCCAATGTGAGAAAAATCACGGTAGACGCTGTGAAGAATGGAGAATAGAAACGAAAGTATTTTTGAAGTGCATAAATCATTTCGTACAGTTCCTTTCAAAAATATACATTATGTTCTCCAAGAAACCTCGCTACAATAAATGCTCAATATGTCCCTGTTAAAAATAATTATATGCACAAAAGAAAATGGATTATTAAACGATCTATTGTAGCTCCTTGCAATAATTTAATAAACTGTAAAAATGTATATGCTCACCCATTTGTAAGGCTGAATGAATCGTTTTCATAACATTTGTTTTGTCTAGTGCTCAGGCTGAATCAGGCAAACTTTGCAGAATAGTACATTTCCACTAGATGGCGCCGTAGGACCTAAATACAAAAAAAAAAAAGCTGAACAATTAGCAACGTGTCCTGATACAGCATCGCCTCCTGCTGCGTATTTTGGGATATAGCTTCTTTAATTTCATTTAATTAATTTAGTCATTAATTCATTAATCCCGAAATTATGCCGGAATGTTAATATGCTTTAGACGGGTCGCAAGTACATCAAGAAATCAGAAAATCCGCGATTTGCAGTTTACTATTTGTAGTCTAAAATTAAAACATTAGTCATTTAAATACGCCAATTTAAACAGGCTTTAGAGCACTGATTATCTGGTATATTGATATCAGTCAGTCTATAGTCTATATGATGTATAGATCAGAGCATTCCAATAGTATATATTAATGAAAAATAATACCATAATACAATTTATTAAGATTTTACATGCGTCTTTTACATAATCTGGAGGAAAAACTCCCATGCAGTAATATTCAAACAACGACAGATGGCGCTCTCACCATAGACGTCTCAAGTAAATAAAATTAGCCGAATGTAATATCGAATGCAATCTGTTTTTCTATTCAAATGATTACCAAAAAAACAACGTTTTGAATTTTTACACTGCCAGAATGCAGTTTTTTTTTAAACTAATTGAGGGTAAAAAAAAAAATGAATTTTTATATTCAAATGATGAGCATAGTCCTTGTTTTTTTAATGTTTTTTTATATACATTTTGATATTTTTTTTTTTACATTTCAGACACAATAGCTTTTGTAAATGCACCCAAGGACAGAACTGAAAACATCCACGAGTCACAATCAATAGACGACATTAATCAGATGAAACCAGTTGTAGTCTATTGTGCCATTCAGATTGTTTTATTTATGTAATATTATTTTGTTTTTAGACAGGTATATTGTTGTGGAATGTAATATTTAAGACTAATGAAGCCCATGTGGTTTGACTAAAAGCTGTCAGTGTGATCGATGTATAAAAGAGTAGTAAATATTGCTGCTTTTGTGTGTCTGAAGAGAAAAAGCGAGTTGGCCCCGCAAACCGCCGTACACACGTCGTTAACCTGCTGTCCTCCTCATTACTGCTGGATTTAAGTTACAGGAGCAGTCAACCTTTGAGAGGTGTTAACCTGCAAAGCCGTTTAATGGTGTCAGTCCTGTTTAGAAGATAAAGGTTACAATCATCAGTCATCCAATGATCCTTTAAAAAAGTTACAGCAAGACCCTTGTCAGAGAGGTTGCCTTACATTTTTAAGACTATTTCAAATATCCTGAACTAAAGATTATTTTCAGTCTTTTTATTGTTATGTTGTAAATAATATGATGTATATGATGCATGTTTTGAAGGAAGCCACTGGATAGGAATTAATTGATAGTCATGTTTGTAAAGTCTGTAGAGCTGTTTAAGGTTCTTCTTGGTGGCTTTTATGATCAACATCAATGTTGGTTATATTTTCTCTAGGCTCATGTAGAACCTGTAAGTGGTCCTCCAAAGGCACAACCGACGAACTCCTAATGGCTCAAAATTGTAATAGTGTAGCGAAAGCAAACCATAACATGTAAGTAACGAGCACACAAACGTTTGACTAGTTCATTTGAATATATATTTTTAATAACAGAGCAAAAGCCGTCGATGTGGTGTAGATTATTATTTCCATGTCTTGTTATTGTAATGCTTTCAATGACTCAGGTTTATCACAGTATTTTTATTTATGTAATTATTATTATTTTTTTTTTTAATGGGTGGGGGGGCGGGGGGTAGGGGGTGGTTTGATATAATTCTATTAACCGGTTGTATATGGAACATTCGCATTGATTTATGAATATACATTTTTGAGTTACTATGAAATGAGATTATTGTGACTCATTAACAAACACTTGGCTAAAATAAAATAGAGAACATGGTCAAACAGTCTCAATTATGGTATATATATTGCACAGCCTGCGTTAGACGAGCAATCATATAAACAATTCCTCTACCATTGCTTCTAATAATGAGATCAAATGTTTAGAATGTGTATAAAAAAAAAATATTTGATCAAATTTGTATATATATATATATATATATATATATATATATATATATATATATATATATATATATATATAAGATATTACAAACGTGTTTATGATTTATTAAAAACTACTAATTATTGCAGATTTGAATCACCCATTGGGTGACGCGAACTAATAAATCAAATACGCATTTAATCGTTTTAATTTATCGTATTAAAAAAATCTGACTTTACAACTTTGTCTTTATTAACACTATCTCAGGTTAAATACTAATACATTTATAAATAATCCGTAGTATTGGGCGGAAAATATTTTTGTACATATATCTTTTTTAGATTCTATGCACAATATAAACAAACAAACAAATACATGTGTAAACAAACAAATCAATATTTGTGCAAACAAATGTCAAATAATTGGTAAATCACCTGATAATAAATTATTTGTAAACAATGGCTGCACTAAACTTTTGAATATCCAACGTTTGCGATTTCTAAGTTAGAATTTGGTTGAAATTTATATCCAACTTATAATTTAACATGGAAAACAAAAAACAAAAAAACAAACAAGAAGTCAAATAAACAAAATGGGAGATCGTTCAATATTATTTTGCTAATCTGCATATGACCTAGATGCAAAGCTCAACTATTGTTATATTTTTTGTTTGTATAAATAAACATGACTAAAACACAATCTTGTTGAAGTCAGGATTGTTAGTGTAGACTATGAAAAACAGACATTGGTTGCTCGCCGGAAAATTCTCCAATATGTGCCCCCCGACTCAAAGTTGAAACAAGACTCGTTTATAAAATAGAGGTGCTGAGAAAGAAAAAAAATCCCAGTAGGCCTTGCGTGTTATTGCATCCCATAAGACAAACCCTACTGTTTGATAGGAATAAAGCCCATGGTGTAATTGGTTACAGGCAATGCCAATGTGCTTAATGTCAACTGAAAGACCATTGAGCTTTTTATTTGAGTATTGAGTATTTATTTATTTAATTATTTAATACACACACACACACACACACACACACACACACCCCCCATGCTTTTTTTTTTCAAAGTTATATATTTTATAATATAGCCAAATGCATATAAAGGCCCAGTTTGAGATTCAGCCAAGCTTCAGATCCAGTTTTTAAAAGGATAAAATAATCACTCTGTGTCTTGTGAATGACAATACAATCAATTTCTAGTTTTTTTTCGGACTCCCCCACCCACCATATTATCTTTTAGCAGAAAATAAGATTTATGAACAACCATTTGTTAATGCATGAAATGAAAAGTGTGTGAGTGTTAACTCAGTTGCTAACTCAACACTGAATAGGTTTTGGGTATGTTCATATATCACATGCATTACACATCTGGCCGATTATGCGCTGTATGTCTCAGGTACTGTCATACCCTACTGCGTTATGTAGTAAACAAGATGTAGTAAATCTGCTAGCAAAGAAAAGTTATGTTATTTAGTTATAAAAGGGTCTATTTCGTGTCTGTTTATGAAGTGATTTTGTGAGCCAAAAAATATATTATAGTATTGGCTTATTATGTCTGCTTATAAACTTGTCTCTTCTCTGACTGATGACTGGAGCATCTTGTGCAAGTTCAATTTTTATTGTATTTGTACTTCCGAAAAGACAAAACTCTAAACTTAAAATGCATCATGAAATTCCAGCTGCTGTTGCGTTTTCTCTAAACGAATGACATCACCACGTGCTTGATACTTTACAGACAACAAAGACAATCGATTTCCTAATTTTGTGCTCAAAGTGACGTAAACTACCTTAATGCACAAAGTCATTACCATCAGAGCATGGAATGGATTCAAGAGGAATGATCGAGAAGGGAACAGCGTCAAAGCTCATCAACATAAACTCCAATTCCCCTTAGGAGTGGTATTAGTGAGGGGTCTATATCTGAGTCATGGACTTACATGACGGACGTTTACTGACAGTTTTCCCTGTTTAATAAACAGGCATTGAATAGCGAAAATAGATTTTGTATTTTTTTAATTCTGCCAATACAAAATATTTTAATATTTTTAATACGGTCATGTTTATGCCCGTATAAATTTTATGAGGATGCTTTTTATTTTCTGTTATTTTCGTGACTTTAAGTGTTAATGGTGTTTCTCTTGTTTCTCTGGTCGCCAAACAGATCAGAAACAAAATCTGCTGTCCATTGAGCTCATGCTGTATCATGCTGTTTAACTAGTTTCATCGATTCCAAAGCTGATTAATAATGCTGTCTTGGGATAAAAGTTTGTAAAAAAATATATAAATAAAAATAATAAAAAAATATAAAATAAAAATTGAAATAACCACAGTTGTTCACAGAAGTTATTCAACTTTGTTAATCAATACATTCTATATGCTCAACCCCTAAACTATAGCTGTGGTTGTTGTATGAGATTTCCATAAACACTATTAAAAAAAGTCCTGCTGTTCTTATGTTCAGGTTTAATAGTGTTGGCACCCAGCAGCTGTTATAGATTGTTGAATAATCATGTAACTCCTCCAATAACAAGCTGACCATAGGCTTTGCAATCCGTTCGCTACTATAGGCTCGAGTTATAAATGTGTAAACTGGACCGCCGCGTTGTGTAAACTCGCCTCCACATCCACACACACTTGTAACGTTATCTGACCACAATACATTTATGACACAACTCATTTCGAGAGTGTAATTATTTACAAAACTACTCTTGACATTTGTATATCTGGTAGCATTTGATGGCTCATTTTGTGGTCGAGCTTCCTATTATTTCACTCCTGATTGTGCTAATAAGGACGTAGGAAGAAAGAACAGACGCTGTTCTGAACACATATTCAGTGGGTATATAAATATAGACCATCATATTACTGCATGCGGGTTAATGGTTGGCGTGCAAAATCAGATCATGCTCATGCGTATGATCGTAAATAAATTCACAGGTTATTTAGATCATTGAATAATAATTGAATAAAAAAACATAATAACAATAATAAGTATTGTACTATTGTTATTATTAATAATAATAATAATAATAATAATAGTAATAATAATAATGATGATGATCATTTGTTTATTATTATTATCATTGTTAATATCATCATCATTTTTATTATATTCATAACAACATCAATTGTTATATATAATTATATGTAATAATAATTACAATAATAATAATAATAATAATAATAATAATAATAATAATAATAATAATAATAACAACTTAATAGCTTACGTGCAAAAGTTAATTATTTGTACTTTATTTTCAAACAACAACAAAATAAAACACAGGACAAAACCAAAAGCTTTCTGCAACGCCTAAAAATGAGGAAAAAACAGCTGGCTGCGTCTTTCAAATGCTTCTCTGCGCTCCAGTAGCGATGTCTATAGGTGTAATTTTCCTTACCTATTCATGCAAATCTCTCTATAATACCACAAACGTTAAAAAAAAACTAACATCGTGAGAGTCCTAAAATATGTGCAATTTAAATAACCAAATTGTTGTCTTTTCACTTCCTTTATTTCTATCCTGGCGCATGTCAGATCTGGGTTATCCATCTAATCCTTCTAGGTTAAGAATTTTATTAGAGCTAGATAAAAAGTGAACATCTCCAGCGTTTAAAAGCACGCATCGTGTGTTTTCCCTTACAACAGATCCTAAACGAGAAAGAAACGCTTACAACACTTTTGAGGGCTATGTGATGGTTATAACTGCACTATTGAGCACGAGACAATTAAAAACAACATGCACACAATTAATAGTAAACAAATGTAATTTTTGAAAAAAAAATATTCAAGAGTAATCAAATAATTTACGATGTACCTGTTTGTGCCTATAGAGTGTAAAGTGATCCATGTAGAAGAAAAATGCATGCTTAGACGAGAAAGTGCAAATCAAATAGCGATAGAAGCCGGTGAAAATGGTCCATTGGGTAAACAGGAAACAGATATAAATGACTCTCGAGCATCTTAGGCTCCTTATGCAAAGACTGTCAGACTGTTCAAATAGACCGAAGTGCAAGCGAACAATAGCCTCTTCCACCTGACACCACGCAGGGCCTCAGAAAGACCTCTACACTGCACCATGATCTGTCAGAAAGAACAACAAAAGTCTGATCAAAACAGTAAATTGACAATATCAAACAGGCACATTATTATATAACACACAGTATTTGCATTCAATGAACGAACAATGCTGTAAACTTTGTTAAATACAAGAACTTAATTTCATATTTTAATAGCACAATTAAATAATAGCACTAGAAAAAGATGTTGGTATTTTGAATAAGAATCACCAACATGAGCACGATTTTGGCAGATACGAATAGTTTCAAGTTTTATAGCTGCTGTTAAGTTTTTCTTATAGACTAATGAATTGGACAAATTGTAGCTTTTAATTGAGGTTTGCAGTTGCTTTTTTTTTTTTTTTATTTTTTTTTTTTTTTTTTACAATTTCACTATATTTAAGTACAATTCGATTTATTTGTATGCTATCCCTCTAGGAATTTTGTGCATGCCAATCCTGTGGACAAATTTCTATTTATTTATTTATAAAAAAAATTTTTTCTTGTTTGTAATCTTTTTTCATTCTTACAGTGCTTTAATTTCTCCTTGCAAACACTCTCTACAAGATTACAAGTCTTACAGTTTTGTAGTCGCAAAATAAATCGGAAACGCTGTATGTTTTTTTGCAGTCGAAAAGAGGAAAACTTTCAGCAGTGCGCCGGCTTGTCATGTCAAACTTCTTCAGCCAATAGCTGCACAGTGTCGAGGAAAGGCGGTTGGTGATTGGACGGTTAGTCCGTGCTTTAGACAAAAGTTTAGAAGGCCGTCCCATCATAGCCGCGGATTGAAATGTAACCCTGTCCGCCTCGCCATCAGGAAACACAAGGCGAATTTGCCTCCCTCGCAACTAATCGCAATCGCATCTGCTTCAGCCGATCGATTTTACTCGCTGTTTCGCCTGCAGGCCTTCAAGAGACCTAAACTGGAACTGAAGCTCTTCAGAGGACATCACTGTGGGGGTTTCTGTTTGTCATAGGAGGCTTACACGCAATGGGTAAGAAATAGAAACTGTCTTTTTTCCCACCTCCTGAATACGGAGTGGCTTGTAAACAATCCGTCGAAGATTAGTGTCATGAGATGGAGACTTTAGATCGCGTGTTAGTGATTCACTTTTACAGAATCCGTAGCATAGCGTTTTGTTTTTTTGGAGTTATTCACGTGTTTAGTGCTCCTACAAAGGCGGTACGTGTAGGAAATATACATATATATAAATGTGTTATGTGCTTGATTCGGACAAACATGTCATTTTGGTCATTCTGAACAAAGTGCTGGAATAGTTTGCGGAATGTTTGCAAACACACTCAACCATGTGAAATTATACCTTGAGCCATTTTTTTTTTTTTTTTTTTTTCTGCTATGATGTGATGTAAAATATAGGTGGGGATGGGACTGCTCTTATACCCTATACAGCTATTCAATGCTGAGAATGAAAGGCCTTTGCGTAAAAAAATGGACACCTTTGGTTTGACGATTAATCGTGAAAACGTCAGCGTTCAACGCATGTTGTGGTTCGATCAGGAATAGGATTATTCAACTCTAATTTGGTTGCTTTTTCTCTCACCAGAACCAGCCTTTGGCGAGGTGAATCAGCTCGGCGGTGTGTTTGTGAACGGAAGACCGCTACCCAACGCCATCCGCCTCAGGATTGTAGAACTGGCACAGCTGGGAATCAGGCCATGTGATATCAGCAGGCAGCTGCGGGTCTCTCATGGTTGTGTGAGCAAGATTCTGGCTCGCTATAACGAGACGGGCTCCATCCTGCCCGGTGCTATAGGCGGCAGCAAGCCGCGAGTTACCACCCCAACCGTAGTCAAGCACATTAGGACTTACAAGCAGCGGGACCCGGGGATTTTCGCCTGGGAGATTCGGGACAGACTGCTGGCCGACGGCGTGTGTGACAAGTTCAATCTCCCCTCTGTCAGCTCGATCAGCCGGATCCTTCGCAACAAGATCGGGAATCTGTCGCAGCAAAGTCAGTACGAGGCGAGCAAGCAGACTTCTCATCCTCAGCCACAGCCTGCGCTTCCTTACAACCACTTATACTCTTATCCGACTCCGATCTCAGCCACAGGGACTAAAGTACCAACTCCCCCTGGTATGGCCGCTCTTCCGGGACATATGGCTATGCACAGAATATGGCCTTCTTCTCATTCTGTCACAGATATACTTGGCATTCGATCAATAACGGAGCAGCAAAGTAAGCATACTCTCAGTTTTTGGTAATGGAAACTATTTTTTTTATTGCAGCAGTTAACTTAATGTGTGTGTGTGTGTTGTCTCTCACTAGTGTGTTGGTCGGTGTGTGTGTGTGTGTGTGTGTGTGTGTGTGTGTGTGTGTGTGTGTGTGTGTGTGAGGTAATTTGCTTAGAGAGCAGATGATAAAAGTTACAAACTATAGCTTTCAGTGTCTTACCAGCACTATACCGATGCTTGAATGACATTTCGAGTAATAGAGTCATTCTATTAAAAATCATTCAATTCACGTCGATAAATTAGACCTTGTTATTATAATTTTTTTTTTAGATGCAGTCATAAATACATTGTTTTATTCTTCTGCGTTAAGACAAATGGCCGAGTGGTTTACTTTATGATCGGGCAGAGGACTGAAAAAAAAAAAGAAATCCACTGTTTCAAGTTTACATAATTAAAAAAACTGAGACTACACTGTTTGTTTGAGATTTATTTAAAAAAAATAATCAATATTAACCTGATGTCAAATATATTCAGATGTCACTGTACATCACAGTCACGACACTGAGGTTGAAATATGGGATCATTTCAATTCAAACAAGTAGCATGTTTCTCAAATAGGAATGAGAATCAGACCAAAATATCTGTGGGTCTTGAACTTATGGCTGAAGACAGAATAGGTTTGTGAAATGTAGCTACTGTCTAGAAATCCCTTGTGATTACAGAAACATGTCCGTCTGATCAAAGGCCCCAATTCAGGTAGCTCACATTTAATCAGACTAATCAGCACGACTGTGTTCCGATATTCGTACCGAACAAGAAATACCATAGAGGAATGTGTTCTCAGAGGCGGACTTTATAAACAATTTATGCGTTTCGAAATGATTCGCAGATGTTTGCGGCAGGTTTTGAAAGCTGGAGTAAAGTATAATATACATGAGACTTTTCAGTACTGAATCTACTGCTTCACAATGCAGTCCATTTATTAATAATTACAGAGACACAGGAAAATATATTATGGCTACGTTTGTTAGGTCAAGTCTTGTATAGGTCTGTACAGCACAGCACACACACACACACACACACACACACACACACACACACACACACACACACACACACACAACAGCAAACTGCACAATCCTCAGTTCTGCATTAACACCTACGGCGTTGAATTAACACCTACAGAGTTCATTTTTTGTGTGTCCAGATGGAATTATATAAACACTGCAGGTGTTCATTAAGCAACATTTTTTTTGTTTGTCTTAATTGTTGTAAAAAATAATAAGAAAAATACACTGACCGAGGGGTACACGACAAACACCACTCTTACTTTACTGCCCCCCCTCGTCTCGTGTTACAGCCCTGGTGGCCTTCCTTTTCCAATTTCAACCTTTACAAAGCATGTATAATATAATATCCATCACGGACTAAACTAAAGCGGTTTGAGTAAATCTAATTTGGCCTCACAGGAAGAAGCTCAGTAAAGGGTCCTGGTCATTACACATTACACGAAAGAAGCGCCTTATATTTCCAGGATACTGCAAGCATGGTTTGGCCCAACAAACACACACACACACACACACACACACACACACACACACACACACACACACACACACACACACACATTTTTGGATTATTTAACAGCCAAGCTGAACGTTTCGTTGTGCTCAGCAGAGAAAAGGTAAACCACTGTAATATGACAGATGTTAAGAGCAACAGCGTTTCCTCTATAAGCTCAGCGGCCTGGAATGGGATATAGCAGGACTGGGGGGCTATGCGGCTGGAGCTGAAGCTGTTCTGCTGGAGCCCTAGTGTTCCCTCTCTCACTGCTATCTTCCTTGTCTCTGTTCTGCCTCTCTCAGTTAGTGACAGTGTGTCCTTTCCCAGCGCCAAACTAGAAGAATGGAGTGTTATAAGCCGAAGTAATTTCTCGTCAGCAAGCTCTCCACTAGTCATTGGCGTGGATAAGCCTCACTTAGAAGCTGACGCGAAATACTCACAGGTAAATCATAATAATAATAATAATAATAATAATAATAATAATAATAATAATAATACAACCTCAACAAACAAAAGCACTTCATAGAAATAATGAATCATCTTTTAAATGAAAGGAAGAACAAAATGCGGTTGTAAAATGCGGTTCATTCGATCAGTACTTATTAATAACTACAGACAAAAATGCCTGTGCGTGTGTGTATGTGTGTGTGTGTGTGTGTGTGTGTGTGTGTGTGTGTGTGTGTGTGTGCGCATGTGTTGGGGGATCTGGGGGTTTGGAAAAGATGTGTGGAGTTATGTGCGTCTCCTCCTTGACCTAGACCCACCCTTGGAGATATTATTATTATTATTATTATTATTATTATTATTATTAAAATGAAAACAACCAATCACACAAATCATATGCCCCTAAATGAACTGGGCGTATGAATACTGTGTATTATGAAGATTATGTATTGTCCAAATCTTTTACATTTAACATCGTCTACCTGACATACAGAGATAAACATCAGCATATATATAAATATGCTGATGTTTGTCTCTGTGTCAGTGTCTAAACACATTTTACATTGTTATAACATATGAAATAACCCTGGCTTTTAAAGTAATAATAATAATAATAACAATAATAACAATAATAATAATAATAATAACGAATACATTTTAAATGATTAAATATAGTCTTTATTTTAAGGAACCCATAGTTTATTATTTTTTTTATTAAATTGTTTAAAACAGACATCTAATAGCCAACATATTAACATTTGGTTGATAAATCAGCATGTGGACATATCACAAAGATAATTCGCTTTTAATTAAATATTAATTATATATATATATATATATATATATATATATATATATATATATATATATATATATATATATATATATATATAAATATAATATTATTCGACCAGTAGAGAATGTCTGCCATTATTTATTTCACCATAGAAATAAAAACATTTAGGTTGTGTTAAAATATATATTTAATGCATAAATATCAATACATACATGTTTAATACAAAACAGAGTGCTAGCATGCTGGGATTCTCATTTTAAATATTGGATAAATGATTTAGAATTTTAATTTTAAATTCATTTACTAGATGTATTAAAGTTTAAGCACATTAATGCTTTTTGATTTGTCTTTTGGTGGATAAAGATTTGTGATTCTTCTCGAGCTCTGTTTGTCAGTTGCTCCAGCACCGGCGCTCGTACACACGCGCACACACACACACACACACACACACACACACACACACACACACACACGGCAAAAATGATGACGAAAATCAATAAATGCTTGCTTTTTTATTGTTCGGAATGTCTGTCATCCACAGTGATCATATCTCTGCTCGTTTTGTTGAAATGGGAACAAATTCTTCAGCATGAATTTGTGCAATATTATTTATTCATAATGAAATCATAGCAGAATCATAGCAGAACATCAGCGACACAAGTCGCGTATATATATATATATATATATATATATATATATATATATATATATATATATATATATATATATATATGTTACTATTCTAAAATATTTCTCTACTAAGTTGCATGTAAAACGGTATGCTGCTGTTAGTAGTCCAGCAATGGTGGTGAATTTACTATGATACTTGCATGCGGTTTTTGGTGTCAATAATAATAATAATAATAATAATAATAATAATAATAATTAATAATAATAATAATAATAATATAATAATAATAATAATAATAAGAATTATATTGTTATTATTATTATTATTATTATTATTATTATTATTATTATTATTATTATAGAGCTGTAGATGAGAATACTGTTGACGTCTGTTACTGATGAGAGAGGTCCTGGAACACAGCGAGGCAATTGATTAATCGATTATTACAGGAGATTAGAGGTTTATGTCTCGTGGAATACGACGGAATAAATCTTTATTACCGGCACATGAGCGCTGCCTGGACTCCCAGGCCATTATGACTATCCAGAATAAGTGACTTCAAAGTCTAATACTTGTCCGCTGCCTGGAGAGTTTTGCTACGCAACATTGAAAAGCCGCTAATCCCGTGTTTGGGGATGTCTTTTGGCGATAAATGACCAGATATGACGAAGAAACTTGGATTGAATGAGAGACTAGAACGGAGGCCAAGAGCTCCAGAGTCGTTTACTTCCTACCAAAAGATTACTGTGACAAGGGGAAAAAGAGAAACCCCCAGAACAATTTGCTAAATTGTTATTAAGGAAGTCTTAGAGTAATTATGATGATGACCACCATCGATGAGAAATGTTTTAGTATTATTTTCCGCGTATTATTAAACATAGAATGAATTATTAGTGATGCATTTAATATATACACAACTGTATTATTATTACTAGATGTATTTTTATTTACACATTATTCTGGGCCTACATCATGTTTAGCTTTATTAAAACATCGTAAAGTTAAGATCTTAACTGGAAGAGAGAGTGTTTAGGGTGATGCTGATAAAATAAAATACTTAAAATAATAATTAATAATAATAATAATAATAATTAGGTTAGCATCCGCAAATAAAATAACTGTTAAAATGTTTTGCCTAATTTAATTAACTATTTTCGCCTATAAATAGTCGGCTGTAAAAAAATATATAAAAAGCATAGTCCAAAAGCATAGTGTATTTTGCGGAACACAAGGTCTTAAAAAAATACTTGGATTACTTGGTTTTGTGAACGTGCTTGTCGGCGCATTATATTTTATTTGTTCAGTCGCAAATTTTGTAGCTATGCTTATTACCTAAAGGAACTCAAGCCAGGTTACTTAAAACACATTGATTATTTTGCTAATAATTTTTTATATGCTTGTGGGCTTATGCAGCAAGCCTATATGCTCGCTCTCGTGCCTGTAGGCCTTGCTAGTAATCCCATACGTATGGTTTATATTAATTTCACGATTACAGTAAGGCATTGAAAATCCCCAAAAGTCCTATGAGAGACACGAGGGAGAAATTTGGTTGAAAAGAAATGTCCAAATCAGTGTACATTTAGGCTAAGATTAAAAAAAAAATAATAATAATAAAAAAAAAAACCCCACACAAACAAACAAACAAAATCTATCAAAAAGGTCTAGTGTGTTTTTAGTTTTTTTTTTACATGCTGTGATTTTGTGTGTGAGATTTCAGCCAGATGTTCATGCCATCAGTGTTTTATGATTCTGAAATTAGTGCTGGAATTAATACATACAAATCCAAATTGCTCACCTATGCAATGGCTCTTTAAGACCTATGTATAGGTAAAGGGTGAAACAATTGGCCAAGACATATGTGTAAACCATGGGGAAAATACAATGGGATGAATAATATCCCATCATGAAAAGTATCCAATAGTTTTACATGTTTTTTTGTCATTCGCTATTCTTCTATCTGGCGAGGTTCATGCAAGCCTCTGGCTTTATTCTTTTCTGTTTAGTTTGTTCTTTTTCAATCTTTTAGGAAATGATAAAAGAAATCTTTCTGTTTTTTTCTGGTCACGTTCACTTATGCCTGATTTTCTCCACTCTCCTAGATGCCGAATGGATTGCCCACAGTGAACAGCTATGTCACAGCTCCCAGCATACATCCCTACCATCCTCCCACCCAAGTGTCGCCTTACATGGGGTACAGCGCCACCACGTCGGCCTATGTGACCGGCCCCACATGGCAGCCACCCAGTGGCAGTGCTCTCTCTCCCCACAGCTGTGACATCACTGCCCCTTTGGCTTTCAAGAGTATGGCAGCCGCCCGGGATTCCATGCACCCCGTCACTGCCTCTGCAGTCTGATTTAGACCAGAAGGACAGTATACTGTATGTGGGACAGGACTTTCCAGAAAAGCCTTTGCAGGATGGACTTACGTGAACCCTCTGAGATATATATATATATATATATATATATATATATATATATATATATATATATATATATATATATATATGACTGAGGAGTCCAACTCTTCCCTGGTTTAATTCCCATAAACTCCACATTTGCTAGTGAAAGAGAGAAAGTGTCAGTGCTAGTTCTATCTGTCCATGGTGCAGAGGAGAGTATCCTCATAGCCTATGTTGCAGATCAGAACACAGTGAACCCTTTTCTCATCAAAAGGATTTATTGCTAGCTCAATTTCAGTGATGTTCTTTCTGTGAATATATATACTGAATAAGCATTATGTAACAGAACCGGTCAGTCTGCATTTAAGTGTTTCAGGGTGTTAAAAATAACTCAAGTTCAAATGTTTTGCTTTTGTTATTGTCACAATTTGATAAAAAAAAAAAAATTTTTAGGATACCAATTTTTCACTTCTCTTCTGATGTATGCCAGAATTCTTGGGAGAAGCTATTAACATTTATTTATTAGTCTGAAAGGTACGTTGAATGCTATGCAATTGTTACACATCAATGCATGCAGAGCCAGTGTGAGACAGTGGTGCATATTCTGACACCATCCGCATTCATTCATTCTACATTAATGACCAGTGAAACTGCACACTTCCAAACATTGCACAATGAAATTGAATGTATCTTTATTAAATGAGACAAATGACAGATCTCAATTTATGGATTATTTTTCCCCTGCCACATAAAGATTCTTATTTATTATTATTATTGTTATTATTATTATTATTATTATTATTATTATAAGTAGTAGTATGAATATCAAATTCCGTATTCAGGATACTATCAAATCTTAAACTGAAGCAATGTGCTATATTGTCTATTTCTAGTTTTAATGGTCACAGTTTATCAATAAGTAAAAATTAATTGCAAAGCAGAAAACATCCATTTTAATCTGATGCAGGTAAGCTGATTTTATATGACAGGACAAATGTGCTGGCATCACTTTTGGATTCAATGGCCAAGTATTTCAATGCCATTGCTGCTCTCCATGATTGGTTCCAGATTGGCAGCTTCCTTGAACTGGGCCTTTAGTTTAGATGTATAAGCACAGATCACAAATCATCACTACATGCAATGAAAGTTTCAAATGAAAGTATTTCCGATGGGTATACTTTTGTACAAAACGGAAACTCATAAGAAATACTTTTATTTTAAACTTTGCTTAAATACTCTGATTAATAAGAACAATACCACACTCTAACCAGAATGTAGTGCTTATAACCCTATTAAAATAAAGAAATAAACCAAAGCACATGATTATAATGGGATTTTAAAATAAGGCTGCGAAAATGTACACAATAAAAGGACAATTTGAAGAAAGACGGACAGACACATATGCTGAAGCCAATTTGTTTATGATATATAATAATGAGTGTTTTAAATGCTCATCTGTAACTTGCACATGTGCCATGTCTTTGTTCCTGACTACAACTGTGGAAATCCAATAGTGTAGTTACAACTTACCCACATGTTGCAACAGTCTCCACATGTTGCAGTGTAAACAGCTGACCCAGTGCTACTGCTGATTTGACTTGGAAACCACTTACACCCTGGCACCGTGGTCACGGACCGTTGCTTTAGAAACTCAGTGACCGTACATGAACCACCGAAAAGGCACCACACGAACAGCGCATCACAGCCACCACACATTCTGGTGACGTCATTTTATTCAAACTAGGAGCTTTGAATACCATTTACGTGTCTGCAGGCTTTAGGGACACGGACGTTGACACTACACCTGCATGAATTTAACATACCGATTGTCGCTATGCTATTTACACAATAATCTGTACAATAACTTTTATGGGATTAAGGATGAATAACATTTATATACATTCTGCTAATATTCAAAAGTGAAAAAGGCCATCAATCACGTCTTCCACATAGGTTTCATTATGCTAAAATGTATGATAAGTAGAAGAGTGGGAATTCAACTGAGCATAGAAAGAAATGCGCAGTAATTTCTTATGTTTTCTTGAAATTGTGAGACGAGCAAATCTTCCATTACAGCACACAGGCCATGCTCAGAAGAACACGATCGAACAATTAAACTTTCATTTAACTACCACGCTACCCTTTAAAACACCTACACGTACACATCTGTTTAAAATTAATTTATATAGAAAGCAATGTCAAATGTCACATGGTTATCTTTAGCTGACTGTGCATGTGCAATCAGGCTTTAGACAGGAGTGTGGGTTCTGTAACATTAAACAGGGTCTTAAACAATACCGGAGAACATGGTGAATGTGCTGGCCTGATTTAATAATGACCATAAGCAGACTGTTTTCACTGGCGTATTAGAAAAACATGTTCTAAACACACACAGGTGAGTTTGCGCCTCCTAGTCTGAGTGGATCCACTTAGGGAAAGCACAGTCTTGCTGTCTGTACTGATTGCATTTTACACTGCTCAGCTGAAGAATGCTAGTGCAGTAACTTCACAGTGCAATCAAGTGTAGGGAGGAGTAAAGTGGATTTTTTTTTTCAATGCTCAGAATTGTAGTCATAATTGCATTAACCGTAAGAGTCTTAACTATATTATAAATAAGAATATAAATAGATTCAAAAGCGATAGCAGTTATGCTCGTTTATCATCCGTAGTTGAGGATAACCACAAGAAGTTATGCACATGTTGGGAATTCCTGACTACTGAATGGAAGCTTATGACGACTTGAGGAATTTTCTGGAATACAAAGACTTGAATATACTACTGTAACGCCATCGTCATTCATAATGGAGAAAACAAGCTGACAGAGCAAACTGACTCTACAAAGCATTACAGCGCACTGCTGAGCGTCCGTGACTTCATACTTCACTGTTTAGACCAATAACACATCCCTTCGAGTGAAAAAATCTGAAGTCGTAGCTAATGAGCCTAGTGACTTATTGTATTATAGAACTAAAACAAATTACAGTCATTTAGCAAGACAGAAAGATGCAAACTGCAGAATACGACACATGTACAGTGCCAACTACAGAAAACAAAGAGGCACAGCTGCCGTGTTTTCCGGCATGACCATCTGAGACGTATAAACACAAATTTGGTTAAAGAGAAAGTAAAACGGACGGGACTAAACAAGACAGAAATAGGAAAGAATTTTATTTTCGCTGAGTACATGCTTTTTTACTATTAGCATAGTTAACACATTTATTTTGTCTTCAAGGTTTCTCTAGAGAGAAAATGTAATTTCAAACAGCTTTCTTTAAAACATTTGCAAATATAAAATTAGCTTCAAATGTAAACTGGGCATATAAACGGCATTAAAAAGAGCAAAAAGTACTCTTTAGATTATAGGAAATAACCTATTAACATTAAATTAGAAATCTAACAAAACATATAAATGAAATATGGAGAGGCACTGCAAACATTTCTGTCCTTTTTGGTCTTGGGTGTACGTGTGTCAATAATCCTGACAGGGAAACAGTGAGTAGGCGTAGAGCAAAGTGGGAGAGGGCAAAAAGTTTGTCCATTCATTTGTCAACATATGCGCATTTCATGATTTTGTTATTTTAACTTGTGCTGAGTTATGCTGCATCAACCTGGAGGCTAGAAGAGCTGACTGACAGCTTGTTCTTAGCTCGAACAGCTGCGATGGCTGACAGGCATCCAAAAGGTTTCAGCAGCAGGATTTCTGAGGAGATGTAAAGGACACATACAGAAAAGAAAAAATGATAACTAAATTAATGATTACGATCATTGACATGATAGATCCAAAAAGGCAAGAAGATTGTGATGAAGATTGATTGTGTATTCTTTCAGCAGAGTTAAAAATAATTGGAATCCTCTAACAATGAAAAACGCAATAGCAACTATTTAGTTCCTACATTCACAAGGCATATTCTGGCATATTTAGTTTCAAACACTGTAAAACATAGTAAACTATTCAAATATCATTTACATTATAATAAAAAAAATGCATATATTCAGTAAAATATGCTGAATTTAATGCACATATAATTTCTACCAGGATCACATTAAAAACAGTGTTAAAATTGAATGCTACATATAACAGCAAAAGTGAAAAACAGAAACAAGTATCATCTGATAAAACATGATAACATGATGTGTTGAGCTAAACTCCATCCTTATCCCTATTCTTTTTGGAGCTAAATGGGATTTCTTGGTGGTGTTCTTTCAGAAAGGAAGTGAACTTCCATTAGTAAAAGATCAACGTCTTAAACTTGTTTTAAGGTAAGCTGAATCTGATCCTGTTTCCTGTTAGCGGTGAGTGTAAAAGACTGCGGTCTTTGTTTGGGTGTGAAGCTCTGCTGTGGTTACAGTGCCAGTGTATATTAACTGCCCTTGATATCTTAGCATCACAAATAACAATACCCTTATGAGATGATTATTTATACATATTTATATATATCTTTTAAAATCAGAGGGAGAAAAATTAGATATGGTCCATAGTCAGATAAAAAAATTCTCTCGCAGTTCAGAGCCAATCCTGGCCTTTAACTGCTACTGAGTCATTTCTTTTTTTTTTTTTGAACACTTTGGCATATTTTGAAAGCTGATGCGTGCATGTACTTGTGACCTACAGAGTGAAATTTGTCTGCTGCTTGACAGCTCTTATCACCAGTTTCTGTGTAGCCAGTCGGAGACATACTCATACACGAGCAGCATGACAGCCCCTCCTACACACAGCAAACCACAAGGCATGAGAATCAATCAACATGACATGAGATGTAATAGCAAAAATATATCCAAATTATACAATGTTTTTTAGATTACCTGGTCCAAGTCTCATGATCTTGGGAATTAGTCCTTTGTATAATGCAAGGTATCTATACAAACAAAATAAGAGACCTTGTGTGAAACAACAGTCAATCTAATTTCCACTAACCTTCAAACACATAACATATAAGTTCCAATTTAATTTCTTATGTACAAATAAATGCATTGTTATAATTCTAAAGTCTAGTACTTGAGAAATCTACTAAACACATCCTTTTGGTTCTTAAGCAGATATTGAGCCCTGAAACCTGGCCATGTTTTGTACCTGCCCCTAATGTGTTCAAGCTGATCTCTAGGTTGGGGTCGCCACTCTCCGTGTCCCAGCCTCTGTCCCCTGCCTCTACTGGCGTTAATAAGGCTCGAGCCACTTCCTCCTTGCCCCGCTGTCTGATTAAACTGACCTGTTGTGCGCCGTGCGCCTCGTTAGGACCTGCTTAACGACGTCTCCCATTGGGACCACTAATTAGATAGGACTGTGTTGTGTTAGAGGGTTGGACAAAAATTGGGTAGGGGTACCCTCTCAGCACCCTAAAGCTCAAATGGCTACACTTAGTGGTTCGGTCTCACACACATGCACACACACATACACACCTTAACCCAGGCCCCGACTGATCTAATAAGAAGCAGTCTGCCAGTCTCCATGAGCAAAGTAAAAGGAGCAAATCACAACCCTGAAAACTCATAAAAGCAATGAATTCACTTGCAAGCTTATCAACCAAAAGTGACTCTGCATCTACAACAGCAATGACCCACCCACCCACAACCTGAGAAAAATCACTGCACACTCATTATTACACACTTTATTATGAAGAAAATAGCAGCATATCAACATGTTCAGTATTTAATGTTTCTATTCATAGCTAGAAGTAGTAGTTCGTAAACTCATTAAATAAAAACTGCCTAAAATTCTCCTCAGTGTTTTTACCTAGCGGAAAAAAAAAAAAAGAATTTGAACGTTGACCAGATGCAGCTAGGAGTTGTTGGTAGAGAAACACCCGCATCTCACTTGACATTAATATTTAGTGTGCAAACAAAAGTTGCTTTTTGCTGCTTCATTGACTTTCAGTGAAGATCACAATAAGATCAGATATGAGAATCCCACACAACACCACCTCATGCAGAAATTATTTATTTATTTAATTGATTGATTCATTGTGTATATTGGTCTGTAGCATTTGTCCAGCTTCAATCTCTCAATTTTGATAGAAATAAGCAGAGCTCACCCTTCTTCACGGTACACCAAAGCCATGGTCTGGAAACAGCTCCTGTACTTGATCTCCCCTGGGACTGGCTGGGGACCCTGGATACGGCTTTTAGCCACGTCAAAGGGGATGTTCACGCAGGATGAGATGGTTCCTGACAGCAGTCCTATAGCAAACTTTCTCATAAACTCCAGATGAGGATCCTTTTCGGAGAGAAATGATAAAGAAGATACTGGGAAGAATCTAAATTTAATGCATAAGAGCAAGATCTTTCATGACCCAGAGCACAAAAGATCAGCTGCATTTCAGTATGTAGTTCAGTTCTGAACATTTGTGGCAGGGAATTCTGGAGCTATTGCGGGTTTGTTAACATATTGTTTTGGAAAGAGGAACATGATTCTAATGTTTGTGTAGAAAAAGGAGATTTTAAAGCTGAATTTCAAAAACATAAACCAGGCATATAAAACACAAAACAGCTGCCCACTAAAGTATGCAGTGGTTGTCCTTCGATATTTTTGACTTTGACTTAATCATCTTCTTTGAAAATACAGACCAGCAAATGTGGAGTCAATGAAGAGTGGAAAAAATGCCACTGAGGGGCATCCCGTGTGGCGGTAGAAACTAAATAGTAAGAGTGGAAAAGGAGACAAAAAGAATAACAAAGGAAGAAGAAAGGGGGCTGGGTTGTGAATATTATTGCAATGCTGGCATGAAAGCTCAGATCAATTTATGGTAGCAGGGGGCAGATTAGTGTTTCTTAAGAACACTGTGGCAGTCCTATTGGCTAAGGCAGATCACGTGATACAGGGTGAGCTTTGGCGATAGGATTTATAAACAGGGATCATGCAGGCAGACTGGGCAGGCATATGGGGACAATTTGAGTAATTGGGCTGTGACTCGGCACCAGAGTATACAGTACCAAAAGAAGGCCAGACCCATGTAGCTCTGACAGTTAATTGGCCAGGATATTTTTTACAAATGACAGCAGCCTTGCTGTGTCCGGCCTTTTCTCAAAGCAGCTGACACCCTGAGTGACGAACTGTATCAACAGTCTGCAGCAACACTGGGGGGGTGGGCATTAACTGGACCCTACAATCACACAGCCAACATACCATTCAGACCTTCTATCATTCCTCATTTCTCTCACAGAGGACCGTGGCTTTTGTGGGATGCCCCCTACAAACAAATTCAGTATTAATATGTAATTGGATCAGGAGGCTTTCACAGCAGCATTACTGTACAAATAGTTTTTAGTACACATAGTCAGATGGCCATGCTCACTTGTGGCCAGAAGCCACCAGAGGAGATGAATCACTTATTAATCTCGATCTGGCTACATGAATCTTAATGTCTATAGAATGACTCAAGCTGAAACCTCAAAGCCCTCAAAATTCAGCTTTCTTGAACAATTTTGTCAGTCTGCTTGGCTGGAGGAGGAGTAAATAATAGTTTCAAGCCCCAACAGACAGGCAGCTTTTTAGACAATGAAACTGCATGACTCATTCCAAATCTACAGGATATGAAATGCTCTGCAGGTCTTACACTGTAATTCTCCAATACTGAAACAATACTGCTGCCTGCTTCCAATTAGTTAATTGAAGTTAATCTAATGCTCCAGTATATACATGTGGAGCACATGGCTCCACTTCAATTTAACAAAATTAACTTTTGTTTGGGATTAGAACCCTGCCGGGTGTGTAATGTGAACCTTTAAGGATGTGACAGAGAACAAACATAGAAAGGATTAGTACAGTTGATCTTAACAGCTCCTTTCCTCCACCTCTTTATCGTTATGTCTCTTTCCTTTTTCTTGCACACCAATCCATCTTATTAATTAGCTTTCTAATTTAATACTAAAGTGTGAAAAACAGTTTGCACCGTTATTACAGTTCTTGCTCTACAGATGTCATGAAAAGCAAGAGCTCATCTTTGTGATGTGAGAATTACCATCACCACCTTTAAGGTTGTACTGTTTTTTTTTTGTTTTGTTTTTTACCTGGCTGGCAGGAAGGGCATTTTTAACATTGAAGTAGAAGCCAAAATAGATCATGTTGAAAACACCATGGCGCCCCAGTGTGGAGGTCAGGCCCTTGTTTAGCCCACGCAGACCAAAGCCATCCGAATTAATAATCATTCGAGCCTGGGTGAATGTGGATGGCTGCTGGATGGGAAAATAGGCACAAGAACTGAATAAGCTTACCATTCAAAGTATATTATGACATTAGATAAACTCAAAACACTATTATCACTATTGTCTCTTACCACTTTGAAGGAATCTCTGTTGGCCTGAAGGTTTACTTTCACTACTTCAAATGGATTAACCACCAGAGCTTCCGTTAAACCTGAGCCAAGACCGGCTACGGAGAGAGCCTTATGTAGACAGGAAAAGATGCAATAAGCCAAAAGAGCTATGGACTAGACAGCATTTGCGTCATATGGAAATAGACATATTTTGGATGATCAATATTATGATCAATTTGAAACAATATTTTGGATGATCAGTCAATGCTTTATGTATGAATGTCAGACCAACACTGTAATTTATTGTAAACAATAAAACAGTGATATGAAGCTTGCTACGAATGTGTTTGTTCAGATGCAAGGCTTAACTTTAACCTAGTAGCTGAAAGAAACTGCTTCCATCATTCATTCACACAGGGAAGAATGGGGACCCAGACAGAAGACAAAGATGAATGAATTGCCTCAGACAAATTGACTGGAACAAAGATTAATTTGTCCAGATGCAGAAATAAAAGCTTAACCTGAATGGACTAAATGACTCAGAAAAGAATTTCATTTTCATATTCTTCACAAAGATCCTAAAGGACCTTTCTTCTTAAAATGAATTGATGTAGCATGTATAGATATTTTTAATTGGCATACAGATCTTATGCATTGTAGCAAAGGAAAGTGTTGAAATGTATACTAAAGTTAACTTCTCCATAGATATAAATGGATGTGTGTGTGTGTGTGTGTGTGTGTGTGTGTGTCTGTGTGTCTGTGTGTGTGTGTGTCAAAGATGACAGAAGGAGCTGCAGGTAATAGAGTGCTGTCACAGTAATGGATCATCTATCACACACTTCACTTGACTAGCATCCACCTCTTCCTTTCTGTCAGCAGTCTTAGCAATGCTGGAGGCAATACTGGGTTTGTAATCATTTATTACTCTAAGTAGTGGACTTACTGAGGAAATATATTAACTGGTAATTATACATTTTCTATAACTGTAAGTGTTTCTCTCCAGGCCTTTAACACACCCCAAATAGATTTCTAAAGTAGGAAAGGAAAAAACACTATGCACTGTATGGTCACTGGCATGTGTGTGCACGTGTGTGTTTATGCACATAGTATATGCATATGGAATGACTTACCAGGCCCTGAGATAAGGTAGTGTAACTTAGCAGGTTCTTGTATTGCTCAAAGGTGAAAAACTGTAGTGTAGACAGGACAAATTAGATATCAGCATCAGGAAGTAGACTGAGACCGGCACACACGCACGCACGCACACACACACACACACACACACACACACACACACACACACACACACACACACACATATATATATATATATAAAAACACACACAAATGCAAACATGTACACAGACACACAGAGAAAGAGAGATGCAAGTCATGCCACCACCCTGAGCAAACACAGCTAACACACAGACCATGAAGATCATAACAGCAACATGCTCTCACGTGCCCACATAGCATACATAATGAGACAGGCAAATTATGAGCAGTGGTCATTGTACAATTCGAAAATTAAGAATATATCAAAGAAGAACTAATAAGACAAAGACAAATTGCCTTTTTTTTAAAAACAAAATCAATAAAGTAAAATATAATACAAAAACTGAATGTGTATGTCCATCTAGACTTCTTCCTGGTTAAGGTATTAAACTCTTATAACAAGGAACAATATTTGTCTAAATAGGACCAGGAAAGGAAGAATAAATAGAAGCACTTTACAAATGTAATTTTCATACACATTAGTCTCTAGGGTTTACACAGAATCATGGAAAATCACCCAGTGAGCACCAGGTCTGCTGGCAGAAATGCACTGTTTATTACAGAGGTCAGAAGAAAATCGACAGGGTAAACTAACAGGTAGGCTAGGTAACAAAAAAAACTAAACAAAACCAAAAAACATCAATGGTGACATATGAAACCTTAAGGTGGATTGGCTACAACAGGAGAAGACCACTAAAGTTCTACTCCTTTTAGCCAATGACAGGTATTCCAAGCTTCAGGAGGAACAAATGAAAATTAAAGGGAAAAAAACAAATTTTCCCACAAAATCGGTAATCATGTGCTTTCTGTAGTCAATTCTCTAAAGACTGATGACTGTTGCATAAAAACCTCAGTAGATCAACAGCTTCCAAAATATTTAAATTAGCCCATCTGATACCAACAAAAATGCCATAGTAAAAGTCATTGATATCCCATTTTTCCTCCATTCTAATGTTTGATATCAGCATGAACTAAACAGTTAACATTAACAACACTATCCTGCTGGTACATGATTGTTTAAATAAACACGGGTACAGTTTCTTTTAAAATGGCCAGTCAATGTAAAAAATGATCTACTTTATATTATTAGTAATATGGTTTTATAAGTCAAATGTAACCTTTTGCTCAGTCTCCACCAGCAGCTGTGATGCCAAAGAAAGGCTGGATGGCATGTTGGTCAAATATTAAAAGTCGGTAGCAAATATGCAAAGTGTAAAGATAAACAGAGCAAGAAAGCTTTATTTGATCCTGCATCCTTCAGGTGAAATTCTATTTACTGCTGCAAGGAGAACACACCCAAGACTGTTTGTGTGTTTGTTGTGTACATCATTAGTCTACTTTGTCAGACAGCCGTTACCTTAACTGCCCGCTTTGGTGTCTCGGCTAGAATTGGAGGCAGGATTCCCTTGTAAAAACCATACACTCTGTAAACAGATAACAATTCGTTAACACATACACAGGTAGGATGAATGCACTACAAACAGTATTAGTTTTAGTTTAATTGAATTCAGGGAAGCAAAAGAAATGTGGACTGTGGAACTATCCAAACATTTCACAAAAAGTGCTTAAAGATCTGCGAACACCTGTTAACCATTCGATCCTAATGCATGTTTACATAATTCACGAGTCATCAAAATGGTAGGACTTCCACGGAAATGTGCACTGCTGACCAGATGTTCTTAGAATGAATGGAGGACTCGAGTGTTTCTGTTCGATGAATCTAGTTCGACTCAAACATGGCAAAGCGAAAATCATATTACACTAGAGCTTGCCACAACAAACACCATGGATTTTCAGTACACAATACTTAGTTTAACGAATAAAAGTGAGAAATAGATTAGCACTTGTTCCACCTGTTGCTAACAGTAGCATGGCAGCCAGTTTCATTGCACCACTTCTATGGAAAACCACCCCTATCATCACTGACACATAGCGCTGATCTTGACAGAGCTTCAACTGTTCTTGTCTCTCTCTCTTTTTCGAAGAAATTGTTTCCTGCCTAAAAACAGGTTCAACTGGTCTATAGCCTTAAACAAACAAAAACTGCTCTGGAAAGTGGAAATAGTGGACACAAAATGCATGGTGAAATAGTGGCAGCCTGATCAGGATTTCAGCTCAGTTTTACTTACAAACATACTTAACTGAAATAACAACAGACTTTATGAACAGAATGACATTTGATAGTTACATTAATTATGAAGGCTAATACAAACCTGCCTTACCTGAATTCTCTGTACAACAAAGTTATTCAGAGTTGAGTTGTAGAAAAACTATATAAAACCTATTTAACAAATGTAGACCAACTTTAAAAAAAAAAAAAACATTCACTGGTGCGATTACACAGCTTTGAGTGTATTTGGTATTTTACTTGCAGTTTTTTATCAATATTCACAATACATTTTTTCTTTACTGTACTCGTAAACAGACGACAACTGGATTGTACTAAACAACAGAGCAAATGGAGCAATGTGCTTCATTAATCTAAATGTTCTTACTCTCACCCATCTCAACCAGACTCCTAGGCAGTCCCTTTTTGACAGCACATATATACATTTCTGCAGTTGAAACCTGACTCTGTTTTCTTAATCTTAATGTCAGGACAAGCCTGAGCACGGGAAACTTCTCTCTTACTGTCTGCAACACCACCACTATGGGCACAGAGAAATGTTACTTGAGTTTAGTAAGATTCCTGGATATAACGTAAGCGAGGACATGTACTGTAAAATTGCCAGTCAAAAGTTTTTAAACACCTGGATTTATTTCATGTTTTATGTAATCACTCATTATTAAATATTGCCACAGACTGAACAAAACCATACAAAATAGCAATGAATTAAGAAAGTCGAAATCTTTGTGGAGTTTATTAACAACTCGCTGTTAGATCCTAATGAAATTCTGAATAAGTGGTTTATTAAAGACATACACACTTGGAATGTTAATAGATAAAAGACTCAAGGTGCTAATATTAACTCTGAAACATAAGTCAGTGGAGTGCTATAAGTGGCTAAAAAAAGTGTGGGTGAGTTGAATAGAGTAGAAACATTGAACTTTTCCTAGTCCTGGATCTAGAAGGTTCTTGGACTTGGAATAATAATACATTCCTCAATTCATTTTGGTTTAATTTGACTTTTATAAAATGCTAAAATCCAGGTTGTTTAAAAGACTTTTGACTGTTTATATCACCAGAAATAATATGCTCACTTGAAAGTAACAACATTTTCACACTAATAAATACTGTACAGTATATATAGTATAAACAGACCGTATGTCCTCTGGGTTTAAACAAACAAAGGCCATTTTCTGTGTAAAACAATTTGGGACAATGACAACCCAATATCAGAACTAACTGGATTCTAACCAGGAGAAGGTTAGAAAAAACAACAACCTTACAGTATGTTCAAGTACATCAGAAATGAATTGCCAAATGTTCTTGGAGTCAGGTAGGTTGCGCTAAGTGTAAAAATGAAAGAAAATGGTAGTGAGCAGGAAGAGTTTATGAGTAGCAGAACATTCAAGTGTTGATACTGAACACACATTTGTGGACAGACAGGACAGTGTAGCGTGACTTCAGAGTGTGAAACCCACCACACAACTGTATTGTGAAAACACGATCCAGTAGTGGTCAACAGAGATGCTTTCTGCCGATTGCTTCTGAGTACAAATATTGTTGTTTCTACAAACAATGATGGGTTGATTACCTCAAGTTTTACCACAACCCATCTCAAAAACCCACTACTTCCAAGCAAATCGCCCGTTCCCCTGAGACGTGCTGGATGTTTTTTTCTGCCAGTTTATAAGCAACAGAAAGGCTGCTGCACTGATAGACGGGAACTTTTGTGAGTGTGAGAGTGTACAGTCAAAAAGGAAGCCCCTTCTCCGATGCATGCAAACTCGCTTCCCGGGAGTGGTTAGTCTGAGAAATCATCAGGTGGTGAGATAAAGCTCAGATTTGTAACACACATACTCAAGACCCCATTTGACTGAGCCTGGTTTGAATGCTGATTTGACTCTAAATGTAAAGCACACGCAAGGTCTCCACTAGGCCTTCGTAAACAAATCCATTCCTATTTAGGATCTGTGTGGGTCCAGCTGCCTGTGTTTGTATAGGTGTGATTTGTCTTTGATTTCCATAAACCCATTTTGTCCCATTCAACACAGAGCCACATAACTCATCATAACAAAAAGGGAGGAAGGAAACAACGCATTAACCAAATTGGATAATGAGACATATGTTTGATTCCAGTCTAGGTTTAAACACTGACTTTAAATAACTAATAGACATTTCTTTTTGGTATCTCTCAAGTATGCACGCTGCAGCCCAGGTGCCTTGTACTTGACCAACAGCCTGTATGCTTCATCTGCAAATATTACTGTTTACTAAAGGAAGCTCTAACCTTGTCCCTGGCCAAAAACAACACACAATCATCAATCAAAAAACAGCAAGTAGAGTCGCAGAAACATCTAATACTATACCTGCCAAAAAACAGTAGAAAATAGACGCAAATTATGATTGAATACGTTGCAGCAAGTAAGAACTTGTACCTTTATCATCCGCTGCACATTGTTCAAAAAACTAGTTACTACAGGATAAGAAAATAAAAAACGTTAACAAATTAACTTAGGTACAAGGTAGCAATGGTTTCTCAAAAAATTACTGTAGTGGATATTTCCATTGCTCGACTTTAACTTCAACTGCACTCACCACTAGCAACATGACTGGTGTCAAGCAGTACATCTGATAGGAGCTCTCATTTGTTCCGGGCCATCAAAATTATAGAAAATGTAACTATTTGCTTACAATGTTCAATTAAAAACTTTTGTAAAATAAACCTTAATAAAGAACTGTTTACAATGTTTTTATTCATGCATCTGCTTGAATCTCCAATAACATAGAATACTAGCTAATTGCTTAAAATTGCACAATAGCATAAAATGGTATTATTTGGTATAAAAATGCAGCTAATGCATGTCGCTAATAATCAGCAGAAATATTTTTTTCTTTTTACATATTAAATACTTTCAGTTTTCATCCTTTTTTTTTATTAGACAAATCTAAAAAAAAAAAAACTTTTATACTGATTTTGTTACTCAAAATAAAAGCACCTCCTTATTTAGATGTTGAAAATGCTCAAGCAAAAAAAAAAAAAAAAAGAACTGATCAAGATCAAGCTCCTCCTACATAATCTCACACACTTACAAATTCAGAAAGACTAAATCACAAACTATGGCCAGATTATTAGACTACAACAGTGCCTTGGGCTCTGACAGCTAGCTTGACATCTTAATGCATTCATGAACAATTCGGCTGTCAATCACCGCATACAGCATACCATGTGAAATAATTGTACACAGTTTACTAATGTTAAGTACATAATACATTTTTACATTAGTACTGTTCACACTTGAAGTGTTGCACATGCCAAAACATGAAATCACGTGGTCTTTAAAGCTGTGATCTCATTCTCAATTAAATAATCTTGCTTTTAGATAATTGCCATGTTGGAACGAGTTTTAATATTTTGTATATTGTGGGGGGAAAAAAAACATCTCCACCTTTTGTTTAGTTTTGATATGTGGATACGACAATGCTTTCTCCTGTGCTGTAATTTCACAACACAAATATACCGAGGGTGATAATTTGAGTGTAAGAAAGAAGCGTTGCTGTCGGCAGGGGAGGCGTGAGACGATTGCACCGCTGACAGCTCCACAGAGAGCGAGAATGGCATGTAGTATATTTGTGAGCTGGTGAAGGATCTCTCAGCAGTCTCTCGCTGTGAGCTTCTGCTCTTTCACTTTCACCTGTGTCCTGCCACACATGCCTTGCAATAGATTAGTTGTATAAAACTGTCAACACTAAAAAATGGACAGAAATAGACACAAAAAAGAGCAAACAATATTTTCCAAATCTCAGCTTTATAAAACAGGACTTGGTAAGGTTGTTTGTTCATTTGCTTAAGAATGTGAGAACTACACACCATTTAGGTACTACTAGTTAGTACAACCAGACAGACCACTGTCAGTGTCACAACCCCCAATTCTATATTCTATAGCATGTCTATTCCAGTTTCTTCACACTTTCACAAATTGGAACATGAGTATGAGAAAAACTAATTATAAGGACATTAACCTTGATGATGATCAAGCAGAAGAGGAAGAAGAAGAAGAAGAAGAAGAAAAAGAGGAAAAGTAGAAACGATCAAATCTTACAAAAAAAAACCAATTGGATTGAGTCAGCAAACATAAAGAAATGACTCAATGTTATTTTTCCACTAACTTAAACTTGAAGTCTATAAAGCTTATAAAAATAGCTCATTTACTCTAAGTAAGCATTTTGTTTTAGTTAGGGTTGCAAAGGGGCTAAAAAACATTTGGAAAACTTCCATGGGAACTTCATCTGGGGTATTTGGGAAAAAGTTGGAAATTTACCAGGAATTTATGGAAATCAATTAGAAATTGGAAGAAATGTATATAAACTGTATCATGTACATAAATAAATATAAACATTTTGTTTGGTCATAAGCTGACATGCATGCAAATTTTAGATAATTTTTAATATATATTTCTCAATATTACTGTTTTGTTCTATATTTTTGATCAAATAAATGCAGGCATGATGAGCATAAGAGACTCCTTTCAAAAAAATTGTAAGTGTGCAAACTTTTGGGCACAAATAGAAAATATGAATGAATAACAACATTATTTTCCCATGAAGGTATAGTACACACATATTGCAATACTAGGTAGGATATGAAAAAAAAAGTTTATGAAATTCTCAAACATTGCAACAGGTGAATATATTCGATATGGTTTCTTTTTCATCATTGAAGCACACAAACACACACACACATGCAAAAGAATGCAAACATGGTATATTTCTACATTTCTATGGTATGGAACAACATGGTAAAAAACATGGGCTGCCAATAATGCACAATGTACATATGGTCACAGCTGAAAGCAGAAAACTTACCCCTCTTTGTAAAATATGGTTCTGAAAGAGTCCCCCAAACCTTTATAGCTGTTCGGATCACTCACTCCTCGCTGAATTTGGAACCTAAGAGGGAACATGCTGACATTATTACTGGTGATATTTTCTATGTTTTTCTTTCAACATCACCACATTTATTACTAATTATAAAAAAAAAAAACAATTTATCAGTAATCATGCAGGCTATTTGAAATTGTGTCAAAATCTATTGGTGTCTATTTGAAACTTTAGGCATGATTTGTTAATGTTTTATTACCCAGTATAACTAATACACATATTTCTTCAGTAAACTCGGTTATCCACTCAGGTAGAGTGTGGCTATCAAGTGTAGCAATGATTATTACAGAACTACCAGTACATCAAAAATTTATGAATCCACCAGGAACTTGGCATTTATTAAATAAGTTCTATTGAATAAGTTCTCATGTCACTTACTGATCGATAAAAAAAGGAAAAATCTAAAAACATCCCTAAATGGCCCTTTAAACCTCAAGGAATTAAACATTTAATTAAAATCTATTTTCCAAATAGCCCCATCTTCCCCACAAATCTAACATTTACTGCAAGTAACATTTTGGTTTTAACTCTGCAGTTACATGAATATTTATAAGGTAATAATTTAGAGACCTTTTTGTACCTACAAACTGGCTAATAAACTACTAATAAACAAAATGTAGCTCTGTGTAAATGTTAACCTTGCCTACTAGTTTAACATTTACTACTTACTACTTTATTTACTAGTTTTTATTGCATTATCCAATTTCATGAAAGATGAAAGAAGACCTGCTAGTTGGAACTATTCAGTGATTCCTTTTTTTTTTTTCTCAGAGAATAAAATCCATCAGTCACAGTAACTTTGCACTGATTTGTAGTCAAATCCCTGCCACAGCATAAAAAGAGCCTCTGCATTAGGTGGAGCACTGAGTGGGTTTACTGTCCTCTTTGACTTGACAATAATCAATCAAAATAATTATGATAATCTGACTATTAATAAAGGGTAGATAAAACTTGACAAAAATTATACATAGAATTATACATAGAATATATAGAATATATAATAATTCACTACTATTTCAGTGCCACTGCTGTACAGAGAATGAGACCACACTGAGCAAAGGCATTTAATGCAAAAATAAATATAAGCCAGATTCAATCCTCATTATGTAAAAGAAGTTAAAAAATGAGAAAAGCAGTCAAGGGTGGGGTTGGTATGGAGAGAAGCAAAGATTCCCCTCATATGGTTTTGACTGCCAAGTCAAGAGGTCAGCAGTTAGTAGTTCAGTTGGGTGCCTGATGGGGCCATAAAGTGTGTTCCTTCTATCGAAGGAATGGGTTTACTGAGGTGACTAGGCTTTCATAAAGCCAACCGATGAACATCTTAAAGGGGTCTCCCAGCGTACAATTTTGTAGATTCCCTAATAGCTTGTAAGGTATAGCTAAAAACTGTTATAAAAAAAACACCATAAATGATGGACAACATCATATTAAAAGAGGGCTGTCTAAAAGGAATGTCTGAAAGACAGACAATCTGTGGGATTGGGGCAATACTGGCAACAGAGAATGTGTAAAAGATGAGTGCAAAAACCTGTAAGATTTAAATCAGTCTTAACAAAAGGGTCAAGGATAGCTGGAATACAATTTTTCTGTGTTTTGTTTACTCAGACACTCCAAACCAGATTAGCCAATTACGAGAGAGAAAGAGAAAGAAAGATAAAGAGAGAGAGATAAAGAGAAATAAAAAAAGAGAGATGGCAGGGCTATGGTCCACTCCAGCCCCCGACCTCACACCTGACCCTGAGGTCACCTCATTTCCTTCTGTCCCTTACCTACCCTCTCATAAAGATCTTGGACCAAGCAGCTTGGCCTGTGAGAGATAATGGTGTAGATCAGGACTTCATGTCAGCAGAGTATGTACTGGGCCTCTTGCCACACTGCCACTTTGCACTGTCCATGCAGGAAATACCAGCACACAAGTCAGGAATTTTTCCTCTGGTCAGCACAGATTATTATATGGGTCCCCTATATGACAACGCATCGGGACTATCAATAACTCATTTGTTACAATTGTAGTGTATGATGTTATAGTCAATAAAGATGATTAAAAAGAAAATGCTTCATTAGCATAACAAAAAACTTAATCTTTGTCTGAGCCAAGAAAGAGGAGATGTACTCAGAAAAGTTGATGCCTGCAAGTTCACTGACAATAAAGCACCTAACTTACTGTGGATTATTATACTATACAGCAGCATAATGAACAGCCAGGTGAGGGTGAAGATAAGGGCAGGTTGTTGTTTCTTTGAGCAATATGAGTGCTATGGGGTAAATATCCCTGGAGTCTTTTGCTTGACCTCAAAGTCCTTGTAAAAAAGTGCATATTCAAGGCCCTACAAAAGAGAATAAATAACAGCTAGGGAATGAGAGAACCCCTTCTTTGTATTTTTTTACAGACAAGTATGCAGTGTTTTAGGGCCAGGCAGGGTGCTAGGGCCTTGTCCCCTCTGAGACCCTTGTGGTAATGGGCATACTTTGAGTCCAACAGGGGGGGCTGTGCTAAGCTAGAGGACAACTGATGGGCTCAGGACCAATAACGATGGTGCTAAAAAGAGCCCTTTGGGAAAGGTAGAAGGTTACTGGGTTGATCAAAAGGCTTGAGTTTGATGGTTTGCCTTTAAAGGGGTAGGCTGAACTTTTAAAAAGGTCTTTTAAATTTGCCTTCTTAAACCTTGGGGTATTCCCCCATTTAAATAATTACAAAACAAAAATACATTAACTTAATTCAGTCAGCGAATGAAAAATTTGGAAGGCCACTCAAGAACATTGAAATCATTGATTATATAACTGAATGAATGAGTTGGTGTACAGATAGATAAAAGAATAACAATAAACCCAAGCGCTTTCTCCTCACATTGAATATGAAGTACATGAGGAAATCCAGAAGGTAGCATTAAAAGGAAATCAATTTTTTACAACCAAACAGTTAGTTTTAATGAGCAGGACCATAAAAATGGCAAAACTATGTGGTACCTGAGGTTAAAGCACTAAATGGCAAATGGATGCATACGTTCAAATCCTGAATAGAAAACACCAACATAAGGTTTGCCTGGTCAAGCTATTCACATGTACTTTGTAGAACTGACTGCAAGCAATTTGACTGGAGAGAACAACCTTTTCAGTTTATTTAGCTAAAAAAAAACCAATCTATTTGATATAAAAGTTAATTCTAAATGATAAATAATACATATTTTTGTTAACTAAGCCAATGGAAGGAAGGGTGCAAAAATATAGAAGGTAGGACATTAGGGAGGTGATAAAGCTGTTGCTCTTGTGACATGGTAGGCTCCTGGGGTTTGGTTAAAGGAGCTTGGGTTTCAGTGGCACAACAGGCCTACTGGACCCACTGTGAACAAAGTAATAAGGGTAACCAAACAAGAGAAAAAAGTTTCAGTGTTAGGATGCTCTTTTAGACAGAACTTCAATCTAAAACTTAAACTGTACGTGATCCCTTTGTGATATGCCATTTTGTGTACCCTGTTTTTAGCTCTTGCCAATAGATTGTTGACATAACAGAATCTGCAATTAATTAAATACTTTGTCACAAATATAAGAGAACTCTATTTATCCAATACATAATTCAATAAATAAAAACAAAATGTAATGACCACCAAAAAAAAAGAAAGGAAACAATTACAGCTGGGCAGATCTAGGAATAGCCCAGGCTCCATACAACCTGGTTACAGCTTCATTGATGTAAGGAAATAGTGAGGAATAGTGAAGAATGCTTACTCAGCAGGCAACCTGTGAGTATTGCATGGATGATCAAGACAGCACAGCACTCACAGCACTCACAAGGCTGCTTCTTCCAACTGAAATCTGAGACTGTACATTACTGCTCTGTGTTTATGCTCCTCGGCCAGCCTGACATGAGCGTGGCTCACAAAACACCACGTTTAGTTGTCTACAGATGCTGCAAGGCGACCGTCAGGCGAGGGAGACAAATGAGTTTTCATCGGTCACTTTACTACTTCTCTAAAACGGTTCATTTCGGCACACCAGGACGCTTTTGCTTTATTTCTGTGTAGGTACAATAATGTATTTGGGTATTTGTGAAACCCCTTTAGCAATCCTGTTTAATACCATGTTCTAATATAAGATGGCATATACATAAACAGGATTAAACTGTCTGGAAAGGTATACAAAGAGATTTGACCTTCCCTTGTAGCTTTTGAATACATGCAGTATAAATCATTAGTATTGTGTTGTGTCACAACCTGAAAATTAAGTAGATGTATACATTTAATTGGGATTGTATGTAAGTATGTAAGTATGTAAGTTGTGGCTATTTACATATTTATCCACGCTTGCTGTGAAACTTTAGTTAGTTTAATTAGTTATAGTGCAACTAGATCATAAGAAATCAATTCAAGTTTTTTTCTATTGTGCTTTTCATAATGGACACACACTCAAAGCAGCTTTACAGAATTAAAGAATTTAAGTGAATTATGTGATGCAATTAGTCTCCAAGGCCTTATGTGATCTCATTATAAATATACTTATTTCTGAAAAAAATCTGTATCACGAAGACATCAAAACAAGTACAGGCCAATGTTCTGTACAGCTAGGAGGGCATCAGTCGGAGAGGCAACCAAGAGGCCAAGTGTAAAAAGCCACTTGAGAGCAACTTGAGATCTCTGGATGAGAGGACAAAGGAGGAATAGAAAGCTTAGTCCGTTTACTTATCGTTTAAATTCCATAGGCATTTGAAAAAATTGTGATTGAGAAGGTAAAGTAAAAATCCACTAGTGTAATGTACATTTTAAGTATATTTTAATTATAACCTTTGGTAGTGATGTTATTCCTGGTCACACTAAAGTAAAGAAAAACATTATAACCCACACCAATAATAATATATATATATATATATATATATATATATATATAAAAATTCAAATACTATATTATACTTCCGTTCATTTTGGCATCGATTTTCCACATACATACACACACACACACACACACACACACACACACACACACACACACACACACACACACACACACATATATATATCCAGTCACAGACAGACAGACAGACAGAGAAAGATGTTCAAGAAGACCAAAGGCCATGGTAAGGAAGGATTAGAGGATCAGGGCAGCTCAGCTAAACTCCATGCTGCTTTACTAGGCCAGATCAGCTTCCAAACCCAAGAGCTTTGAGCCCTGCTGTTTAAGAGCTGGTTGAGGGATGCTATCAGGAGTGCACTAAGGTTCAGGCAGCAGTTGGGGGTGGAAACAGGGAGACTCCACTCTTGCCTTCATCCATTCCTCAAAAGGAATCTGTCTGTTACTGCCCTTGTCAAATGACCCCCTTATACCACTGGAACATCCCTTTTAAACATGCTCTGATCAGAGAGTAGCAAAAAAGAGTCACAGTGAGGGCAGCAAGGGATAATCATAGGTTTTTGCCAGCTCATGCTATTTGAGTTTGGATGTGTTTTGGACTTGTACATGTTCTGTACTGTAAACTCAACAAAATTATCATGAATTGTCATAAATGTTTTATTTACTACTTTAAATGAATAATACAATAATAAAAGAGTTTTTTAAACATTTAATGTAATTTATTAGTACAAACTCTGTATTGAAATGTTACTCCAAACTTTCGAGCCAGTCACGGCTTCTCGCGAACTATCAGATTTTTTCAGATTTTATTTCACTGTATATACATACATTAGGGATGAAACAGTACACAAATTGTATGGTTGAGAAAAAACTTTGGTTTTATTCACAGGTAGGTTAAATTTCGGTACGGTTAGGGGGACGAAATGCAAAAAAAAAAATTTCTTTTTTTTTGTTAACGCAGATTAATATTATTAACATTTGTGGACATCAACAGTTTACATTTTTAAAACAACTAAATAAAATGCCTGCTTGGTTAAATAATGTATAAAATAATATTTTATAATATTATTACATATAATATAATCTAAAATAAAATAAAATACATTAAGTTAATGCAATACACTTTTTATATAGTTTCAATTGAATAATCAACTAAACTGGCACAAATTAAAAAGATTAAATATAATTAATTAAATAGAAAAATGTATTTAAAAAGTTTACATTTCATGAGTGTGTTTTACATTTAATATTTAATTTTCAAAAGATATGATCTACTTAAACTACCTGTTCTACTTATTTCAGCATACTTTAACAAATGTCTTAATTTTTTTCTTCACTCCCGCAATTTGTGGAATTATCAGGATCTTTTCTTCTTTGAAGATAAATTCTTGAAGCTGGGCAAAAAGTCTTGGTCAGCTAGCTAGCTATGGCTTCTTTAGCGTTTTAATGCATGCCCAAAACAAATCTTATTTCTTGTATGAAAGGAGTAGCTACAGTGACACTGCGCTAACTCTAGTTTTTTTTTATACTCTTGGCATTGTTGTGTAGTTTAATAATAATAATTATTCTTCAATCATATCACATGCTACCCTTCTAGATATTCACACCAAGTCAACAGTGCCTCCATTGCACAGTAGAAAAACCCTTACTGAGACTTTGAAAAGACATACCGTAATTTCCGGACTATAAAGCGCACCACCCACTGAATTTTACAAATATTTTTATTTTTAACATAAATAAGCCGCACCTTGCGTATAAGCCGCAGGTCTACACTGAAACTAATAAACTTTACACAGGCTTTACCGAAAGACAGTGTCTGTTACACGGTGTAACGGGTGAAATATGTTGTGGCTCTTTTAAGAGCAGAGCGGCATTTTGGGAACAGCACGTCACTGCATTCTGCCGGTATTACTGTGTGTGTGTGTGTGCGTCTGAGGATTATGTGCTTATTATTTTCTGATGCTCATTTCTAAGTTTCTTTGACTAACCCGTAACGCTGTTGCCAAGAAAAATAAAAAGCATGAGTTTTGGAAACCTGTCTGTGCTTATATGATTTGTGTTGCAACTGGAGTTAGTGAGCTCTCCCTTCACCCTGACTCAACACGTTATAACGGCTTGTATCTAAACAGTAGCCTACCAAGAAAGTCATTGTTCACTGTCTTCCTCCTTCCTTTCACAAGTATTGTATTTCTCTCGGGATTTTATCTTTTGGCATCGTCGTGCGTTTAAAAATCAACACCGGTGAAAGTTTTTCTCCCGAAGCTGTGCAGCTCAGAACACAGGTGAGGTGCGTTTTTTCGTTTCCGTTTGGAAATTTCATTGGTCTAATGTTATGGGGTTCAGTTTTTTGGCTTGAAGTTTGTGAAACCGGGAAAAACCCAGGAAAAATCCAAAATTTGCCGCTCCGTTGTTTAAGCAGCGGGGTTCAAAGCATGGGAAAAAAGTAGCGGCTTATAGTCCAAAAAATACGGTACTTTAGGCAGAGATACACACTAAATTTCATGTTGCCCTGAATGTTGATGGATCTTACTGCCACTTGTGAACCAGCATGTTGTGACATTTATATCAGATATATTTTTTTTAAAGGAGATCTTTTTTTTTCTGGATGTTTCTGGAACCATGCACAACAGCACCACCATAAGTTAATAAAAAAATTACAAATTTTAGAAAACGATGCTTGGGCAATAAGGACCCCGACCCCGAGCAAATTTCTTTAAGCTCACTTTGTTGCATCCATAATGTCATTGGTGTAGGGAACACAAAGTAGATTATTTACTTCATCCCCCTTTTCTCCCAAAATGCTAATGGCGAAAACACAAAAATTTGATAGACAGCACACATCTTCTAATAAAAAAAGCACAATTAACTTTGTAGAAATGACAAAACAAAAATTTTATTATTCTTTAGTCTGAACAAAACAGATAAACTTTTCTGTTTACGGTGTTTGCTATTCTGAGGAAACGTGGCATGAAACAAGTACAGCTTTAAGATCAGAAAAATAAAAATAAAATACAAATAGCTGCCTATTACTACTAAACTCTTGTGTGCCAGACTCAATACTATTACGCAATCAATGAAATCTTAAGTTGTAGTGCATTATTCGAATCTAAGTTTTGTTGTCGAGATGCTGGTCATCAGAGGACACTAGGCCACTTGCATGTATACACATAGAGTATGGTGTTAGAGAAAGGCCAAAGGGTAGGGCTTAGAATTTGAATGTCGGTCTTTGAAAGGCAAACCATGAAAATCATCTAAGGTTGGGTGTGATAGGGACAGGAAAATAAGCATCGGTTTGGGTATACCAACATGAACCAGTCCAGTAGCTGAACTGCTTCAACAACATAGCTCAACATTAGCGTACAGGTTTAACCCCCTGCACTGCACTGCCATGATTCTTAAGAACAAAGCGGTATTGTTCTTAATTATAAATTCGACTTTAAATGCTGTTCAGATGGTCTGTTTATCTATCCAGTGCTTTTTTAAAGACAGGCTCAAAAAAATTACCTTAGCAGATTTTGTAGGATTTGTTGCACATTAACCAGGCTATCAAGTCTTGCCACATAGTCAAGTCTTACACCTGGCTTAAGTATCTTCTACTAGGAGAGAGGTGTCAGTCAGCACCAGTAATTCTGTAGACTGGAGGAATGCTATCTGTAAGACTGCTAACATATTTCTTGTAAATGCTATGCATGTATTTTTATTGTAATTATTTAATAGAATTTGATATATATATATCTCATGTATCTCAACAACAGTTTTAGACTCTATAGTTAAGACCTTGCAGAGAACTAAGAGGACATTGGGATCCCTTTACCCACATCGAAGCCATTGTTTAAAGCTACCAGTATTTTGACCAATACTTTTCACTGTCTCTTCATCCTTCTGCCGCCACCACCAAAACCCAAAACAGGCATAACAGGATGGCCAACAGATTAACTTAATAGATGAGCTTTTACATCATACTGAAAGCAAGACAAAGCTATGCCTTAATAATAAGATGATAATACGTTTGAAAATCACTTGAACTACCTAGAGAATGGAGGAAACAATGACACAAGCTAGTAAGGGTCATCGTATGCCTGGCAAAACAAGGGGGCATTAATACACGGAGGTGTTTGAGCTAATGGGAGGGTCTAAGGGTGTGTTTAAGGTGGAGTCAATTTCTGTAACCAGATCTCTACATAAAGAACAAACTGGACTTCTTCCTGTTCTCTAATGAGAGCGGCAGTGAAGCCGGCAGGCTGATCAGAGTCAGATGGGGTGCCCCAAGCAAACTGCCCCCCGCCGAAAATGCCGCCCGACACCCTCTGTTACCTCCAAGTGAGCTGAGACCAGCCCATGAACCATGTAACTAGGTGGTTTCCAGGTTAATGAAAAGCTTTAACTTCATGCCCACTGTCTTCCTAGAAGGCTAACTATATACAAACACCTCCTAACCAAAATGCATTTCACCCTCAGTTGCCAATAATGCACCTTCAAAAAAAATGCTTTCTCAAACTGTAGGAAATTACATTTACTATATCGATAGCATGCGGAGAATGTGACTCCTCTTTTACACACTGATTCTGATGTTTTACTATGCATATCACCGAGCAGATCTAGGTGGATGTGTGGCAACCCCACCCTTTCCTCTCCCTGACTCCAGTGCCCTCATTTGCACAGGGTAAATATGTATACTAGAAAATGCATTTTGTCAGGTTCCACTCCAAAAAACCCTTTGATTCCACCAAAGCAGTTTTTTAAATAGAAAAAAAAGTTCACTCCAGTTGGCATCCAATTTGGAGCAGTGAACATTAAAGCAGCAGCCAGGTACTAATAAAGAGACATTCCTGCAACTAGCGTCAGAAAGGAGGTGTGTTGGGTAGAACTCTTTCAATGGCTCCAAGTCCTGCGCTAATAGATTTCAGCTCTACTCACCCTCCCAATTAGCCTGCTAGCATGCTTTAAGAAAAGAGTTGTTAGGGAGAAAAAAATGCCAAAAGGAAAAAAAACAAATAACAGATGACTACTGAAAAGGTATGTCATCTACTTCTCGCACTGAACTGTCACGGCCCCACAAAAAAGAAGAATGCATTTTTATATTCTAAAGTACAAATTACAGTGAGAGAGTTTAGACTCTAAAATCACACATACATAGAAATAAACGCAGCTCTCACTCTGTCTTTCATTCATAACTCTAATAAAAAAAAGCAGACTTCAGTTCAGCTTTTTCCCACTGTTAAGAAGGAGCATTACAAAGAAAATAAAGGGTGCACTTTTAACCTCCTGACCCTGCATGAAGAGAGAGTGGCCTAACCGTGGCAAAACTTCCAATAGACCTTAAATCACCCTACAGGATTCTGGAGTATCATATATCAATTTGTATGAACGTATGTACTTATGTTTAATTTGTTTCCCTCTTTTTCTCCTGGCATCTTGAGCAAAGCTTTTCTCAATCCAAAATACGCAGGATTATATACTGCAAAAAAGACAGTCACAAAGAGTAAATGTATGTGCATATATGCATGTGTAGAATACATATGAATACATTTGTGTGTGTGCGGGCATGTTAGAATGTTAGCAGGAGAGCCAGGGTCTTGGCAGGGCACACACAGGCCATAAAGGTTTAGGAGTGGCCCACGACCTGTTTACTGCTTACGGAGTAGTTTTGGTGTGAGGGCCCAGATCAATCTCCACATCGGCTTACAATCTAGTTCATATAACAGGGAAGGAAATAAATTCAAGAGCTTCAATATTTGCCATGCACCAAACAAGGTTATTTTTTTATGTTTCTTTTGGTTTTACAGCCCTGTTTCTAGAACATGGGATAGAGTTCAAAGGAATAACGAGGTAAAAATAAAAGTGATTTGCACACATTAATGAGTATTAAACATTTTCAGCATGGGTAAATGATGCATTTCATTTTCCACAAAATGATTTAGCCACTTGGCTCTCTTGCCCATATGCAGGCCTGTCCAATCCTTATTTGGAAAACACAGAGGAAAAAGACATGTATTAAAGGCATTAAAAAATATAGGCCTGTTCAGCTTCTGCATTCCAACAAAGGATTAATAAGTGTTAGTTAATTCTAGGAAAATCATTCTGCATTTTCTGGTACCTGGTTTTCACGACATCCAGCGGGTGCATCAGACATATCTCCACCAGACCTAAAGAGAAAATGAACAACTCATTTAAACTCTTTATTAGCCAGGTATGAAAATAGTTGTTCTTTAAATTTTAGCATTACTTTTAAATATATAGATTGATACATTTTATCTTCACATTATATCAAACAGCTACATGTCTAAAGCATTCAGATCCTAGAGGAACCTCAGTAGAAGGTTTGAACCATGAAAAATAAATGTTCTGATGTGGAAAACTTTAATCTGCAAATGTTTAACCACATAAAAATTAGGAGAAACCAAGATCTATACATTTATAAATACAGCAAGTCAGATTCCTGTAAACCATATGTCTATGTGTTCTGTATGCGTGTGTTCGGCTGCCATGATTATACATAAGGGATTCCCTCAAAATGCCTCTGTACTAGATCCTTAACCACACATTTGACAGGAACCATTTGGCCACACCACTGCCTTCATCACTTCGATTGTGTTTTTGTCCTGTTACCACTGTGCTTCACTGGGCAAAAATCAGTCCCATACAATGCTGTAGCACAGGGTCTGGAATAGTTGCTTGCTTGGTTCTCAAGTTATGATCATGTATTTTATCTACAGTCCGGCTCTCTTGAATTATAGTAATGGAATCTTAGTCAGTTTGCTCCTCTAATTAGCAATTTATTCAAATACAGCGTTGTACTTGAAAATTTTCATCCAATTAGAGCAGCAGTTTATAATCAATGTATACAGCCATTAATAGAAATAAACATGCATTAAGAGGTACAGGTGAAGGTATTTTTTTTCCCAGTTTTATATACAGTAAAACTAGTATTTTTCATCAGTTTTAAACTTGAGCACTGAATACAAAACCTATTTAATAAACCTTCACAATAAATAATTCAAAGGCTTCTTCTATAATGCTTTTTAGGGGAAACATTAGAACAAGGGTTTCCTTTTGCTGTAATACCAATAATCAAATCTATTTCATTTTAGCACCTATTATGCAATGTTAGTAGTGTTCTTTAGTGCAGCATAGCAATGCTTTAGCAGTGCGGGATCACCACAATACCCAGCATACTTTACACTAACACATACAAACATTTGGCATTTTTCGTGTGTTGCGTACTCACTGGTGTTACAACATGTATGACCTAGAAGACTATTGCAAACTTAATAAATGCCAGCATAGTGCCTCATCGCCTGTGGGATAAATACAAACAGGAAAAATCGTTATATTTTTCAACATGAGTCTTCACAAAAGAAAATATATTTAATAGCCTATTAATTATTAGGCTATCCAAAAGAAAATATTACAAAGAAAACTGTAATTCCTGCCATTGTCCACACAAACTGAATGCAGGTGGCACTGGCTTCAAGGGAAGTGAAGCTGAGGTAAGATAAGCTAACCTCTTGAGTTTTGCTCTTAGGCATAAGAAGACGATCGCAATACAAATGTTAATTAACGCGCTATGGGTAATATTGTCAAGACCTGCTTACTACTGAATGCTTTAGAAGCCTCGTCTGAAGCCTGGTGAAATTTTAATTTGACATCTTATTGCATCTCTGATTACTTTTGCAATGCTGAGTCAAATATCTCCAGTGTAACGCTGAGCTTCAGAAAGATATTCAGCCTCCTAGAACTTATATTCTTTTAAAAACAGACAACACTTTTAAGGATAGAGAGATAGATGGCAAAGATGGAGGTTTAGGGGATAATGCTGTAGTGTAAAAAAATATATATCTTAAATTAAAAGACTCTTAATAATCATATATTGTAATATCTTGTACTATGTTTTCTAATCAGAAATGATATTGTAAATATTGTTATAAACACTGCTGAGGTACAGATGTAAAATAACAAAAATTGTCACTGTGTAGTTTATTGTACTACTGTTCAGCAGTGTATAAATGAGCATGTTGAGAAGCAGTAATCTATGAATGAACTATGCCACATCAGCATTCCAGAGTTCCAGGATGATAGCGGTGACAGGACACAGGCTGGGCAGTTTAACATGGTAAATAATGCTGATTTCACACTGTGAAATCAGCTACTCTTGGCTACTCTTGGCTCTGTGTTTACAGCAGCTACCAGACAGATCAGGTTCCACTGAATGAAAACGCAACAATGGTTGAAACCCTATCTGGGTCGACTTCTTGCTATGTAAATAGGCAAGGGCCAGTTTCAATGCCTGTTTTGCACTAAACACTTCATGACTGTGAAGAATTGTAAGGTTTTTTTTTCTTTTGCTTAAAAGATGCTCACAGCTTGGTTAACTCGCAGCACCATAATCAAAGGTATGACTATTTAAACAGTGGAGGAAGATAAGTGAGATCCCTAGAGTTAAGAGGTTAAGAGTCTCAAAGAGATTATGGAACACAGGGACTCTTTTTCAGTTTAAGTTCTAAACTGGGATTCTCACTGTCACAATGGTATTGACTTTAATGGCTTCTCTCACAGATTTCACCATGTGTACACAGCTGTTCAGCAATACGGCCCTCATTCTAATTTGCTCTATTAAATATATTGTCTATAAACAAGACACTGTCTCCTTAGGGGTTTTCCAGGAAGGTAATTATCAGGAGAAATACCAGAGTGAAATAACAGCTCACTGTTGATTCCTAATCATGGATATTTCCAGCGAATATTAGCACTTTGTCATATGTATTATGCAGAAGTGTCAAAAGCGGTTTAAACATAAACCCTAAATAAGTAGCACAAAAACATGATAACGTTCGGAAAAGAAGTAAAGCAGATAATTCGTGTCCTTTTTATAAATAAAAAAACGTTTGCAGTGGTGCATTTTATATCCCAGTGGACTGCAACATAATAAGGATTATCATTTTATTAATCATGGTCTAACAGGGGGATAATTATGGTGGTCCATTAATAATTATGGTCCATTAAAATCTCTCATTCATACAGATTACATGCAAAGAGAAATAAAGCCTTGGGAAAAACATCAGTATTTTTGTGGAAGATTATGGCCCTCATTAAATCAATAAAAGAATTTGACAAACAGGCAAAAGAATATATAGAAAATATGCCATTAGCGCAATTGGTCTATGCAACACATCACTAAGCAAACACGTACTGGCACTGATAAAAAAAAAACACTTAAAAGGTAACAGAGGCTCATGGACCCAGGAGCTGTTTCCGTTGTCGCTAATGCCATGCCCATGAACACATACTATAAATATACAGCCTAGTTTAATATAACCTATACTTTAATATATATCCCAATTTGGACAGTGCGTAGCTCAGCGAGCAAGCACATGGGCATGTAAATGTGCCGTAGGAGCCGTTTAGCCCTGTATAAGAGGGCCTAAGACGGGCGGCAGATCAAAGGTAACAACCAGCACGAGGCCACAAGAGCCTGTCACTCATTTGACTCTAATGAACTCCATCTTAGGGGGAAAATCTCCTTACTTAAGTGCCAAGACAAGAGTTATCGTCTCCTACAGAAAAGAGGAAACGCACAAACAAGGTGAAAAGAGCCAGGGATAAACCATGGTCGTTTTTAGTGTGCTCCATATGGACGGATTTAGGGTCGAAGCAGAGAGGTGGGGGAGACAGATAGACCAGAAAAAGTACTGAGACATTTCCTCCACATGATCACTACACGAACAAATAAATTGTTGGGAATAAGCAGGAGCTGTGTTGCAATTCGCAGCTGTGTAAGCTTGAAAAAGGCTTAAGAATGACATGCTTTGGGAAAGTAGGCAACTAATGCTTACTTAGCAAATAAAATATAAAAAAAAGAAACAATTTTAATGATCAAAATCCTAAAATCAGATCCTTGTCCTTGAACAGACAGTTACACTACTATTTAGTGCACCATTCAAAGGTACAGAGCCTACATCATGTTTACATGCACCCAGAACTACTCAATATTCAAATTTCAGTATATTTTGGAGCCAACCATGCATAGACCATGTCCATCATAAACAGAGCCTATAGTGTTACTCACAACCTCTATTTTAAACACGAAAACAAGGCTCAGTTTTGCGTTAAGAGCTTATTTTGGGCTGTCAACATGGCGTTCAGCAGCAATTCCCCCAGCACTTTTTTAGAACACTTCAAACTCAAATTTATTGCCTAGAGAAAGGAACGTACACTGTCACATTTTTATTTGAGGTATACACGAGAACATATCCCCCTTTCCCATTCTCTGCAGCTATTTCTCTGGAGAATATGTTAAGTATTGGTGAACTGCAGTTACTGGCCTACCATCTGGTTGCTGTTTCACATTTAGTTCTGCACTGCTGGATGAAATATTATTGGGTACCTTTATTTAGTGCTATCTTTTGTCTCTAAACCACAATAGCATTGACAGCTCCTGTCATAAGCAGCTACTGTAGCCAACATTTAGCCAGCAAGTTTATATCTGTTGCATGGAGCGGTGCTTAACAACTTTATATAGAAAAAAATTACATAGAATGTCATTTCACCAGGCTCTTTATAAAGGGCACATTATATGAACATACCAAGTGGTGAAAAATGTGTCTCTTTTCACGAACGCTACTCCTATGGTGACCTACATTGGCCGATTACGATCAACAGTGAAAACTTTTTAAAACTCCATTGACACCGTTACCTGCAGACATATCTTTCATGTTAAGGTGAGCTGCCTGGGTGTGTAAAAAATTCCCTGCCGGTGTTATGGTGTGTATGTGGTGATGTAAGTCAGGAAAGGAAATGCACTTTACGATACTTCCTTGGAAGTTGAAATGGGCTTTATCTGGCTTAGACCAAGTATTTAGAACCGGCTAGTGGAGAGATTATAAGGAGGCGTGTTTAGTGGGTTCTTTGTGCACTATAAGACTTGTTGAAATGTGCTGACTATTCTATAACCTATGCCGAATTAAACCAAATTGTGAGCACTCCAGTGATATTTTGTGTATATAGAGGTGTTGTCACATATTGGAAGAATTGTTTAGTAGAAGAAAAACACTTGTTTTCGCCAACAGAAGCATCGTTGGTGTGCGTCGGCCCTGCAGAGACGCACACCAACATGCACACACCCTGTTCATGCAATGACACCAACATTAATCACGATCACAAATTCAAAAGAAAAGTTAGTAACGTCAACGCACATTTTACTTGCTCGGTATGGCCAACTTTTTTGAAAGAGACTGATTTTTATCAATTGTTTTATGCCTGTTTTTAACCATGTAACAAGTTTAAAACACATGGAAATTCACTTGGAAAAGAAAAGTAACATTCTCCAATAGTGTCTTATGAGACAGTGCTAAATCACCGTGAATATGTAAATGAGAGGATGGTCAGAGCACTGTCAATCAGATAGTAGCTGCCCCACTAGTCTCACTACTGTATTCTTAAATATCCAGCCTAGTATATGTCTGGACAAAAGACAACAAAAAACTGTCAAAAAAGCAGGCAGCTTGTTCTTAGTTTGCATTCCTAATTTTGTGATGACTACTCCTAGAGATCATACATCACCACAATGAGATTGTTATCAGCAGTTAGTTCTGGCTTGGGCAAGTACCAAGCTCTCACTCCCACACCTTAGTGAAAAAGCAAAATAGCATAGTGACAGTCAAAGATTGCACAATGTGTACAGGTGTCATCAGTCATAATGGGACAGAGACTGATGTAAATTTCATGTAAGACCTTGGAGAAAAAGGTTAAAGATATAAGCAGGGTTGGAAGAATTTGTTATTTTGATTATTTTTTTACAGTTCTAGTTTAGGGTAACTGATGTAATAATTTAAAATATTAATTAAATAAATAAAAAACTACAAATGACAATTCATATCATTATGTCTTAGTCATTCAATTTGTTCAATCTGATGGCACATATCTGAGTGAATAATGGTATATAAAATGACTTGTGGGTGCTTCCTGTACTAGATATTATGTATGATTTGGAGGTCTGCCATTTCAGCCCTAAATTTTGGCTTAATTCCTGTCTGAACCAGTAGCTGGTTGTGCAAACCCTCATCATCTCTAACGTCTCCATCTTTTTTTTTTAACACTTCTTCTCAAAACACATCAGTGTAGGAATGCTAAACAAACAGGCAATGTCTCTGCTATTTGTCACCCTGTGTAACAATGGGAATCTGATTAGGCATGAGGAGCGTTGAGAATGACACATGCATTAGGTTCCTTCACTGCCGAACTAAAAATAAATAAAGAAATAAAATAAAAAATAAGAAAAAACCCAAAACATAATAAAAGAGCTAGGTGAGGAGAGATGCATGTTACTGAAACATGTCAGAACTACAAATGAGACAAGTAGGAATCTCTTAAGATCATCAAATATGGAATTAAATATTATTTAATATTTTATTACATATTATTATATTATTACAAGCTCTTAAATCCTCAATTTGACTGGTTATAGAAGTCTTGAAAATGTCAAGTCAATTATAACAGGGTTGGTGACAAGACGTTATAAAAAAAAATAAAAAGACAATGATGCAATGCCATCAAATTTACATTTTACAACATATAATCAAATCAAATATTTATTTATCAAATATCATTACTAGATCTACTTGGCTTCATTTAGAAGGTAAATAAAAGCAGTGCCAATATAAATTGGGATAGAGAACATTTAAAAACATATTTCCTCTTCCTTGGGAATTGTTGGTAATTAAAGTACACTTTCAGGAAGGCATTTATTATTGGATAATGGAGAATGCCTTGTAAAATAAAGCATTCTTTGTCTCAAAAAGGGCTCTTCTTGGAACCTTTTTGCTAGGGAGGCACTCTGTTGTGGGATTCTACACAGAAGAACAACCACAGCTGCTATCTTTTGTGATAAACTATACACGACAAGGTTAGAACCCAAACCCGAATCTCAGCAGCATGCACTTGGTTCGTGTTGCCAAGCACCCTTTCATCATTTTTTCTTTTTTTTACAAGACTGTTGTACAAAGCAAGAATAGGAAACATCATTCTAAGCGCAACTACAACAGAAAGCAAAACTTATGGTCAGCATGGTTCATGGTCATGATTAAAAGTCTGGCCCTGAGCAGATGATTCTTGACACAGGATGCAAATGCATTGGCAGGGCCAACCACACAGAAGCGGATGAGTGAGAGAGCAGAAAGGGTAAGGATTATAAAATGCAAATCCTGGTGTAACTGATATTGACACAGATCTGCCCTTTCTCTACAGAATCCTTCTTCATTCTCTGGAAAACTTCTAAACAAATGAAGTCTTAGCACCTGTGTCATTCCCTTCATGAATGATTTGGATAAATACAATGGATATAAAAAAAATTGTCTACACACTCTTGTTAAAATAGCAGGGGTTTTTTTTCATGTAAAATAAGGAAACCAAGAGAAATCGTATCGGTCCCGACCTGAATCCAACAACAACAAAAAAAACATTTGTGGGGTGACCTGAAGCAGGTCCTGTACAGGAAATATTTTTACAAATTAATGGCTCTCGATTGTTTTTGCAAGAATGCGTCCGGACATTTTGCCATATCAAAATGTGCCATGCTGATACTCTTTGAGTGGGGTAATGAAATTAAATGTGATTTAACAAAGTATACGTTATTCGATTTGCACAGCTATGATACTAGGATTCTGATTGTGCTGTATTTCTGATTGATTTTCATTTTTATACGTAAAAATTTTACACTGATGGTGAAAAAAGTAGCTTTTTCTATACCGCAAATAGGATGTTTTGTGGGTTCATCCTTTCAGAACATTATTACATGGTGACGAGTTTTTACATGCTTTCATCTTAAATCTTTTATTTAAAAAAAATATTGAATGCATGGGAAAATATGTCATGACTGATTTTAAAGCTTAAGACACAGCAGACACGAGTAATATGTTTAATATGTATATATAGTTTGGATGAGCGGTTGCAAATACAAACTGAATAATTGGATTATCCCAATATATGTATTTATATATTGCTGCCAGGACAAAAGAAATTTGAGATAGAAATCCGATTTCTCTTTTCAGGATCTCTGCACAGTTTTATGGCTCATCTGGTTCTGTTGTTCAGCCATGGATGCACACAATCACCACTCAAATTTACATCTCTATTTCATCTGAAAATGGGCAGAAGAGCATGAACACGTCAGTTAGGTGTTCCTGAGCTACTTTTCGCTGTGTGTAACCTGATCGGCTTACAGCTTATCTAACACGTCAGATACATCAGAGTCAAGTTGCACTGATAGAAGTGATATGAGAGGCCGGTGTGGCAGGTAAAGGCAGCTTTGTTCTATCTGGCACTAGATTGCAAAGATCTTTACACTGACACAATTTGAAACTATTACTAGTAAATATTAAAGCAATATAAATTGCATACTGCTACTGTGTGTTATATACCATTACATGATACTGTATGTGTGTTTTTGTGTCTTTACACAACAAATCATTCAAGAGGATGAGCTGTGTTATTACTGTCACCTAGTGGACAGTGCTGAGAGGGATGGGTGGAAAAAGGAGAGCAGCTGCGAGGCCTCTCTCCCTCTCTCTCTCTCACACACACACACACACACACACACACACACACACACACAATACAAATTAATTAAACCAACATGTACAATTAAATGACAAATTAGACACCATATTATTCACCTCTTTGCAGTTGAAGTATGATTTTATATTAGAGGAAATGCCAAAGACCAACAAGTTACAGCATTTTTCTGCTCTGGCAAAACAAATATTTTATATCAAATGTCGAAAGTCGATCAGAAAAAGCTATTTCAGTGTATTAGAACAGCACAGCTAAATCCTGTCATGCTTAAAAAAAATAACAATGTGGGTACATAAACTAAAGGCACATTTACTAAACTATAAGTACATTAAACATTTGACCTTGCAAAAAGTTAAAATGGTCAGGACAGAGGCAGCCCATGGCCAGGACAGAGTGTGACCAATGTTTCAAAAACGTTCACCTATAGTCCATAAAAGCTGATAATGAACCCAATTATGGGCTAGGAACAGTAATAATAGACCTTTAGTGGGGCAGTAAATTCTTTAATTACTTGTTAACACCCCATGTCTCTTTGGACAAGTGCAAAAGCAGGGCCCCTGGACGTGGACTGGCCAGAGGTCCTGGTGGACAAAAACAGTGTAGAGAAGACTCATTTCTACAGTCACATCCATATACAATAAGAATTTATAGGCCGACACTGAGAACTTACTTAAAATATGGAGCTAACTAAAAGTATAATGTGACAGCCAGTCATGGCAGAGAGAAAAAGAAAGCAGAGTTCAGGTGCTTGCCTTCCAGGTGCATATGCAGATGAGAACAACAGAAAAAAGCAGCAGGCATGTACCGAGAATGATAAAATCTCTCCTTCTGTGAAGACCTAGAAAGTGAATGTAGGCACGCATGCACGCAAATGTGCTCACACACAGACGCACATGCACAAACAAACCATTTGAAACATTCGTAAAGCTATGTTATGGTGTTATGGAGTCCAGTGAAATGTCATAATCAATTGTAATAGATTTATTGATATTGATTTACTCTGGCTTTTGTAGTGTTGGGTACTGGGGTTAGGTGAGGATACATGGGGGGGTTGAGATCAAGGCTCTGGGCAGGACACTCTGTGTTCCACTCATCCATGTTAAACCATGTTTTATAGACCTCGCTTTATGCACAGGGGATTGTCATGCTGGAAAATGTCTCTTAGCTGTCTTCAGTGAAGGAAAACTGAAACTATACATCATAGACAATATATGCTTCTAGTCTGGGGGTGTAATCATCAGATACCTTTAGCCACATAGGATATAAAGCTAATGTTAGTTACTGACTACTGAAATCTGTATGGTTTAGGACTGCTAATTTAGGATTGCTAAAGTTGTTTTCTTCAGCAGTCAATTTTTCATGTTCAGGGTGGTAGTGGATACTGATCTTAGACATCTTGGATAAGACACCAATTCATTTCAGGATACCATACACACAATTATTCACACATTAGCCAGCCAGAGAAATTTAGAAAATCGCCAATTCAGCTTTGGTTTTTGGGAGTTGAGAGGAAACCAGAGAATCCTGAGGAAACTAGGAATGCATTTTAATGATTAACATCAAACGCACAAAAAAGCATCCCCAGGTTTATTATTATTATTACTATTATATTATTATTATTATTATTATTATTTTAACAATTTGCATCAATTGTGTTAAATAAAATAATGAAATAATTGCTAAATAACTGAATTTTGTAGTTTATGCAACAAAATGCCAGTGTAGAAATTGAGCGAAACAGTTCTAATAATTATCTATCAACAGTGACATATCTGTCTGGCCGTAACTCATCAAAAGCCAAATTTGGTTGGCCTGATGAAAAACAATGCACTTGTCTTGAATGCCTTGAAATCTCACAAAAGCTTCACCAAGAAGCAGATTTATTGGAGTCTTTTTATAAATTGGCAAAAGTTGTGTTTTGGTGGTCTTTGAGCATGATACAGGATTTGAAACCTAAGAGCTGGCAACCCTGTGGATTTAGCATGAGAGACCGAAGCAGGAAGCCATTACTGTAGTGTAAACGCATGCAGCTAGCACCGGCCAAGCACAAGAGAAGCATGTTTCACCACCCTGGCTCATGGATAAATGGGCAACCACACATCCTCAAAACTGTGGGGTTCCACAGAACCCTTTTTACACGCACACACACGCTACTCTCTCTTTCCAAGCATTACATAAGCAGTATTGGGCGGGCATGGTGGCGGTTTGAGGCTGATGAGAGACGGTTATTATGTTACACACGGTGGTGGTTTGTTGCCGTAATTATGTAATCAGCAGTGTAGCCCTGCCCTGTGTTTGTATGTGTGAGAGTGTATGCGTGTATGCATATATGACAGCACAGTCACAATTGCAAACAAAGTAAGACACATTTACAAACACTTTTATCTTAATATCCTAATAAGAAACTTCCATCAACAAAACTATGAATGCAGCAAATTAATGTTATACTACACTATTAATCAAATTTATTTTAAAGCTGCATTCAAAAATGTAACTAATATATTCCTAGTCAACATTTGGTCCCAACAACATCTATAAACATGCCCAATCAAACACAAAATCTTTACAGGGGTGCTGACAAACTGTTAAAAGAACTGTACAACTAAGGCCACTTTGCAAAAGCTTTCTTGCTCAGGTGGAACGCAAACATTTGTTTTTATAAAACACTCACCCTGGCAACGAAAGCGCATTTTTTATCAGATCATTTTTACAATCTGTAACTGAGCAGGTTTAGGCAAACTCTATCGAAACCAAAACCACTTGGTGCACAGGACAAAGACTTGAATTTTCACAATAGACGACACGAAAGTGCATGGCAGGACGACAAAGACGAGCCAAGCAGATCTCGAAGACGGAGGAGGCCAGCTGTGCAGTGGGTCTCGCCATGCCCGGTGTTTCAAGGAACCACTAATGAAATTCAGCATCACGCACAAAAACAAGCACCATAACTCCAAAATTGTAGGGTCTAGAGTGTAGCGGTAGACACACTCCAGACCAGACGATTATGTCCAGGGAGTTTTTTCATCCAGCAATTTGTCAAAAAAATCCAGAGACATATTCAAAACTGTCAGGGTGAAAATGTTCATAAGGCTGTGGTATTTTAGCAATGTGGAAATTTAAATAGTGGACTGAAAAAAAAGATTTTGGTCTATTGGTGAAGAAAAAGGCTGATTAAATAAGGGGACACACACACACACACACACACACACACACACACACACACACACACACACTTATCCTCTGGAGTATTTTGGATAGACTCAGCAGTCTAAAATAGTAAAAAAACGAGAACTGGTATATCCACAGCCTGGTATTTTTTTTGAGACCGGCAACTTGTACAACACTAAATACCGCTTAATCTTCAAAATAAAAGCATGAACAAAAAAAATAGCAAATGATAATCTGTCAAGACAGACTACTTGTGTGATGCACTAGTTCACTGAAAGGTGCAACAGTGATGATTTTAAAAAGAGAATCGCCTTACGTCTCATCCCCAACACAGATGTGGACCATGAACTCTTGACATAAAGTCTTAGACACTTTATGTTCAACATGTGTGTTGCCATTTCTAGCAGTGAGAATGTGTGTATGTGTGTAGAAGATGAGGGAAGCAGCAGGATATATGGCGATCTGGGAGGCTAGCTCTAATGATACACAAGGGACAGATTAGCTTCCTCTCTGTCAGAGTGCCATCAGGGAGCAGCTGATTTACATCCAATACTGACCAGCCTGCATGCCCCATACACAATGCAAACACACACATACACACACACACACACACACACAATGTGTAAATGAGAAATTATATTTTATCTACTGAAATTACAGCAGTATGAATGTGCGGTGTGAGTTTATGTATGAGCTTTATAATGATGATGATGTGTGAAGCCTGTGTGTTTGTGTGTGTGTGTGTGTGTGTGTGTGTGTGTGTGTGTGTGTGTAGGGGTGGGGGGGAAGATTGGTGGTTGGGGCGTGTGGGTGTGTATTCACAGTAACCTCTTGGTGACACTCAGCGTGCCATGGCCTGTTGGTCCACAATGGGGAGAGAGAAGATGGACAGATTCATTAAACACTATGTCACCCGCAAACAAAACAATGATTAATCACACGCTGCAAATTATAAGCACCTGTACGAGCAGACGTGTTTCCCCATCCCCCTCTGACCAGCTTTCACTCTCGCTTACCCTGACAGACACACACTTCAGTTTCTGTCTGTCCTGCTTGTGACGACAGGGCCCCTCAAAAACATATTTGCACACACGATTACACACACACACACACACACACACACACACACACACACACACACACACACACACAGCTTAAACTCAGTGATGTCAATATTTAAAAAAACAGTCATGGAAAAATAAATCAGACAAATACACTTAACACGAGTCAGACATTCTTTGTTACTTGCTTCTAAAGATAAAGCAGTTTTCAAAAAACTAAAAACAAACAGAGTTGACTGACATTCCTCGTGACACGGGCCACTTTAGACACACTTTTTTTATTTTTTTTATTTCACGCTACGAAAGGTTGATTAAAATAAGGAAAACTATGGCATTGTTTCAGTAGTCATCTCAATCTCACCACATAGTCTCACTAATGTGCTCAAGCAGTACTCAGCAGCTGCAGTAGAAGAGAACAGAGCAGCCTTTTTTTCACGGTCACCTGAGCTCATTATGCTAACACGCTAGCTTGGCTAATGGACGGACGGCCTGATGTGAGGAAATGCCGCCGTGATTAATGGGTGCTAAATTGAGACGTGCAGGCCATTCCCCTATCCCAGTTAAACCAGTCGCACATCATCAGCCTCAAACCTGTGAGTCTGCACAGTGCAATTTAACCTCCCAACACCCACCTACAACCACACAAGTATACCCAAAACACACACACACACACACACGTTTGTCTTACAATGCCTCTGGGCCTCCTATTACTAATTAATGCAGTAAATGCTTACATGTAAACCTAACCCTAACATTAGAAACAAAAAGAGAGAAATGATAATAAAAGCTGAAATTTTTAAGCAGCTTGCTTTAAATGAACAAAATGCCCCACTTGCTTTTAAAGGATGTCTCTCTTTTGCATTTTCTTTGTTCATCTGTGTGATTGTATGCTGACTATTTCGTATCAGGTCTTGATACTGGCTGCCTTGAGTTCTATTAAGAAAGAGAACATTATGAACTTTGAAATTTAGTAAAGTAGTATGTAAAAGGGGAAGAGAATATTTTCCCCTTGAATCCTGTACATGAACGTGTAATTCTGCTAGCAGTTTAATTTTCTCAAATAAAATTAGACATTAATGATAAGTGGGAGCCATTTATCAAACTACACAAATCCCATTGTCATTCCTGTCTCTTTTTCTTCTGTTAACATAAACATAGTGGCAGTGATTAACTAGAATTTTATAGCTAATGCTATATGAATATAACAGCGGGTAATTAGAAAGCCCCTAGTGGCAGAGCGGTTCAACAGCTACATTTTAACAGCCTCAATTTTCTTCAGTTATAAAACTTATAATGGTTTTATAAATTTAACAAAACAGGCACTAGTAAAAGAAAGTGTCAAAACAGAAACTTTACTTACTTTTTTTTAGAAAAAAATTCAATTAATTTGTTTACCCAGACACCATTTATGCTAGACAGAGCTTTTCCTTGTCAAACGCCAGTATTTTTAACACCTTTCTGAAACCCTCATATTAGCCTAAATACAAGTATGAAACATGAAAGAGATATGTAAAAAAGAGACATTTGCCCCATAATATTTGACACATCAGTGGTCAGTGGTCAATCAGTGCTGCGGATTGACAATTTATACTTGGGTGAGACAGGGGAAGATTTAAGAAAAGCAGATTCTTGAGAAACTGGCTGTCCTCGCTTGTTAGACAAAGGATACACAGTTCAAACAGGAAAATGCTTCAATCCTTTACATATAAAAAAGGAAAAAATAAGAATCAGGGTGGTTGTGTATGTGTGTGTGTGTGTGTGTGTGTGTGTTTTTGGACGTGCACCCGTGTGTGTGAATATAAAAGGAGGAGGAGAACACAGAGGCCCCAGGTACCTGCCTATAGAGTCCCTTCTCTCCAAATGTTTATTTTGGATCAGACTGGCGGCCAAATGGTTGCAATTGACCCTCTACAGGGACGAGTTAGAAAGTGAACATGAAACTTTTCCTTCTGGGAGAACGAAAGAGGGAAAACAGTACACACACATGCCACACACACAGACACACACACACACACACCTAGCTCAGATAAGCTTCCATGCATGATTACATGTGCAAACAGAGACATAAAGACAAACATACCTTTGAAAAAGATAAATACAAATAAACAGAAGGATTGAGGTGATTACACACTGCATTGTAGGTCGATATACAGTACACATAGGTTGCTAAATGTATTGTACAACAATTAACAAGGATGAATATTTATTATTTAAATACCAGGGTGTAGAGAATGCCTGTATATATCGTTTGTTCACAACACTTGTGGATTATTGGCTTTATAAACAAGAAAAGGAAGCAAGTGATATTTTAGACGCAGTAGGGTCAACACAGACTGACCAGACTTTAGGAAGATAGCTAGCAGTTTCCGTGTAATTAACTAGTGCTAGAATCAGAGTTTTATGTTTGTGTACACAAACACGTCGAGCAATACTATACAAACGGTGTTGTCGACACGATGATATGTCTAAGGAAAAACATCAATGTGATTTTCTGGCATTTTTCCCCAAACTACATTTGTATGTCTTCAAATATTGTATATATATTTGATATTCAATTTTAAATAATTGAATGTATGTCACACATGTTACAATAAGGAACAACGTTTAACAGTTAATCAAACAAAGATGAAACTCTGTGCATTGAATTTCCTGGATTTACTTTTTATATTCAGTACTTGTGACATGACTACACAGAAAAGCCCAGCATGAACGCTAACCAAGCATAACTGTGTAACTTGTGGTGACAAATATAACATAAGCCACATCCTTCAGCTTTTGTGCCAAATGTGTTTGCCAAAACCTTGACTGGACATTACCCTTACGTAAAACAACCAGAGCATAACCTGCATGCTAGTTATTTTTTGTGTGTTTAATCTTTATGAGAAAGAGTTGCCCTTTATGACATAACAAAAAAAAACGAGAGTAAAGTTAAATAAACTGTACACTCACTCATCTCTGCATCTGTTTTTTTAGTATTTTTGTGTCGAACAAGACATTCGCTTAAGGGCTAATAAGCTAACTAATTAGCCAACAAGCCAAAAATGGCCACGTTTTGGTGTCTTTAATCTGAGCTTAACATCATCAGTTTTACACCATTCCACAGCTCAGCAGGAATGTTTCATGTAAATATAACACACTAATAAATCATTAAGTACCATTTGAAGCCTTTCTGATGAATTTGAATGTGTTTTCTTTTTTCTTTTTTCCCTAAATTTAAGAATTTAATTATTTTATATGAATAGAACGAAAAAAAATATTTGTAAAAACCATTTATAGACATAAAAAAAGAAATAAAATGTAATAAGTAGAATAGAGATAAAATAGAGATTTTTTTTTTATAATAAATAAAAAACAAGTTGAATAATTTCAAATTATTTTTTAACATTATCTTATACTATGACATACTACATATATTTGACTGTAAGAAGCAAGCTTCACTTGCTAAACTCACATTTTGTCTTTGTGTTCTGTTTGTAAAAGGCATTAAAATGAGCAAACATCAGCACATTTGAGGGTCTAGTTATTGACATCAGCAATCATTCACAATTAGGCAGTGAGAAAGTGCTGTGGAGCTGAACTTTCTGGTCAGCGGAAGATGTGATTTGCTCCTGAAATCCCAAGTCCCAAGAGCTGTGCGGGACCATGATTTCCGGAACTCTGGGAGGGAGTCAAACTGTGCCATGGAGCTTAGTCAAATTTACCAATGCACAAACCCAACTCCACAGTGAGTAAGAGAAAGAGAGAGGAAGGGAGAACAAGGAGAGAGAGAGAAAGAGAGAGAGAGAGAGATGAGAGAGAGAGACGAGAGTGGAGCAAGGGCCCAGCCATCTAGACTAAATACAAGCTCTTAATCCTCATAAACTTCTCCATATGAGTATTACATCCATGAATCTGCAGCAAATGGAACTCATTTTGAAGCTAAAACATTACCAGCACTGCTCCTCCCATCTCTCCTGTGCTCCAATAATGGGTTCTGTGTTCCACTCAGCCACGCACTGACGCTGCCCCTCACTCCGTCCCACAACCCCGTCCTGAAGAACTGATGACAGAATACACTTACAGTAAAAAATGGCCTGAGAAAAATGGAACTGTAAGGGGCTGAAAAATAATGACATTATTATTCCTTCTGTGCGTGTGTGATGATATCGGCACTGTCTTTGTGTGGTCAGTTAAAGGAATCATCATAAGCCTGAGCTGTTTTAATTCAAAGGCAGAATTTTAATTCAAAGGCAGGTTTCAATGCACACACCCACACACATCCACACACACCCATAGAAACACACACAGCTATTCTGAACACACCTGAGCACAGTGGCTTGTCAGAAAGAGGAAGTGGAGAACCAGACTAGCATGTGACTGCAGGGGACTCATTAGTCATTACTGTGACATTTAACCTAAACAAAAATGCTGTCAAGTTCGTCCAGAGCAGCACTGAGCGTACCATACAAAATCAGTCAGGCAAATCAGACAGCACACAGACTCAAAAACAGATAGCTTACCACTGGACACGCCCTGACACAAGAACAAGCAAGGTAGACAGACAGAGAGAGAGAGATGAGTGCATAACAGAACTGAATGAGGCATTCTTTTATTAGCAAACAGCTCAGGTATGTCAGTCAGGCACAGGAAACATATTAACGCTGACCACAGTTTACTCTGCTAACCACACTGTGGCCCTGTGGGACAGAACTGCATTAGCAGGGTCTGTTTACACTCATTTACACACCATGGATTCATATTTTCTCACACATTTCTCACTGCTGGTATTATTATATATTATATACATGCGACCCATAAATATGTAAACAAAATGACCATTCACCGAATCACTCATAAATACTCATTGCTTTTCATGTGTAAAATTAGATTTCTCCATTACACACTAAGTAGTGAAAAAAATGCCCATGAAGTAAAATGTAATTGTAAATGTAACAAATTTTGTGGGTTGTTTAAAATGTCGGTGGATAATTATTACATGCTATATTTTACTATATAATAAATGTAGAAAAATCTTCTACATGCCATAAAAAATCTGTGCCAGTGCAGGATCAAACTGCTCGTTGTTTATATTGATCTGATCCACACAAGTGGGATCATTATTGTATGCTTCCAGTGAATCGTTTTTATAAACTAAAACAACGCTCTCACCGTTTAAGGTTTAATAAAGTAGACCTCCTTTAATGACCTTAATAAAACAAATGATTAATGTTGCAATTCCCGAATGTTTAGGTTTTGGCTTAGGAACCATTTGTACCATGTGCTGTCTACAGTACTGTCTACATCTAAGAAAACAAAAACGTTTAGTTCTAATCGTCTCGTTCCCATAGTAAGGCTTAAGCCATGTGTGACAGTGTTAATCGCTTTTCCATAGCCAAACCAAGGCTTTGTACAAGTTAGGCCTCCTCATGCTAAAATTTCATACAAATATGTGCCTTTTCATTATATTTGTAATAATTCATATCTACAAGTCATAAAAAGCATTGTGTATAGATAGATAGATGGATGGATAGATAGATAGATCCATAGATAAATAGATAGATAAATAATTATTAAATCCCCTTACAAAGAAATGAACAGTCTAGAATATTTATGCTACATTTATTTTTTTTATTTGATCGAGTGAAATAAGTATTTGATCCTGTACCAACCAGCAAGAATTCTGACTCCCACAGACCCAAATTAGTTCTGTCTCTATCTCCTAATATCACCTTATGTGTATAAAAGGCACCTGTCACAGAATCAACCACACAGCTGGAATGAGCTACAAGACCATCAGACTGTTGCCCCATTCATGTGGTCTTCCTATATCCTTAGCAGAGAAACAGCCCCAAAGAAAAAGAAATTGCATATAATTCTGGGCTATGAGGTGAGATTTTGCATGGAGCTCCAGAGCAAGGGCAATTGACTTATCTTGTATATCTTCCATTTTTGAATAATCGTGCCAACAGTGCTCTCTTTCTCACCAAACTTCTTGCTGATGGTCTTGTAGCCCTTTCCATCTTTGTGCAAGTCTACAATATTGTCCCTGATGTCCTTTGACAGCTCTTTGGTCTTGCCCATGGTGGTGGAAAGGTTTGAAATGAAAGATAATTCTGTGGTGAGTGTCTTTTATACACATAATGAGTTGATATTAGGAGTTCTTTTTTAAAGCGACAGGACTAATTTGGGTGTGTAGGAGTGAAAAATCCTGCTGGTTGGTAGAAAATCAAATACAAATTAATCATTATTACATAATTTTTTTTCTGGATTTTTGTATATATATTATTTTTCTCTCTGTTAAAATTGACCTAACATAGAAATTATAGACTGTTAATTTCTTTGTAAGGGGATCAAATAATTTTTTCCACCACTGTATGTATGTATGTATGTATAAATATACAGTGAGGAAAATAAGTATTTGAACACCCAGCTATTTTGCAAGTTCTCCCACTTAGAAATCATGGAGGGGTCTGAAATTGTCATCGTAGGTGCATGTCCACTGTGAGAGACATAATCTAAAAAATAAATCCAGAAATCACAATATATGATTTTTAAACTATTTATTTGTATGATACAGCTGAAAATAAGTATTTGAACACCTGTCTATCAGCTAGAATTCTGACTCCTAAAGACCTGTTAGTCTGCCTTTAAAATGTCCACCTCCACTACATTTATTATCCTAAATTAGATGCACTTGTTTGAGGTCGTTAGCTGCATAAAGACACCTGTCCACCCCATACAATCATTAAGAATCCAACTACTAACATGGCCAAGACCAAAGAGCTGTCCAAAGACACTAGAGACAAAATTGTACACCTCCACAAGGCTGGAAAGGGCTATGGGGAGATTGCCAAGCAGCTTGGTGAAAAAAAGGTCCACTGTTAGAGCAATCATTAGAAAATGGAAGAAGCTAAACATGACTGTCAATCTCCCTCGGACTGGGGCTCCATGCAAGATCTCACCTCGTGGGGTCTCAATGATCCTAAGGAAGGTGAGAAATCAGCCCAGAACTACACAGGAGGAGCTGGTCAATGACCTGAAAAGAGCTGGGACCACCGTTTCCAAGGTTACTGTTGGTAATACACTAAGACGTCATGGTTTGAAATCATGCATGGCACGAAGGTTCCCCTGCTTAAACCAGCACATGTCCAGGCACGTCTTAAGTTTGCCAATGAGCATTTGGATGATCCAGAGGAGTCATGGGAGAAAGTCATGTGGTCAGATGAGACCAAAATAGAACTTTTGGGTCATAATTCCACTAAACGTGTTTGGAGGAAGAAGAACGATGAGTACCATCCCAAGAACACCATCCCTACTGTGAAGCATGGGGGTGGTAGCATCATGCTTTGGGGTGTTTTTCTGCACATGGGACAGGGCGACTGCACTGTATTAAGGAGAGGATGACCGGGGCCATGTATTGCGAGATTTTGGGGAACAACCTCCTTCCCTCAGTTAGAGCATTGAAGATGGGTCGAGGCTGGGTCTTCCAACATGACAATGACCCGAAGCACACAGCCAGGATAACCAAGGAGTGGCTCTGTAAGAAGCATATCAAGGTTCTGGCGTGGCCTAGCCAGTCTCAGACCTAAACCCAATAGAGAATCTTTGGAGGGAGCTCAAACTCCGTGTTTCTCAGCGACAGGCCAGAAACCTGACTGATCTAGAGAAGATCTGTGTGGAGGAGTGGGCCAAAATCCCTCCTGCAGTGTGTGCAAACCTGGTGAAAAACTACAGGAAACGTTTGACCTCTGTAATTGCAAACAAAGGCTACTGTACCAAATATTAACATTGACTTTCTCAGGTGTTCAAATACTTATTTGCAGCTGTATCATACAAATAAATAGTTAAAAATCATACATTGTGATTTCTGGATTTTTTTTAGATTATGTCTCTCACAGTGGACATGCACCTCGATGACAATTTCAGACCCTCCATGATTTCTAAGTGGGAGAACTTGCAAAATAGCAGGGTGTTCAAATACTTATTTTTCCTCACTGTATATACTGTATGTATATATATATATATATATATATATATATATATATATATATATATATATATATATATATATATATATATATACACACACACACAGTACAGACCAAAAGTTTGGACACACCTTCTCATTCAAAGAGTTTTCTTTATTTTCATGACTATAAAATTGTAGATTCACACTGAAGGCATCAAAACTATGAATTAACACATGTGGAATTATATATGGAATTATATACATAACAAAAAAGTGTGAAACAACTGAAAAATGTCATATTCTAGGTTCTTCAAAGTAGCCACCTTTTGCTTTGATTACTGCTTTGCACACTCTTGGCATTCTCTTGATGAGCTTCAAGAGGTAGTCACCTGAAATGGTCTTCCAACAGTCTTGAAGGAGTTCCCGAGAGATGCTTGGCACTTGTTGGCCCTTTTGCCTTCACTCTGCGGTCCAGCTCACCCCTAAACTATCTCGATTGGGTTCAGGTCAGGTGACTGTGGAGGCCAGGTCATCTGGCGCAGCACCCATCACTATCCTTCTTGGTCAAATAGCCCTTGATGCCTTCAGTGTGACTCTACAATTTTCATAGTCATGAAAATAAAGAAAACTCTTTGAATGAGAAGGTGTGTCCAAACTTTTGGTCTGTACTGTATATATGTGTGTGTGTGTGTGTGTGTATATATATATATATATATATATATATATATATATATATATATATATATATATATATATCTTGTTTTAATAGAGACTTTTATTATATAACACAGTGTTAGACATTTTAAACCAAATTTCTCTAATGGTTGCTGATTATCCATAACTATATAAATGTATAAATAAGTATTATACATGCCTATCAAATATTCGTTATTGTGCCCTGATTTCCCCTCTATTATATGTTCACTGTCTGTGGCCTCAATCCCTCCCTCTTTTTCTCTAAATAGAAACTGCATCTCTTCCATGGCTGGAAGGTTGTAATTTGTAACAGGCATCTGGGAGGGCTGAGCTCCTCTTCTTATCTGGACAGAAGATCACCAGCAAATCATATCAGAGAAAAAGCCTGTTTAAATATAGCCTTAATTACTGCAATCATTTCTTTCTGTCTCCCTCTGGCCCTTCCGCCTTGCACATATTTTTCTCTCTCTTTCTCCTCCCTGAAATATTTCCTCTTCTTGTCTCCAGTAAATCCTGACTCGTGGTGTGGGCTGAGGCCTGACAGTTGCATGACAAGGAATGTTTCCCTTTGTAAGAGTCCACTTCCTCCTTGAGCAGTTTTAGCCTAATTGAAACATTTCCTATTGGGCTCAATCAAGAAGGCAATTACCTAATTATTCGCTTATGCCTCACTCAGACCTATACAGAGTGGAGAGCATGAGAAAGCAAGCATGAAAGAAAGAGGGAGACAGATTCATTGGATCATTTTTTGTCAAATGATATATATGACGGCAAATAAACAAAATAATCTAACTACTGGGTCAGACTAACATTTTCTTAACATGCATGGTTGACTCAGAGTCTGATTCTAATTTGGTCTCAACCACAGTGTGAAGCCTGAGATTAAAAACCACAGATTAAAGGAATTTTACTCGCATGCAGAAAACCAAGACACATCAGTAGAAGGATGTTATGAAACAGGGTAAGGGATAGGGGAGCTTGCCAAACGTTTTATGAGCTAGTAACCAAAAGTATTATCAAAAGGAGAGAGAGAGCGCAAGAGCGGGGACGACAGGGAGACATTAACAGTGCTGGAATGTTTTGTCCCAGCTGAACCCGCTTCCAACACATTTAATAATTAGACAGCTCATAAAATACAAATATATCAGCCTAAAGGATAAAAAAAAGCTATTTCACGATTTTCTCTGGGCTCAAACTAGGCCTCACAAAAAAACAGTTTTGGACCATAATAAACACAATCACTCTATTAATTGTAAGATGTGACAACTCAATCAGTAAATCATAGGACTAAAAAGTGGGGAGAAAATCCACACACACAAATTTTATATTTTATAGATATATATATCTGTGTTTGCCATAAAAACATATATACATACAGTACAGACCAAAAGTTTGGACACACCTTCTCATTCAAAGAGTTTACTTTATTTTCATGACTATGAAAATTGTAGATTCACACTGAAGGCAAAATAAAGAAAACTCTTTGAACGAGAAGGTGTGTCCAAACTTTTGGTCTGTACTGTATATATCTGTGTTTGCATTAAAAACATATATACATATATAGTCTGAGTTCAGGAGTATAGACTTTCGTTCACAGGTTGTTCATCATGCTCCAGGAATGTATGTTATGTGTGTTTTTATTCTCCACTGTCTTTAGTGTGTATATATAAAATCTGTCATAATATTTACTGATATCATTTTATACATTAGAAGTAAGAAAGACATTAAATTCAAGATACATTAGTTAACAGTTGATGTGCTTTTTCCATCTGAAAATAAGGAGTGACATTAAATCATATAAAACCAGTAATAATTAAAATCTGCAAAAGGAAAATTCCAACCAAAGATCATCAAATACTTCCCTAGACTTCCCTTACATTTTGTAATGGTAACTATTGTGTGCTATTTCTCGATCCATTTAAATTTACCCACTGAAAATTACACTTTTCTGGTTTGACTGCTTATTACTAACACTATTAACTGATTTGGATCGTGAGCAAAACTGGTTAGACACAATACAAAAAAAAACATGGCTCACATTTAATAATAATAATTATAACACACTTTCTCACATCTGATATTTGCATTTTATACTGGTTCATAAAGCGAGCATTCACAAAGTGATGTAAATATATTGGTCAGGAATTAGTCATCACTTCAACAATAAGTGTAAGCTATTTGAATCCAGGAATAATCGGCGAGCTGTCTAGGCTTAGGCACACATGCCACAGCTTAATTCACCTGAGCTGAGGCAGCCAAATTTCAGCACCATGTGACCACTGTTGTCTAAACAAGTGATGTGAGGCAGGCTGCAGTAGAAGAGAGGCTGTGTCTGCACACAGAAAGCAGTTAGAACATGTATACACACAGACAGACACACACAGATACAAAGACACATATGTTGCAGATATTATAAATATGGGCACATACATACTATATACATACTCTGGGTGGGCTGTTTTTCACTGCACGTACATTAATCTTACACACAAAACTATCAGTATTCAAACGGTAACGCAAAACAGACATGAACTAAATAACTAAGAGTGCAGTATTGTACTATTGGGAAGATAAAAGTCCACCTGTTTCAGAGCACTAATTTAAACACAGGAACTTCAAGACGCAAGTGCACGGACTGCATTTCCATTCCGATTAGTCGCATCATTGAAAGCACAATGCGCATGTGTTTGTGTCTGTGTGTCACATCACGCAAATCCGAAGCTAAGTAGGAGGGGGAAAGAAAGCATGAGAGGAAGAGAAGGAATGGAAAGAGTGAGCGACAAGAGTAAACGAGGGAGAAAAAAGAGAAGGAAGGATTGAGGAGTATTCGCCCAGGTGGTCCTGTGCCCCTGCTGCTGTTGGGCAGAGCTCTGACTGGGGGAGAACTTGAAACCCATGCAAATGTGATCACTCCTGCTTGCACTGATTGGAACTGCAGCGTATGATTAAATATAATTGCAAAAAAACCTTTTCCAAATGCCTCGGCAGTCTGGGGGGAAAAAAAAAGGAAAAAGCGTAGAGGAAGGATTTAGAAGTCATTCTTTGTCTTTGAAAGAGAGACGGAGGGAGGGGGGTTCCGTCTGTTAAGTTTGTGTATCCATGAGGTTAAATACAGTGTGTGTGCGTGTGTGTGTGTGCATGTGCGTGTGAGAACCAGGGCTGTTTTCATTGCTGCTGGAGGGAGCTGGTCGCTACATGCAGGGGTGCTACGGATAGCGATGTGGATTTGCTGGCAGATAATGTAGCACAAGGTTCAGGAGCTGAGTGTCACCGGCCTGATGATTGATGGCCAAGGCGGAACGCTTAAGTCAACAGCGAATGAGCACGTCCAGCCCATCCCGAGCAAATGAAAGCGCAGTGCCGTTCCACTCAGCACCCATTTAAGGGTCAGGAGTCTCCGTGCACCCGCAGCTCAGCTCACGCCATTATGTTATCAAAAATACCTCACACGCAGGAGGCGGCTAGGGGCTAATATCAACACATGGTTTTCAGATGAGAGAAATAGAGAGAGGGAAAGAGACAGACAGACATACAGAGAGAGAGAGAGAGAGAGAGAGAGAGAGCAATACACAAAAGTGTTTGGGTGGTGGTGCTTCCTCATCTATTAGTCAGCCATTAGTGGGTATGTGACAGAGTTTGGGGGTTCAGGGTCACTTGAAAGGGGAGCAGGTGTCCCTTGCTGACCTGTCTGGTGTTTTACTTCAACAGCTTAATCATTAAAACACACAACTCTCTCCATTCCAATATTCTCTGGCTGTTAAACCTAGATTAACTTTGCTTTGCCAAAGATGGTTAGATGACAAATATTCTTTTCTTCAACATGGAAAAAAAATATACAGATGATATACAGCTGTGTTTGTGACTATAACGGAATGTGTGTGTGTGTGTGTGTGTGTGTGTGTGTGTGTGTGTGTGTGTGTGTGTGTGTGTGTGTGTGTGTGTGTGTGCACGCATAACTAAGCTGGTGTTCTTAAGGTTAATTACGGGAACACTGAGCTCATTAATAAACTCGATCGATGTGAAAATAAAGGCTGGAATCTTTTCTCAAAACATCCTCGAAGCCAACAACTGTGCTTTTGGCTTTCAGCTTTAAGGCCATGCATTTTTCATGTGGGTCCTGTATGGTACAGCCATCATAAAAATCTAAGATGTATTATATAAGTGTGGGAACCATCACCCAAATCAGAGAGTCATAGTGATAACCTATAACAAAGGTATGCATAAAATAATGGGTTTGCTGTGCCATCCTTACACTGACATAAATGGTCACGCAGTTAATTAATGCAAATAGAGAAATGTTGCTTACACAATGATTATATATATATATATATATATATATATATATATATATATATATATATATATATATATAAATATCCTCATTGTGTGAGCATTTGCCCCCCATAAATAATAAATAAATAAAAACACGCATGCACATTCAGTATGTGCACAAACGCGCGCACACACACACACACACACACACACACACACACACACACACACACACGCTCCACAGACTCCAGAGCACTCAAATTGAGACTAAACGCCCCAATCTCTATAGCTGCCCTTTAAACAATGTAAAATTAAATTCTCTATATTTAATTTTTGAAATGCGGCCCATCTGCAGCATAACATGTAATGTTCTAAATATATACAAACAAGTCGAAATGTCTCTCTCTCCCCAGAGAAAAAGAGCACAAGAAAGCAGTGGTTTAGAGCATTTTGATCAGTGTGTTTGTCTTGCAATCCAAATGAATGGCAGATGCTGTGAGGACGGGTATGAACAGCAGTGAGACCTTTTCAAATGGTCTCAGAATATGGGGGTGTGTGTGGTGGGAAGGGGGTAAAAGAAAGGAAAAAAAGAAAGAAAGTAAGAAAGAAAGAAAGAAAGACAGACAAGAACCCCCCCACCTCCACCCCCACACATGATTGCACACACACAAAATCACCCAGATTTCTTTTCTGATATCTTATTGCTGCAATCTCCTGTTGATTAAGAGCAGGCCAGGCTGCTAAGCAGAGTATATTTAAGAGATAAGATAGACGGGCGGAAGGGCTCAGGATCCAACAGCGCTGATATTCTGGAGGTCTTGGCTGCGGTGGAGCTCAGTACAGGAACAGCACCTCAGGGGCCATGTTAACTACGGCCATAGAGAGTCCACTATCATGGCTCCACATCACAAGGCACACAACAGTCAACCACTTCACTACATGCAAAAGATCAGATGATGAACCAGAGGCTGATTACAGGAGACACAGAGCTGAAGGGCTTTAGTCCAGTACACACAAGAATGAAAAATCCGTCCCCCATTCTACTTTCTAACTGCTAATAAGAAGCAACAAGAACGAGACACCTGAACATTTTCCATATCAAAATGGAAATTGTACTATAATTTTGACTACACAAAAGGTTAAATTCAGAATGATGTAAAGTGTAAAACTGTAGCAATCTGCTTTTGCTAACTTCATCTTCCTCAACTTCTGTTCTTGGCTAAGTCACTTCTTGTTCCTTTCCCCCACATCTCTCCTGCCGAGTCTCGCAGCTGCAGCCCAGGCTGAGTACCTCTGATTTGGGTTAAGTGATTATTACCCCACTGTGGTTTGGGAAGAGATGCAGTCTGGAAAGAAGACAGCACACACACACACACACACACACACACACACTCAAATACAGTCTCCCACACACAAGACCCTATTGTGCATGTGTATACATGTTGTGATTTGAGATGCATGGGTGAAAGTTCACATGACCACGTTGCACATTTTTTTTAAACATTAAAGAACCTTTTCGGTAATGACACCAACCTCGCCGCTTGGCTGATGGAGAGAACGTGAAAGAGAGCGATGCAAACACTTATTTACGGCCCCGAGTTAAACTGTCTCTCACTGTGTAATTCTTTATTTTTTACTGCAGGCTGGGGTGAACAAAGTGCATGTTCTGTTATTCTTCCATCCTCCTCTCCCTACATAAACTGTGCAGATTTAGAGCGGAGTTTCATCACTTCCACAGGGACCTGCATTAGCACCGCTTCAGGTCCAGCCACCTTTGACTCACAAGAACTGAGGATGGACTGCTCCATCTTAATCAACTACACTGCTTCTGCTCCCAGTGCACAGTTGCTTTCAATTGCTGCCTTTTTTTAAACAAGAAATACGAGTATTTATTATTGGATAAATGGGAAATTTAAGATATTTTATATATGTTAGGAAAAGATGGGATTATTTCAAGCAGCAAATCTTTGGTAACAGCATGAATGAAATAAACTCATGGATTTTATGATCAGCATTAGTAAATATATGTTAAAAATTTTAAATCTAATATAGCTAAAAAACGAAATGATAATATAATATTAAAAATATGTAATGAATTTATGCAATGACTAGCTTATAATATTATACAATATAAGCAAAAAATTGTGTTTTCTGATTTCAAATACTTGAATAATTCAATAAACTATAATATTTAAATCACTTAAGAATACATCAGAAATAATCAAATGACATATCTACAGTATTCACATGTTAATATTCCCAAATAACTGTGATGCATTAATCATTTAATAGATTATTAATACTACAGGGCAGAAAATATATTAAGTTCTAAAAAAATCATATAAGTATTATTAAAATGTCCCTATTCTTCTGGGTGGCATCCAATATTTATCATACATTTTTATAAAAATAAAAAAATCGAATAGATCATTGCAATATGTGTACAGCGATTAAAGATAGAAGGCCTTCTATCCAAGAAATGACAGATTGTATGAATTATGGAAACGTCTGTTGAATGCACTGTAAGCATGCTGAGTGACCTACGATTTTTCTTATTTTGTGGTCTTGCAAATTATAGGCATTTGCAAGCAGTGTGTCATGGCTCAATATAAAAAAAATAGAATGATTAATCAAAATAATGAACCAGAATTGCAAGACAAATAAAGTAAGTTTTATAAATAAATTTGGTCATAAATGTTTAACAGGAGCATTCCTTCAGTGTGGCACTGACATGAATTGAATTATATTCAGAAGTTTTAAAAAAGGCAGCCTGAATTTAGCAGGTCATTCCCAATAAATCTCTGTCAATAAAAGATAAGAGATTGAGTGTTTTTTTTTTTTTTTAAGTAGCCGTGCAGCAATCATGGTTTGTGCGCCCGAATCTCCAGAGGGTCCATCCATGGTATGTTTTTATCAGTATCTCCAAATTGCTCTATAACAACTCAGAATGAGTTACATATGGTACTCAATGAACACATGCATTTTAGTCAGAGGCAGAAACACATTGCATAAAACAACTGCACTCTCCAGTAAGCTGACATTCTAATCGATTTAATCCTAGATTTAATTCCTTTAAGTACAAATCTCCCCTGACTGACTTGCAATATTCAATTATTTCAGAGCTGGGTTTTTTAAAATGAACATTTCATTGACATGTTAGTCTATTTTTACAGTTTCCTACATCACCCATAATGCCATCTGACTTGAACAGATAACACTCCAACATTTCAACTTTCATACGACAATCAATGCCATAATGATATTACATTCTGAATTGTTGTCTCCATTAGTTCCTTATAGATAGATAGATAGATAGATAGATAGATAGATAGATAGATAGATAGATAGATAGATAGATAGATAGATAGATAGATAGATCTAGATCAGGGGTCACCAACCTTTTTTAAACTGAGAGTAATGTTAATGATTTCTCAGAATAATTATCAACAATGATTTAACAAAGTGGGAAACAGCTATTTTTAGAAAAGGCCTCCAGGCTACTCATGTGGTCATTGCAGGCTACCTGGTGCCCATGGGCACCATGTTGGTGACCCCTGATCTAGAGTGTGTTAGGAAGGTACCCCTGTGTTATCAGGGTGCAAACAACTAATCACAACAATAATAAAATGTAGCATTAATTGACCTAAGCATCAACTATATCAACAATATTTCAATAAAACACATTTAATGTGTCTCAGGGTGGAGTATTCCTTTAAACTGCAGTCATAGACAGCAGAAAAATACAGCTGCAGAAGCAATTCATATGTGTGTCCAATGTATAATAAGTACGCACCAAAAGGTATAATTAGGGAATGTCTAAAAGAAGGATTCCCCTTTAAAAAATAAACACGGTAGGCCAGTGGGAAATGCAAATATGTGTTAGTAGTGAGTGAGCCTCCAATTAGCCGATCCACTAGTGCATGTGGATGATGACTCACTCAGTGCTGCTCACATTGGCACAGAAGGGGCTCCATATCTGGCGCTACATGTGCTCTGCGCCGGCTCTCAAAACAAGGCCAGTCCAAAGACCAAACATCAGCTGGGAGACCACCGGGGTGACTTGCTCCCCTTGTATTTGTTTAAACTTTCACGGCTTGGCTCAGCTACTCCGAGGCCATCTTTCACCCTTGCTTTTTGACTAGTTTGCACCCACAGACAGCAGGCAGCGGAAGTGTCTTCCTCCAGCTGACCCTGGAGGTGATGTTGCCCTCTGACCTTTAGTCATGTCGGGGGTCCTGACCCTTCCAACTCTTCCCACCATGGCTGACCGGCTGTGGGCCATTTGCACAGGTCTCACCCAGAGAGGAAGTAAGTCATCTGCATTTGCCCCTACTAACAGGCCGAGGTTCCAACATTGCAGGCCGAGACGGTTAGGAAAAGAATGAGCAGGAGAGATGGATGAGCTCTCAGGGTGGCCGATGCATCTGGAGGCCGAATGCTGCGGCACTGATGAGCGTAGGCCAGAGCAGCTATAGGCAGGCTGTTGTTTTATCTTCCCCTACGATTCCCCCACTGGCCATTAATGCCGGGCCATAAACGGACGGCACTCAAAACATATTTGGGTCGTGATGTCATGAGCATGTTTTATAGTGCTTGCAGTCAAAACACAACCCAGCATCCACATGTGTGAGGTAAGATTCCTCCTCTCTCACTTAGCTCACACCTATGCTCACTCTCTCCTTCTTTCCTGCAGCTCATAAGCCAGAGAGCTGCTGCTGGGAAAAGTAGGCATGAGATGTGGTAGGTTGTCTGGCCCAGGATGGAAAACTGGGACATGGTTTATGATCTGTGCTCCCTATCTTCCAGTAAAATTCACACCAGAGCTTTTTCCAGCGAAGCAGCATCACTAGCTGCCCAGCCAATGATAACAGGCTGACGCGCGTGGAGAAGCAATCCAAACACATCAGGAGAAGCTCTCCATGGTGGAAATGCCTGCAGGCCACTTTTTCTACATCGTCTCTCTTTCCACAGCCTTCTAAAGCCCAAACACCCACCCACACACACACACACACACACACACACACACACACACACACACACACATATATACACACAGGGATCCCCGTTTAGCCTCACTTCTAATGACTTGCAGCACTAATTGAACCGTGCAAGATTCCATCTCCTCCTTTTCAGGACACAGGATGAAAGCACTCATTATTGGTAAGTTCCTCCTTTGAATGAATGTCTGGATGATTAGACAGTTGTCAGTGAGGAAGGAACAAGTAAAATGAGGTAGTTCAAAATAAAAAAGGTACTTCTCCAAAAAAGATTTTGCCTTTGGAAATGACTGAGCAAAAACAGACAATATATATATATATATATATATATATATATATATATATATATATATATATATATATATATATATATATATATTAAAAAGGTTGAACCTATGCTGCACTACACTGAGCACATCCAGTAAACAGATGCAAAAATGATGCAAGAAGGCCAGACAATTTGGGGAAAACATGCAATATTATAAGCCTGGATAAAGAAAACAGAAACAACAACCGAACTACACAAGCTATATGGAATTCAGGACATCCTCGCAACCTGAGACAACAGGGCCATCTGCAATGTTCCCATGCCACAGTAAATCATTGCACCGCAAGCGCTGATAGGACCCAGAGTCGCCCGCAAAGATGCAGAGTGGAAAAATGCACATGTGTATTCTCTCTTCCCCTTGAAACTCAAGGTAACGAGTGATTTGCACAGCTAAATCAAAAGCAAGTGTACGTGAAGTGAATTCGGACTTTCTGAAAACAACATAAAGGCCCTCGAACATGCTTCACATTAAAGATATGAAAGGACACTTTAATCCATTTGCCTTTCTCTCGCAAAAGCAGGTCTCCCAGAGACAGATTCTGTTAGTCATAAAAACATGCGTTCGGCTCATGTACCAAATGTGTACCACATTATTGTCATTATTGTTATGATTTATTTTCGTCAGCGTGTTACAGAATTGTATATACACTCTGATTCTGCTAAAGAGGAATAAACTGCATTGACTTTCCCTCCACTGCTTGAGGTATGCTTATCTTAGATTGAGTCTTATCATTTTTGTTGATCTCGGCCTCGCTTTCTCACACACACACACACACACACACACACACACACACACACACACACACACAGAGGACCACAGCGATGCTGATGTGTGGGAGGTGGTATATTGCATGGCCCTGTACAGCAACGTCTATGTCAAAGTAAAACTGATTTTGACAAGACGATGGTAGTAGAGAGGTGGACCCTCCACATCCTCCCTTCCCTTCCCTGCCTCCGTTGCTTTAGGAGATCCTATCGTTCCTCCCGCAGACTAGATTTCTTGGGTGACTTCAAAGCTTGTTCACTAAGTGTTTAGAAGAATGCGATGGAAACAGGAAAATAATGTTCTGATTTCTGTAAACTTTATAACATCTGCTTTTGCTTAGTGTTGGTACAGCACAGAGCGGCGCCTCCACTCTGCTCTTTTTTTTTTTTCCCCCCACAGTTTAAAAAAAAAAAAAAAATCACCTCACACACTGAATTCAGTACGGAAAAGTGAAAAACAGGAATATACTCTCCTTAGTGTACAATTAAAAAAAAAAATTAAAAGCAAAAAGAAGTTTTAATGATGAGGGACAACTGAGCAAAAATCTAGTGCGAATAACACTGTAAGAATGTGACAAATGTGAGCTGGTTAACCGGTCAGTTATACTGTTAATTATAATTCAAGTACATAATGTGAAAAATTTAGGTTTTGGGGTTACTTTCTTTGCTGTTACTACAACAAGTGGCCAAGCCCAAACAAAGTTGTTATAAATGCATTGTATGACAGAGAAACTACCTTTGGAGTGCACAAAACTCCCTGTGCAATTTGTTGGGTCTGTGTCTTTATGCTTAAAAGGCACCATGACAAGTCTCCTTTGCGCACATACTCTCTCTCTCTCTCACACACACACACACACACACACACACACACACACACACACACACACAAATCTGCGCCCAAGGGCTTCTTCTCCTTTCCCTAACTCAATCATGCTCAGGTTTCACTCTCGCCCATCCGCGCACAACTCACTTCCTCCTCCAAACTACCCCCAGCCTTAAACCACAGCCTTCCCTGAGCAACTCCCTCCACAATGCACAACACCCTCAGTGCTGTCCAAATAGAACAACTACAGACACCAAGAACGTTATTGAGTAGAGCTTCAAATAGATAAATGTAGTATTTCACTGGTTCCAAATGATAAAGATGACGACAACTGAAAATATGGAAATGTGGGAAAGAAAATGAGATGAATATGAGGGAGATGAAAAAAACAACAACAGAAATTTAAGATCTTTGAGAAATCATGGAGTGATTTTTGTTTTTTTGTGTGTGTTCAGTTTCCATCACTCCATGACTAAACTAAGCAAAGAGGAACATCGGTACTCAATTGCAGATGAGGCAGTTCTGCACGAGACTGGGCGATCAGTCAGAGCGCTGGGCAATCAACAGAAATTTAGAACAATGTCAGTGAACCCAGCTGATGCCAAATACCAGCTGAAGCAACCTCCCTCTGCTCTGATCTGCTCTCTGTCATCGCCTATTCATCTACTTAGAGCTGTCACAGTGAATTGCACTGTTTGCGCATGCCATTGTTATATGCGATGGGTACGTATTTAAGGCTAATAACTAACAGCTGGTTTGTGCTGCGTTTCTACTCAAACACGCAGGGGACGTTATAAACAGTGTTGTGCTGCATCTTTTTTGTGAGTGTGCAGGTCTGGGTCAAGTGTGTGGGCTGGCTGGGTTCAGTGCAACGCGTGAGGCTTTGTATTTCTGAACACTACGCAGAGTGTAGGGAGCATGTCTTAGGTCAAACTGTTGCCAGAATAATGCTTCATGCTTGTACAGTAAGAGGAGTTCCTTTTTGAATGGAGGTCATTAAGGTGGACACGAGGAGGGTGTGTGTGCACGGTGTGGATGATTGGGGTAAGGGTCCAGGTCTGGCGGCCTACAGGCTACAGGTCGAAACATTTGAAAAAGTCATTTCCTCACTTTCCTGCAGCAGGAAAAACAGCAGGCTAGAAAAAATAAACGAGGGGGAAATAAGCGAAAACAAATTAAGGTGAGCGACACTGACAGAACGGACGCCACCAGCAATGCGACGAGGACTAAACGTGGAAACAAATGAAACAAACTATATACGAATATAGAAGAGGCACATTTATAAATCGAAGAAAAAGCACAACTTGAAGATGTGCTGTGACAGCTGAAAGGATCTTGTGTCTGGCTACAAGCACACATGGCCCTGATTTCCAGTTAATCAGTTGGATGTGTAGCAGTAAACATGACATTGAGGTAACACCTCTCCCCTCCTGCTTGTAGTTTGCTCTGATCATGGGAAAGTGGGTTTTAATAATTTTCTAATTTTCTACAACTGCGTGCTTACCAAGTAAACATTGAGCGGCTGTTTGTTTCGGCTCATGACTGACCAACATGCTCCAAAGAGAAAAAAAAAAAAGAAAAAAGAAATTAACCACTTGGTCTTCAGATCAGCATCACTTCAATCCAGACCTGTCTCCAAACCTTCCTCTACCTACTTCCTTCAAGGCTCACTTCCTGTTCCTGTTGCCTACTACAATGATAAATGGGCTCAAGCTTTATTCAATTACACTGAAAGTGCAAAGAGACAGGAACAATGGGACCCGGCCAGTGCGGCGCATGGGCCTTCTGCATTTTTAGTGACAATTTAGCTTAATTAGCATCAACTTCTGCTCCATCCATCATAGTCCTCAAGAAATATAAACAAACTGTCAGCTCTAGCGCAACAAACCGATCGCCCAGCTACTTAACACAAATTATTCTTACATGAAATGCAGCTTCTCAGGCGAGCTTCCCCCTCTAGGCCATTTGAGAGAACGGATGGCTATTAAAATTGAAGACATATGTTCCAGTCAAGTTCAACTCGCCAGTCTGCTGTGGCTGATGCGGTGACAGTTTTGCCAAGCCAAGAGTGTATGAAGAGTGGATGAGAGTAGCCGCTGCCGAAGAGGGAAGTAATAAAAACACACTCCATGGGCAATAATATAATGACAGGTGAGATCGACTGGTCAGCTGATGCAAACACTGGCATTGTATCTAAAAGGATAAGCTGCAGCACTTTGCGCTGATTTCGAACCGGGTTTAGAACTTTCATGCTGGAGTAGAATAATATTTGATCATGTGATGGGATGGCAAAACTTTAAGCCAATCTCTACATTAAACTTTTAAACTTTAAACTTTTAAACATTTATTAAGCGAGTAGTTCACCTAAAGTTAATATGTGGTTGAGGCAAAGCTATGTAATTTGCTTTAAATGAAAAAAATAGGTATAAATCAAATCATTTTTATTCTTTTATTCAAGACTAAATTAAAAATACTTAATAAAAATTATAAATAATAAGTATCTATATTACAAAATATAACCCATTACATAACAATATAATGACAACAAAATGAGCACTTATTCAAAGATGGTGCTGGGGCTATAATAATAATATTGTTAATGAATAAATCAACCAGGTTTCACTTCTAACATACTAGAAAATATTGCTATAGAGACTCTTATGACTGATGTTTGAAACAAAACGTTTTTGGCCAACCCACGCAGCTCCTCAGCATACGTTAATAACCTTTCTAAAATGACAATTTATTTTTAAGGAAGCGTTATCGTTTCCTTTATTCCGTGTCTAAGCTCAATGCCATTTTCAGGTTTCAGTGATGTTCAACTACAAAATCTACCATCCGTGGAGGAGAAAAAATTCAAATAGATCCCAGAGGGATGATGAAAAGGTTTGTTTGTTTGAAATAGACCAAAGTGCCCATGGTACACTATTAATGACACATGTTTACATCGTTTAAATAACATGGAAAATAATCGCAGCCACACAATATTTGATCAATTCTACTCTGAATCATTTAGTCTAAATCTGACATACAGTTTAGACATTCTTTTGGATAACTGAAACAAAACGTTAAAACGTGCCCATTTGATACAAATTCAAGTTTGACTTTTGTGGTTTCATTAAACTTCAATTCAACATCGCCTTTGTTCTTAATCCTAGACGTCACTCCCTTAGGGGGCCTCGATGGTTAGAATGGTGGCAGCAAGCCATGTATTTTCTTGTATATCTCATCAGGGTGCTAAAGGCTTAATTCTTTAACCCACAGGCCACGTATATATGATAGTGGTTAAAAATGTTTACTGTAGGGCTGCGCAAATATTATTTTGTATTCAATTTATATCTGTTTATTCACACTATTTTGGAATAATAGTAATAGATAACAAAAAATAATAATGTGATATAATGAATTGTTGAATGAATACATACATAAATAAATATATATAAAAGTTTATATATATATATATATATATATATATATATATATATATATATATATATATATATATATATATATATATATATATATATACACATTCCATAAACAAACAAATGTGTGTGTGGGATCATAGCTATTTACATTCCTTGTTTGGTTTGTAACTTCCTTGTCTACTAATCCTAACTTCTGCATGCGTGGAGTTTTGCATTGAAAGAATGATCAACGTACCACAGCAAATAAAAACGCACTTTTCTCAAAAATCGCCTAATTAGTTAAGCCACATCACAGCTGATTATGAAGGAAAAAAAATCATGATCATTATTGCAACACAAATCAAGCTACATGGCGAGTGTTGCAAAGTTCCTGTGCGTTTAAATCAGCAAACTCTGCAAAAGTCGCACCTCATTGAGCACGCTTCAATTTTGCCTTTTTGATGTTATGTAGCATTTGAAATGCTTGACTAATTGACTCGGAGGTTTGTCCGGAAGCACTTGCTGTTTTAGAGGGCTGATGGCAAAACTCACTCATCTCAGCAAAAAAACAGACTACGCTAATGCTAAGACTGAGAAATGTTCAGAAACTTCAGAAAAAAAATACAATGAAGCCACACATATTGACATTTTTTTTTTTCCCTTTCTCCCACCCAAAGTGATTATAATAAAAACACTATGGACAGTTTGGATGGAGGGAAGGCTTCAAAACAACTCCAGGTTGTTCCGCTAAATCACCATCTTTTGGAAATGTGAGCTTTCTTGCCAAGGTGAGAGTGGAGAATTATTCTAATCAAGTTAATACTCTCACAACAGCAGCATGATGTCATTTGCTGTTTGCTCATTAGCTATTCCTGGTTTATAGCCAGCACTTATTTTCATTCGCTTGTAAAGGTAAATATAAGTCTTATTCTTTTTTTTTGACTGCTTTTTGACTTACACATAGATTAGTACCACGTGAAATAACGAGGAAAGGCGAAAAATAATCTGTTCTTCTAGCATGACAAATAAATGGATCAGGCCTGTCATTTAGACAGCTCATGCTTCAGACTGACGCTTGATTTAGCCACACGCGAAATGCTCGTTTCGCTCTCACTGTTCATCTCGCCGCTCCATTTTTCATGCCGGCTTTCATCACTTTCTCAAAGCCTCGTCTTTCAGTTGAGCTCCCATGATGACTGATAACACTTATGTGATATTTCACTTTTGAGAGCTTCTGGTTTATAAAGTTTAGGTCTGCGCTCACTGCGGCATGTCACCCGTTCGCATGCAGTCGCTGGAAGATGAGTGAAAACATACTTCTCCATCACTGCACTGAGATCACAACTTTACTACTGCTTATGTTTTCCCTCTTTTTTCGACACATCTCTACCTTAACCTCTTTATTTCCACTCACTGTCAAGCTGATCTCATGTCTATCAGTCTCATTTTCTCTTTTATTTACTCGATGTTACTTTTAATAAATCAAATTAATAATTTATAATAATTTAATAAAAATATATTACTTATAATCTTATATTCCGGTGATCATGTTAGTTCTCACTCTCCAGTGTTCTATGTTCTAAAGACTATAATCACACTCTTGATGTCACCCAAATGAGGATGGGTTCCTCTTTTGAGTCTGGTTCCTCTCAAGGTTTCTTTCTCATAACATCTACAGGAGTTTTTCCTTGCCACAGGCTGCTCATCGGGGATAAATACACATCGTTCAGCTAAACTGTTAAATTCTGTAAATCTGCTTAAAGACAATGTTCGTTGTAAAAAGCGCTTTAGAAATAGACTTGACGTGTCTGTGAGAACGCAGGCTTCTTTCTCTTATCTGATCACAAACTAAAGAACTACAGTATGAAAGGTCATAAAGCAACCCATGCCCTCTAAAACCTGCACAACAGACATTCTGATGTATCTCCGACAGTCATAAATACGTGACATATGCAGCAGCTACACCTGCAGGTCCACTGCGTTCCCTTACATCTTATTCTTTGTTAATCAACTGAATTAAAAAAATAAATGCTACTATACATCTTCTATTAAGAAACCCTGATATTGTAGGATGAACTAAATAAATGATTTGCTTATAATCTTGGAAACATCTTTATGCAGAACTTGTGATAATGATCGTGACAGGTCAGAACAGTCTCTTGGGGAGGGAGATTCATGAATATTAGGTTCAGGTGCTGCTCATCTGGTGCAACTGTCAGAGATGACTCCCACTCCCAGCGAAAGAAAACAAATCCTGGTTCACATCCTCACAAGCTGTTTCCCACAAGCAACCTGACCACCTCTGAAACCGGGATGCTTGGCTTAGAAAATGACTTGGCTGCTCCTGCAGTGTTTTTTGGGTAATTTCCCATTGCACTATTTAGCTATTAAAGACTCTTAGGATTGATCAGTTTAACGGACAGTATTTTTTTATATCTTCTTCTTGTTCTTCTAATAATCATCATTATTATTATTTAATATTTATAGTTTATATCAGTATATACCTATTACAATTTTTAATACTATAAATATCAATAAATCTTAAACAGAATTCAAATCTGAGAGTGGGTGGGCCGAGAGGGATAAAAAAATTACCAAACAAAACATTTCCTCAAGCAATCAAAACACAAACAGACCCCAGAAAACGGCAGCGACCTGCGTATAATCACAGTAAGACATTTCCTCTACAGCGAGCCTCACCATCCACCCTAGGCCATTTATAAACATGAAGGGGGACAAACAAGGAAAGCACGGGCAGTGTCAGCCTGCATCGGTCTGGATGTGAGCTGATAAATTGGTGGCTGCTGCAAATTGCCCCTTGGGCATCATTCATTCAGACGAGAGCAGCGGAGAGAGGGCCGTTTTCAAAAGCACCCCAGAGCTTCAGCACGCATGAGAGAGCCTTCCACCAGGTGATGGGCTCACACAGAGGAACAAGTGGTTACAGACAAAAAGATATATCTTTGATCTCATCTCCTCTGCTTTAATCCAGATGTTCGAGGACACACACGAACAAACACGCACACACACACACACACGCATACACACACACACACACACACGTCTCTTACTTTTTGTGTGAATATAATTAATAATGCAGCCAATTAATGCTATGCTTACATCTATATCTAACTCTAACTTTTCTGTTTGTAATTTATTGATTTTTTTTTTTATTACAAAAACTTGTTCACCAAAATGATCCCAGAAACATCAGACGACTCCTCTGACCCGCTAAACACGCACACACACCTGCTAAGAGGTACACTATATGGACAAATGTTTGTGGACACCTGATCATAAGATCCGTATGCGTTTCTTTAACATCCAATTCCATTTGTTGTTATAATAACCTCCAATCTCTGAGTGTTGTTGTGGAGTTTTGTTCTCTTTCAGGTGAGAAGTTCTGAAATGCAGTTCCAATTCATCTCAAAGATTTAAGTTGATCGCTCTAAAGCAGGCCAATCTAAAAAGCTGGAGAAATCAGGTGTGCCAATACTTTTGTCCATATAGAGCACATTGCAACCTAGTCCAGGAACAAAACCTAACCACAGTTAATCTACCTCTTATCCTTCATGTAGCATTACACTCATGTCGTAAAATGTGAATCGAGTCCTATATAAATTTCATGCAGTCAAGTCAGAGAAACGTTTGAAAGAAGCAGTGGTTTGTTTTTTCCATTTGTAGACATTTGTCTCAATCTCCATTTCTCTCCATTCCTCTGGTTTCTGCTCAGTGAAGAGCGTTTTTCTGCCAGAGAGCATTTATCGAGAAAGCATCTGTCATATCTCATCGCAAGGCCTGCACCACCGAGTGCAGCGTGTGTCAGCAGACTGATAACTTAACCTTTCCCTGATCTGCACTTCAAAAACAGAAACAGAGTCCCAAGACTCCCGCCATGTGTGGTCTGCGCTGCGCTTCACTACTTTTGGAGTGAACGCTTCATTCTGCAAAAACCCAGTGAAGGGTAGGGACACCTGCCATTTTTCTCCTTTTGTCTGTCAAAAATCTTTCTGTTTTCTAAGAGTGCAGGCTTGTGGCTGTGACCACTTTTGACACGAAATGTCAGCGTGCTATATCACAGTGCACGCAAGAAACGGCACTGGGACCTTCACTGTTTTGATTCCCAACGCATTTCATTGAAAATAGACGCTAGTCCAATCAAATAAGCTATAAAATCCACAAGCTTGCATCTATTGTGAGACTTGTCTATGTTGTGCACTTTTAAATATAGCTTAACAAAATGTATTTTTGTAAATAAAAAAAACCCATCATCTGCATTCCCAGGAGGAAATTTCCACATGCACGAGTCCGTCGCTTGGCATTGATTAGAATGGGACAAATCTCAACAGCAAGGAACCATTAGGATTTTCAGTGCTTTATCATCATAATTTGCTCATACAAATGCAATTAACTTAATAGTTTCCTGATAGATCGTAGCATCTCTATTCTCTCGTATTATTATTTCGAGCGGGCCTATCGTTTACTGCTAGATAAATATTCACCACAGGAAGTTTTTCTAATTTTTCCGCTCTGGGGCAATCACTGCTGCAAACCTCCAATATCCCCACCCCACCAACCTCCTCCTCCTCCTTTTACTCCCCCCCTTTTTTTTACTTTTAATGTCATCCCCATGTGAAAGATTTGAAGTAAAAAACGAAAAAAAAAAAAAAAAGAGGAACTGAAGAGATTGAAACAGCACCACAGCTCTTTAGTGCCCTCTAGACACAAAGCTACAGCTGCAGTGAGAAAATAAGAAGCACGGCACAGCGGGCGGTAAACTGACAATAACAACACTAATGTCGTGCCCTCAAGACAAAAAAGAAAATTTCAGACAGAAACTGTCTAAAAATGTATTATTCAAACATACTTTCTAAACCTGACTGTGCAACTTTCCTTAAACATTTTTTTTACCTACAAAAACAAAAAAAACGTTTAGAAACTGTAGAGAAAAATAAATTTTAAGGCCGTATTTTCCGCCTCATCTCAAATTGTAAATGAACTCAAATCCAAAATTACCCATAACATTCTTCAGATCTATAACGTTCCCTAAATCTTAACTAGTGTTCCAGCTCAAAAATGATCATAGATGGTTTTAAATTGCTATGTAGACCTGACCAACCATGAAATCTATTTAAACTGTTTCCTACAGCACAAATCCAGCCCATTGTTTTCATACTGAAGCCATTCTACAGATTTTTATCTCACAGAGGTCTCTCTCTCTCTCGCTCACTCTCTCTCCTGGAAGAATAATGTGTCAGGCAGCCAATGCGGATTTGTGAACAAGAAAGCATGAAAGCCGCTCTATTATTCTCTTCCTGTAGCATGTTAGGACCCACCCTGTGCCAGTGGTTAGAATGAGCAAATAGGAATCCTAGACGTAATGACTGTGCACTTTTCCATGACCCAATGTAATTTTTATAGCTTTATTCCACTGTATAATTTCCCATATTTCAAACATAATAAAGGAAATCGCTGCATTTCACCCTCCGTCCTTCTCTCACTTGAACCTGATTTTGACATTTGTGTCTGCCTCGATTTTATTGGATGACTCTCTTCTTTTGAAAGGATAATAAAACTGTAAACAAATTTAGACCAGGCCTGTCTTCTCAGCTTTGGTTCTCATTACCAGCGTTCGCCCGCATTCTCTGCTAATGTCCCACTCGAGGAAAAGTCACCCTTTTGCTAGATTAAAATCAGGAATAATCTAATGTGTGTATAAATACGAGACTCCCTAATTGACAGCATGCGCAACCATGAATCGGACATTTCACTCTCAGAGATTCAAGCACAAAGGGGGGGAGGGGGATCAAATACACACTAGCACTTGTGAGATCCTTTCTCTTTATTGAGGAAAGACGAGCTGTGATCGTCCTGAGGTACACATTTGTGTATCCTCAGAAGCGCGCACACACGACGTTTTGTAAATCAACGGTTCTTTCTTCACAAGCCCTGACAGTACTTATTATGTTTATTTATAATGCAAACGTCTCTTCTAAAAAGTCATCAGGTTTGTAATTTGCTCCAGTCCTGATTCTCAAATTAGAATCAGTTAACCTTCCCTCAAGTCCTGTCCACGATGTTTATATTAGAGCAATGCTTCGTCTCTCCGTTATTAAGAATGGCTCCATTCTGGTTTCTCAAAAGAAAATAGAGCCTTACCAAAAAAAAAAAAAAAAAGCCAATGTGGTCTTATAAGAGCAGATTCACCCAAAGTTTCTGGACGGTGAGCGGCAGAGCATAAAGCAGCCCTGAATTTCTCTCATTCAGACACAAAGAGGATTTTTGAATTGATGCTGGAGTCTAAAGGCATTACTACACAGAGTTTCATAAGATTAAGTAAAAAAAACTAACAAACAAACAACAAAAAATTTTTTGCAGTGCAAATGCTAAAACTCGCTTTGATGCAAAAAAAAAAAAAAAAAAGAATATAGTTTAATGTAAACGAGATATGATTTTATTTTCAGAGCTGGCTCTAGAATGGAAAATCAACTTCATGTGGTCCTTTTTACATCTGTATAGTCTTGCGATAATTCTGAACAATCAAAAGGTTCTCCAGCCAAAAGGTCCTTCTGTGCTTAATTATGACATTTGGAAACAGCCAACAGGACACCCAAGCCTTACAAAAAGTGAATGCTTGCACGCAAACACACAGACTCGCTCATGCGCACACACACACACACACACACACACACACACACACACACACACACACACACTGCAAGCAATACAGTTTCATTTTCTTACAGGGTTATTCCGATGATGGCCCTTGACTACTTAGACGAAGCGCTCAATTAGGCATAGCTTGTTCAGCTGATCTTCTAGCCAGTTATGTTATTGCTGCCATGTGCTGCATTACTGGGTGTATACCTAAGCTTGGGGCTACCATGAAACAGCATCCTGTTTGAGAGGACGTTTTTTTTTTTTTTTTCTCTCTTTTCTTTACTGCAATGATCCATGATTCCTCAAAGCTGATTTTGTCAGACCTATGCAATTGGAGGTTATTGAAATTTTCGGGAAGAACAGGATGGGTGCCCTGTGCATGGTATCAAATGATTTCAAGTCTGTGGTACTGATATAGTATTACATAAAAAAAAACTTAAAAAAAACACAATTGAATTGATATTAAAAAAATAAAGGCCATTCAGTATGATTGGTAGTGGTTAGTAATAAAACGGTTAGGTTCCTTATTCAAGGCTTTCATCAATTTCTTTCCTCAGTAAATCTCAGTGATTTTAAAAATTGCTCCCTTTAGATGAGTGTGGGCACCGGTCCAGAGATCGCCTCCCATGTTGAACAATCATAATTAAGCCGCTGATTTTGCTCTTGAAATAACAGTGCAATTAGGTTTATCGCTTACAGCCCCATAACATGCTTGATATGTGTGTGTGTGAATCTGTCCCAAAATTACAGTACAAAACGTCTCCTAGAAGCAGTCCGCCCCCCGTCCCCAGCTTAGTCAGTGCTATAAATCAAATCATTAAGATAACGTCAGTAGCTGCTGCTCAACTCATACATAACACAGGCAGACAAAAGCTCAGAACAGAGGCCCATCTCTGACCCGGAGCTGATTCCGCTAACAGAGCACACACTTGAAGCAGTTAAACAGTAGTTCCACCTAATCGGCCACCAAAGAGCGGGCTTTTCCAAGTCATACCGGGAACTCTGGGATTTATCATGAATCCTTTGTGCGGAATATGAAATGGAACCCCAGCAGAAAACACAACAGCCGCTTCATGGAGTGCTTACAGTGACTCAAACAGCCCATATCTGATCAGAACCATTCCCACCTTCTGTGATAATACCTATAGGAAATTTGTGTTTGTGTGTGTGTGTGTGTGCACATGTTTTTAGAGGCTGAGTGCTTACTTCATGTTTTCCCATTGTAATTCATGCCTGGCTGCAGTCAACTGATTTCTTGTGACATTATGATCCTGCACATTTCCTCATGCATAATTAGTCTTAGTGCTCAATAAATCTTCCCTGTTTGTTTTTGTAACATTTGCTGTGGTTTACTAGAGACTTTATTCAAACTCAAAGTTTACGTTTTACTGCTGAAAAAGAAAAGAAAAAGAGAAGACGCCAATTCTGATCAATTACAGATCAAAGAAACATCCATAGCGAATATTAACGGTGTATTTCTTTACCATCCATATGCAGATATTTATAATCGAATAAGACCCAGTGAAACATGGAACGACCCATTTTCATCTAAATTAAATATTTAACATTATGTAAAACAGTAGCCTCAAGTAAAACTAATGCAAGTGTCTTAGCAAGCCAAAATACATGCATAAAAGACAATCCCAAACTGACACACACGGGGTAGATTTAGATCAGATACAGTGAAGTAACCTTCCAAAATCAACATTACAAACATGAGATCATCTAAACATCTGTCTACAGCATGTCCACAGGGAGCTGAATCAAAGCCCTGCCGAAATATGTACAAGTGTTTCTGGAAATAAATATTAGGCCTAATTGAACTCTGATTATGGCAGCCAATTGTGCCTCTGAGAGGAAACGCTCATTTGTATCAGATATCTCATGTGAGGGAATAAACCCCTGCCCAAGTTACTATTTCACTTTGCATCTATTTATTTGATCTTCTGCTCTGCTGTTTCTTTTCCTCCTTCTTAATCCGAATAAACTGATTTATTTGATCCAAGTTCCCTGAAGCTCATTACACAGTTTAAGACCATTAAAATTAGTAAGCTCTGAGTGCATTTTAAGTGAGGGCCTGACAGTTGGCTTGCACAGAAGTGGACGAAGTTCAATCATACTTAGGCTGTCTGTCTTTTCCCGACACACTCCATTTGCAGTCGGCGGATACGTTTACAAAGAAGCTAATCATAACTTAAACATTTCTGTGCAAAACTTACCAAATTACACAGAGCAACATGGAAGTAAAGAGGAAATGACTACCAAAACAGTTAAGGTAAAACCTGACAGGTTTTTTTTTCCATGACAATTTGGTAATAACTGAGATAAATGACTCACAAGAAACTCTGCTTTAAAAAAAAATCAACATTAAAATGTCAAGACATATTACATAAAACGGTTCAGCACTTTTTAGACAATTGTGAACCAGGATTTTTTTTTAGGTATTAAATAAAACTAGAATTGAAAATAATAACTGATTAATGCACCAATACAAATATATATTAATATAATTACGTTATTTGTTGTATTGACCAATCATGTGGATAGAGAAAGAGTTAAAATTATTTAATAAACAATTACAAAGTAAACATTAATACATTTAGTCTTAGTTGAAATTCAAGCTTGATGCAGATCTAAAGGCTAAAGGAAGAAGGATGTGGATTAACGTTAAAATAGCACTAGCATAAAGAGGTGCTCAGTGTTATTTCCATATAAAACCTTTACAGGGTCTGTGTTAAATCCCTAAATTAGAGTGAAACTTCCTGTGTAAAAATACAGATTTAGGTAAAAAAAAAAGGGTACAATGCTGCCCCCTGGTGGTTAACTATTAATTGTACATACGTAACAATATAAGATCAGAGTATTATTCAAACAGGAAATAAAAATCTTTGTTTTCTTTTTAAGTGAATAAAGTAAAAAAAAATGTGAGCAAATTATCCAACCAGAAACCCAAAGCATGCATGCATGCACACACACACACACACACACACACACACACACACACAATGAGTAGTGAGGCATGCAGTGAGGCACAAGTGAATTCTTCATTCTCTCCAGTAACTTTAATAGAGCTTGGACCCAGGACACCAAACAAAATACAGAGGTTATTCTGTCAAACTGGAACTGACCACACTATTAAACCCTGCCAAATGACCACAGAATGATTACAGGCCAGTTTCAGATGAGCATTAAATATGTCAACAGTCACTGAGTTCACAAAGGACACCAGAACACCCAAAATAGAAAGAGTTTTCACTAATCACACAAATCACTATTTCTAATCATAAAAAGCATAGGAGAATACTATTACTGGTTTAAGCCATAATAATGAATGAGAGTGTGTAAAACATATACTATGCTGGTACTATTGCAGAATTTACATGGTAACATGAACATGTAAAGGCTCAAGAAAACACTAATTCTGTTTATTTACACAGTTTTATATTAAATACATGAGATCTGTAAGATCCTACAATCCATCTACTAGTTGCTACCCATTACTCCTACATTATACTATTACGACATACTACTTAAATAAGGATACAATAATTAGAGATAATAATTTACATATAGTGCTGCATAATGATTAGGATTTTATTCATTATAGTGAGAATAAAATGTAATAAAATTAATAAATATGTTGATATCAACATGTAATATATAGAACATTTTACGGAATATGTTCTATATTGTGAAAACATAGAACCATATTATTAGATATATCTATTATTGGTATTCTGCCAGACTATTCATTAATAAAACCTAAAGTGAAGTCATTATAATGTACTGTATTTACTATACCAATATCGTTATATAATATACAAAATATATACATTGCATTGTATATTCTATAACATTGTATATACTACAACAGGGGTCACCAACATGGGGCCCGCGGGTGACTCATGTGGTCCTTGTGGGCAACCTGGTGCCCGCAGGCACCATGTTGGTGACCCCTGTTGTAGTATATACAATGTTATTCAATGGCCTTTTCTAAAAATAGCTTACCATGGCGCCACTTACCAGTGAGCTGCATCAATTTTTTTTGTTGCTATTCTTTTTTTAAATCACACTTGCATTGGTGTGAATTTGAAAATGACAATATTAAAATACAGATGACTAGATATAGATGAATCATTAATTATTAATAATAATATATAATTAAAGGTAAATTGAGCAAATTTGTTATTTTAGAACTTGTGTGTATCAAACTGGTAGCCTTTCACATTATTCGGTGCCCAAGAAGTAGATCTCAGTTTGAAAAGGTTGGTGACCCCTGTACTACAACAATAACTCAAAAATATTCACTTATGAAACTGAACAAAGGCAAAGCAGGTTTTAGGGTCCAACAGAAGAACACCATCAAATGCCTAGTGTGTATAAGCTGGTGTATACCCATATTTTCTCAGAATATTGATACATGATTAAAATGAAATAGTGCATTAACTGGCACCAGAACTGGGATCGCATGAAATGTAAAAAAAAATAATTTAAAAAAAGGTCACATGAGCACAAGTTTTTCATAAAAAATGATTGACGAATATGACGAATGTATTTATTTATTTATTTATTTATAAACATTTCATGTGATCCCAGTACTGGTGCCAGCTTAAGTCTCAATCAGTCACTATTTAATTTATATCATATATTAATATTCCATTACAGTAAATCCCTAGTGGTTTGGTAGTTGATAATTGAAAATAGTGCTGAATTTTTCCAGCATAAAATCTGGCAGGTTTCTGTAACAGACTGTTCAGGGTCATGGATGTTTTAATTGAGCTTTTGTTTTCTGTATTTTGGAACATTAAATCAACTAAATGTATTAGAACAAAACTGCTAAAAACAAACGAAAAAAACTGTTTGAGTGGGGGATTTAAAAAAACAAATGTGCACACATTTTTAAATAAGACCAGTTATAAACTTGACTAATCAGGCTGTGGATGTGTCAGAGACCATCCTGACACTAAGTAGAAATGCCATAAGGTTTTTTTTAGGCACTGGGTTTATTTTAATGACAAGAAAATAAAACTTAAAATGAAACACTTCATTTTTTTTAATCAGATATATATACGGATACAGATATTTGCAGCACTAAACAGATTCAGATTCACATAGTGGTACTTTGTTGCACCACAACAAAGCCTAGCCCAAGCTAGTAATACTGGTAGACCATCAAAGCCAGCTGGTTAAAGAGCAACAATTTCATTGTTATTGCTATGACTACTAATGCAGTGTTGTAAACATTAAAATTTTATTGCTCACATGCACATCCGTACACAGTTCGACAAGCAGTGAAATGCTTTTAATGACGGCCCGTGCCAGCGTAACAATTCAGTTCGTGTAAGAATAGAACTTAAACAACAGAATTTCTGTACCGGTTGGACTGAGAAATATATAACAAATATAGAAATATAATATGTACAGAGATCGCTTCAAAAATGAACTGACTTGCTGTAAATAAAGTGCAGATGTGTGCAACTGTTTGTGAATGTCATGTTATTTTCAACTCAAGAACCACGAAGATGGATTTGGATTGTATTTAATATAAATACTTTACCGAAATGGCTAAGGGCTGCAACTGCCATGAATTGTTTTGCACTCCAATGTCCATCAGTAAACAACTGGACATGTGCACTTTTGAGTCTGATTTCATCATACCATCAGTTTTTCCTTGCTACTCTTACTACTGGCTTGCTCATTAGGTATAAGCTTAGGGGAACTAATTTGTGAATGTATATTTGTAATCTTTTTATTTCTGTAAAGCTGCTTTGGAACAATGTACATTGTTAAATACAGCATAAAAATATTAAAAAAAAAAATTAAGAAAATTACAACGATTAACAACAGTTATAGTTCCATTTAAATCAAAGGTGTCCAAACGTTCTCAAATGAAGGATTAAAAATCAAACTTGTGGGCTATGGGCTTATAGTAAATGTTGAATTATACCAAACTATTAAATTAAAATGATAATTGCCATGGTTCTCCTTACTTATGATCGTATAATATTCAAAATATATAAATGAATAACTTTACTCTATAATCTGCTTAACTAATGCAGTTTTTTTTTTAAGTTTTCTAGTTCAATGAAACTACAATGAAAACACAGAAACAATCCAATTTATAGTAAAACAGAGTTCAATGCCTAATCAACGCTTACAGCTATTCAAGCTATAAGCAATACAGTCATATGCTTGTAATATCAGCAACCTCAAATGAAATACATGAAGCGTTTTTCCGCCCTAAATGGGCTGCAGCTGATTTACAGACAAAGTCAGGATCTTATTTAGGTGAGAGTCTTTTAGTTTGCTTCTCAGATTATACTTGGCAAAGCTCATTAGATTAATAGACTCATTAAATTAGTAGGAATTGCCAATGTTTCTGCTGCTAAAAAAATATGAATTGTCAATATAGAGATGCCAATCTGTGTCCATATGTCCATTTTTCCTCCACTCTTCACATACATGGAAGGCCAAATCAAGGGTCACAACTGGCCAACTTTGCCCCCATGCCTAGAATAATCCAGATTCTTTGTAAATAGTCTAAACATTTATTTACAAAGAATTTGGGTTATTCTATCCCAGCAGGTATAGATGGTCTAACAGTTTGACTAGACTTTTGCAGGTTAGTATTAAAGAGCCTGTTAGAGGTATTAAACAAGGATTCCTAACCAAAACAAAAAGAACAGTTGAGCAGTGTACTGAAATCGTGTAGGATGTAATAACAGAACTGATAAAGGTTTAAAGGAGATTTTCTATGTTACAGTTAGAGAGATTACACTCTGTCCTGTGTTTCTGAGGACCAGAATAAAAGCGGAACTAGTTTCAGTGGGCTCGCGCTCTCCCGAACACTGCGTTGTTCACACTATCCGGTTAGGGTAATGTGCTCCCGGTCCATTACTATAGCTCATACATGCAGTGTCTGTTTGTGTTTTCGGGTAATGGGTCCCACCAGTGCAGGCTTATACGCTAGCTAGCTTAGCCTTGGCTTAATAATGTTGTTGTTGCTTTTAGCACATACCCGCAGATCCTCCTGCAATGATCTGATGAGACGCCTCGCGCGCGAAACTCCTTTTCGAAGTCATGTCCAGTCTGCGGTTTGGGGGGAACTCGTGATTCAGGAAGTGTTAAAGCGGACTGCTGTAATACCTGCAACACATAGGTGTATTGCTTAGCCATATCTAGCAGACTCATCCCAGCTAGTGGAACCGGGATATAAGCCGTGTTATTACTTGTATCATAAACACTACTTGATTTTTGCTGTGTGAAAGTGAGTGCAGTTACCTGGTTGCATGCACTATGCATGCACAGAGCCGGTGTTACACAGCAGAGCTCACTGTTCAGAGCAGGGTCTCGTCTCATTCAGCTCGACCGCATGGCCGGAGCTGGACTTAGTGCCCTTAGTGAAAAGAGTTTAAATTTAAACTCCCCATTACGTCATTGCTGGCAGCCTGAGACCTGCACTATTAGGTGCTATTGAGTAAGCTGTAAATATGTCGTGTACATTTGTATATTTAAGTAGTCTCTTGTTTTACCCCCCCAACATGACCCTTGTACTGTTTTTATGAGTGCAAAATCTTTGTACACCCCAAGGTTACTGGTTAACAACTAAAAAAAAAAAAGAGAGAAGAAATAACAGCAACTAACTGAAGTTTAGAATGTACCTCCACAAACAGAATTTCTAGGAGTAATAATATGTACAAAGGATAAAGGATTGTGTGCAAAATGAGATTATTATACCTAGAAACACTAACAGCTAGAAAAAATTCATTGTGCAGTGTTAGAATGAGCACAATATGTAATGCATTATGTTTGTCCTCTAAGCAGGAATGCTGAAAAAGTCTCCTCAGGTGGAGAACTACTGTAATGTACCTTGTACCTTGTACACTCTGATGGCTGTGGGGTGGACGTGTTCAAAGGACATGTCGATGTGCGCATTCTGTGAGTCACCTCACTTTCAGAGTGCCAAATAATGCAGTTATTCTCTGGAGAACTTGCTCATGGTGACAGTGAGGGTGGATTGTACAACAAGATAGCAATCCGATCTGAAGTATCTGGCCAAACAAAAGGGGAAAAAATAGTCTGCATAGGAACAAATGACAGCAGAGGGGACCCAAAAGCTGCTCAAGGTTATGCTAAGAAGTAAGCAAAGGAGAAATATGGACAAGGTTTTAGAGAATGCTGAAATAGCAAAAATAAAAAAAAGGAGACGCAACTTTTCCCCTATGTGTTCAAAATGTACAATGTGTATTCAAATAGTCCAGTAATTTTTGCATGTTTTATTGTACTCCTTAACACTTAGCAAGTATTAATGTACATCTTCACCACCACACCCACACAACCCCCCAAACTATTCATCCTATTATGGGGAAATGGAGATGAGGCCAGAGCAGTTGTTTCAAGATACATGTCTTAGTATTGTTTGAACCATTTGATGCACATTGAAGCTGGGGAAATGGAGAATGTAGCATGTAATGAGGGTTTGACTGGAGTTTGTGGGGTACAACATTTTTAACGCTCAAAAACAAAAGGACACAAAGAACTGTATTGTGACTGTATTTCATATAAATGTACATGTGCAATATGTTTAGACTGCAAAACATCAACATCCTTTTCTGGATTTTTGGAACTTAAATGAATGTTCACATTCAATGCATTGTAAATAAGCCTATTTACATACATTGACACATCAGTCGATTATTACACATCTGAAAAGTGGAGTATGGTTCTTTACTGATTCCTAGAACTAATTAAATACAAATAATTCTATGTACCTATCAAACAGGCATGACACGTTAGCATGGTATTATAATTAACAATAAATTACTTTTAATGTGATTATCCTGTTTGTAAAGTGTAATGCCAGGGCAACCTATACATTGTGAATATTAATGGAATGTATTATAATTAAATCCAACAGACGTTTAGAGAAGATAACAATACATATGTTATGTACAGAAGCTGCAATAGAAAGTGGTGGGCAGGTCAGTTATATATCTATTTAAATGACTGAGCATAATGGTTGCACAAATCTGTCTACTAGGCATAAAAAAGTCTTTAGATAACCACAACTATGTTAATTATGTCAAAGCGGATGACTAATGCAATATTAGCAAAACACCAGGAAGGCACTACAGCCTTTGTTGCAAATGAATTTATAATCTTTTTGGCAATTAATTAGCAATGAAAAACTTTATCCACTGGTAGAAAGTCATAAATACCACTAAAATCTACTTTACTCTTACTGCATTATACTCTAATATCTATTATGCCTGATAAGTCACCAAGGTAGATGAAAAAAGGTTACCAAAGTCTAGGCACTAATAACACCCACAATAAACAAGATCTGTTTCACAAAAATCCTCCTCAAAATTCAACTTGTAACACAAGATTCTGTGTTTCGGTTTCCCCTCTCTAAAACAATTACCTACTTGAAGCTCATGTATCACATAGCTCATAAATAAAATCAAAAACAGACAAAACATTAATAAGAGACAAGTTGCAACAGACTCTTCAACATGCCAGACTATTTGTGCTCTGCATAGCATTTTCTTTTTCCTGACACAGAATGTAGATATGAAGAGAAGCCAGTATACAAACAAACACATTGCTGTCTTTCTTTATAATGAGAGCCCTCTCAATTTAATTCCCAAATGAAAAATTTATAGCATGCTATTGGCAGGAAAATGCTATTAGCAGTGTGATGTGGCTGCATACAGAAGAATTCCACCAAGTTCGTAAACTAGACATGCTTGCATTGATCATTCTTTCATTTCCTTATTCATTTACTTATTCATCTCAATTTGTATTTATTGAATACATGAATTTCATTGTCCTAAATCAATTCATATGGTCATTAAATTATTGGAACTATAATTGTGACTTGTGCTTCGAAATAGAAATCAGTTGTTATCTGCAAGAAAGATAAGCACAAATATATATAACTTAAAGAAATGTTCAAGGCTGATGGCTAAGAGGTTCTCTTTTCCCTCTTTCCTTCAGTAATAGAATGCAGGAATGTATGAATATATTAAGACAGACCTATACATTAAAGTACTTGTAAACACTGAAACCAGAACTTCGCTCAGGGCCACTAGTGCACTAGTAATTTACCATAAGATGTTGTGAAGTAGAAAACATGCAGTAAGATAAGAACACATTGTACATGTTTTATTCACAAAACTTTTCATCCATGCAATAAAGATCTGATGCCTTTACATAACTTTAAACTACTGTTTATGCACACAGTTGAAAGAATATTATCCTTTAGCTTCAACTCAGACAACTCAGTGACCCACAAAATTATGTAGTAAAAGCAAGCGTAAAGTAGCAACATTATAAGAACAAAATAAATAGAAAAAATTAAAAACAGTGGTTTCCTCCATAAAATAATTCAAGTTATTAATTTTTCATAGCTCTTTTGCAGATTAATTATTACATTAGCACACAGGGAAGATCAACACCTCATTCTAAAGTAACTGTGTGTCCTGTTACATTTCTAACACCGAAACATTTGCTAGTTTTATACTTGAATATTTAGCGCATGTCAAGATTTACTAATGCAGGTTTAAACAGGTTGAAACAGATGTGCAAGGTTAAAGAGTGGCACTTCCCATTCTTTTTCCAGTAAAGGACACTGATGTAACAGACATGATGAACTGTGCCTCAAGTATTCAATCCATAATAAAACACTTAACAACAAGCAATGTAGAATGCAGGGCTTGTGTCTGTTCCATTTCAGTTCTAATTAGAAGAGGGCTTTAAAATAAATGTTATTGTTACTGGTATTTATTAAGTTACTTGACTGAATAGATATATTTCAAATACCCTAAAATGGTATTGAAAGATCTGAGGTCCTCTAGCTATAAATGCTCTGCTGTCACTAGTTATATTATAAATATTCTCTGTAACCTTTTTAACTATTCCAAGAAGCCTGGCATCTGACAGGAAACAGATTCTCTTCCATTACAGCCTTTTATAAGCTACATTTTCTCAACAGTGTAGTTATTAAAAAGAGAATATATAACTGAAAACATAACCATAAGTGGCAGGTAAAATGGTCTGTACCAGCATCAGGAATAAAAACAAGCAAAAAAGTAATCTAACACAGAGGCAGGCAATGCAAAAAAGAAAAATAACAAATTAGATGGAAGTTAGTAAAAATGGTACCTCCACAAAAATGGTTAGGTTAACTGAATATTAGAAATGTGACAGAATTCTAACTGGAAATACTTAAGAAAAGCACAAACAATTAATATTTCCTAGTTTGTATCTTTGTTCATTTAGTGGTTTGACTTCTCCCTTTTCAAGCGCTGGAGAAATGCCTTTTCTATTGTAACGGTATAGAAGAGAAACGGCAGTGTATAAGAGTGTCTGTCTGACCCTGAATTCCCTTTTTTTGAGTGGCTCACAGTAAGTAGAAATCCCAGGAATGTATAGCTTATACCAAAAAGGACCGTGCTTCATCATTATTCCGAATCACAAAAAAAAGCTGAATTTTTCCTTCTTTCTCTTGTGCAGATTGAAGATAATGCATGATGCATGATGACCTGGATGCAACCTGGATGATTTCACCTCCATCTCCTTTCACCTCCTTTCACATGTATGAAGTGTCTGATCAGGAATAATGGGTGCTCATAAAAGTGTGGGACCTTTAGTGGTGTATGTCATTGATGGAAAATGTCTGCTGTCCATTTCCCGCAACTTCCTGTCTCGACATCCCAGTGTGGATGACTGTGCCTGGCTCCCGGCTGCTGAAAAGCCTGATGTCCAGTTGATGTAGCTCGCCATCAGTAAAGTCAGTTCCAGAATCTGCTGAGAGAACTGAGTTAGCATTAAGGCATAAAGACCCCCCCCTGGAAAAAAAAGCTATATTATTTGATTTCTAGTACTGTATATAATATGGTCCTTGGGACTCAGAACCCATAATCTAGAATAAATGTGTGAAATTCAACCTCGGCTGTGAATAGTTTGATTGACACTGGAGCTCATTAGTACTTCCTGTGTTACATAATGCTGTAATGCTCTGACCTGACTCTGTGCTAGAATGCAGTGACACTGAATGAGTGCATGGAAACCTACTTTTAACACTATACTGATATAGTAAAGATGAAAAAACGTATAGGAGTGCATCTTGCTTATTCAGTGATTTGTCCATATATGTTCTAGATAAAAATTTTACATCTTTGCAATAATTAAAAACAGACCAGTGTATTTGGTTAATGAGATTTCAATGAGACAATAAGAAATGTTAAATATATTTCATATGTTGTGAGGCCACTTACTTTTGTTTTAGCCATTGAAAAAATGAGCTTGTTGACAGTTTTCTTGCCTAAAGCCTGATCTTTAGTTTGACTGACCACCACCATAAAGTCCTCTTTGCAACCCCCAAAGGTGATCACAGACTGGAATGGATATGTGACCAGCAGGTGCTACAAAAATAACAAACACATTATATCACCTTCACACTGAAATAACCAAGAGGACCTAACAAACAAGCCAGTGAGCATGGTGGGTAGATGGGGTTAAACTGAAAAAGAGAAAATGAAGAGAGCCAGCAAATTACAGAGCTCAGCCGACAAAAGGTCATGGGGAAGCCAGTAAGTGGCCATTTGGGTCAGAGATTTTGGAAGCACTGCAGCTAAAAATCTTTCCAGACCAACATGTCTGTTTCTTTGTGTTGCGTAGGGACAAGAATAAATGCTTGCCCGTAAATACTCCAGATGTTTCCAGAAAATGAAGGTCAGATTTTGACATTAAAATTATTAGGCCAGCCTCAAGTATAGGGCACTAATGAGCTGAGCTGAGAAGTGGTAATAGCAATGAATCTCTCTATGCAGATACACACACACACACAAACACATACACACTCACCATGCTGTAATCTAACACGCTTAACCCGTCCTCACTGACAGCAAGCCACACCTGTGTCGGCTCTAGTGCAGAGGGAGGCAACGGCTAAAACATGAAATAACAATGTGTATTAGAATTGCATTATTAAGTTACAATGGGTTCACACCCTGAACACTTTACCCAGATTAGCATATAGCTTGAGAGCAATTGCAAAAAGAAGTTTGAATAAGCAATCAAATCATCTTTGTTTATTTAATGTGAAAAATTCAGAGCTGTAGATGTGCACTTACTTTAGCACTAAATAGCTTTGCTCCAAACAGAGGCCACTTGCGCGCCACAGTCAAATAGATCCTCACACATTCAGCAGCAGTGCAGCCTTGCAGGACAGACCACTTAGTGGCCAGCCGCTCAGTCAGCTCCCTGTGGAATAAACAACTGGTCATTCAAGTTCATTGTGTTCATAGCTGAGGTCTGCATCCTCTAAGGCAAATGGAAGTCTGGGAAGATCAGGCATCTGTGATCCTGTTTTATTCATGTAATAAGGGAAAGAAAACATTAAAATTATTAATTATTTAGCTCCAGCCTGACTGGTCACATCAACTGGATCCATATTACACCACCTCAAAAACACGCAGGCTTAGAAATAATCAACTTGATCTAATGACCATTTTTTTGTAGAAATGTATTCTGTGAGTGGAAGTGCAAAAATGAAACTGAAAATTAAAAATACTACCTCCAATAGGTAGACAAAATATTATGTTAAATTATGGATTCAGGGGTTGTAATCTACATAAAGATTGAGAACCTGTGCACCAAAATTAAAAAACTCAATTTTCCAGTGGATTCAAATAATACGTTACATAGCTCAAAGGATAGTGAACACAGAACCATTAAATTTGATTGCACACTTTATTCCATAATGTACATATCAACTATACAGTGTTTCACAAAAATGAGTAAACCCCTCACATTTTAGCAACCATTTTATTATATGTTCTCAAGGGACAATACTATAAAGATTAAAATTGAATATACTTTAAAGAAGTCAATGTGCACCTTGAATAGCAGTACAGATTTACTGTCCTTTAAAAATAACTCAACATGCAGCCATTATTTCCAAATAACTGGCAACAAAAAGTGAGTACACCCTAAGTGAACATGTCAAGACTGTGTCCAAAGTGTCTATCTTGTGTGAACACCATTGTTATGTAGCATGTCCTTAATCCTCCTGGCCATGGAATTTACCAGAGCTGCACAGGTTGTTGCTGGGATTCTCTTCCAGTCCTCCATAATGACATCACAGAGCTGCTGGATGTTAAACACATGGTGTTTCACCACCTTCTGCTTGAGGATGCCCCACAGGTGGCCGTTTTGCCCAGTTTCTGAAAGGTGGGCATCATCACACAATTTTCTTGGAACTCCTCATCAGGGCGTCGCCACACATGCTGGACACCATCTGAGCCGAAGTTTATCTCAGTCTCATCAGACCACAGTATATGGTTCCAGTAATTCATGCTCTTGGACAGGTTGTCTTTAGCAAACTGTTTGTGGGCTTTCTTGTGAGTCAGCTTTAGAAGATGCTTCCTTCTAGGATGACGGTAATGCAAACTGTCTCGTTGCAGTGTGTGGCGTATAGTCTGAACACTGACAAGCGACCTTCAGCTTCTGCAACCTCTAAAGCAATGCTGCAGCACTCATGCATCTGTTTTTGAAGCCAGCTTCTGCGCCTGACGCACAGCACGAGGACTCAACTTCTTTAATAGACCCTTGCGTTTGAAAAACCTCTGTATGATCCTGGCCACTGAACTGTAAGTTAGTTTCAGGGTGTTACTGACCTTCATATAGCCTACGCCATCTTTTTGGAGAGCAACCATTTTAATTCTCAAATCCTCAGAGAGTCTTCGCCCTGAGGTGCCATGATGAACATTCAGTGGTCAGTATGAGAGAATTGTACACAAAGCACCAAATTTTAACTGCTCTAATACAAGATACACACATTTTTATGGCAAAACATGAACATGATGAATAGGACGTGGCTTTGCATAGTTACACTTTTGTTGCCATCTATATTGACAATAATGGCTGTATGTTGAGTTATTTTCATAGGACAGTAAATCTGTACTGCTATACAAGCTGCACATTGACTACTCTAAAATATATCCAAGTTTGATTTTTATAGTATTAAGAAAATTTACTAAAATGGTTGCTGAAATGTGAGGGGTGTACTCACTTTTGTGAGATACTGTATGTGTAATATATATATATATATATATATATATATATATATATATATATATATATATATATATATATATATATATAACTTACTGTATACTGTGCATATTATGTACTTATTTATTTCCATATTACATTTAGTCCAACTTACTCATACATGCATTGTACTGAATATTTTCTGTGCCTTGAAAAAAAACATGGTTACATTTTGACATTTTCAACTATAGTTTTAAACTACAGCCTTCCTGAAACATGTTTTTCTTTTGTTTGTATTACAACCATGTTCCAGCATTTTAGTCATAGGTGTGTAAAGAATAAAAACCACATCTTATGTAAATAATGTGAAATGTAATGTAAAGTAAATAATGTAAAAAGCATGTCTTATTATGTCTCATAACATAAAAATGTATTATGAAAAAATATTTTCGGCTTGCATCCAGTGGCTTTTTTTTCCAGGTAGCATCATATAATATATAACTACATATTACAATATAACCCTAAACAAATTACAACATATTAACAAACTAATAAATTCTCATCATCTGAGTTCTATCTGTTTATCTTTTACAGTGAGAGTACACAATTTCTGGTGGATGCTACAATTAATTCTGTTGTCTGTCGCTTGTGCAGATATTGAGTAGGTTAACTGTGTGTGTGTGTGTGTGTGTGTGTGTGTGTGTGTGTGTGTGTGTGTGTGTGTGTGTGTGTGTGTGTCCATGGGCGTAAATTTCATTTAACAGTAGGGGGGGGACAATAAATATAAAATTTCTCATGAGCAATTTTTGGAGGGGACACAAATAATACAGTCAAATTGTACTTATAAAAACACAGTGTCCCCACAGTGAAAAACTTTGCTTTTATCATTATTATTGTAGCATGGAAACATGCTACAATAGTCATTATGGTTATTTTCAAAGTTTTTCTCAGGTTCAATGACAAAGCAAAACAAGGAATTAAAAAAAGGTTTAAAATTTTATTTAAAATTAATTAAGACACTTAAGAACAGAATAGAAATTGATTATACAAAAAACTACAGTGGGGTCAGTTTGGATGTAGCACAGTGCTCATTTAGTAAATGCACAGATAAACAATATGCTAATTGTGGCTGTAAATGTTAAATTAACATAATACCAAGTTGTCCCAAATAAAACACTGCATGGGAAACGGCTTTGGTGTGTTAGTTACAGTGCACTATGCTACAAGCTATTGTAAACAAGCTAACGTTCACTAGATAAGTCATATTTTAATCGCTAATATAGCAGATTCATGGAAAATTACTAATTATGTATGAGTCTGCATCAACTACATTAAAGAGAATCGCTTTATTTAAAGTGAATAAAATACCCTAGTTAATGGAGTTGAAAATTAATTGGGCCGCAGCCACACACCTGACTGGTGTGTGTAGAGTAGGTGAGATGAGGCAGTGGATCAAACCACTGTGAGGAAGGGGAGGGGGGCAACAACTGTTTCTAAATGCATTTTTTGCGTTTTTTTTTTCTACTTACACAATTATTTAGATATGCATACATATATTTTTCACAATAGAGAGTGTGATATTTTTGGGGAGACAACCCTCGGATGGGGGGGACATGTGTGTGTGTGTGTGTGTGTGTGTGTGTGTGTGTGTGTGTCTGTGTCATATTACCTGAGTTGTTCTATATTGCAGTCCTGTTTGTACCGTGTGGGGTAGAATCGCTCCAGAAGTTGCAGGAGAATCTGTTGGCTCTTAGATTGTGGAGAACCACCAGGTGATGCTGGTGCTCGATCCAAGTCTCCATGTTCCACCTATATCAGATACAGGTAAATCCAGTAACAAATTCTCCATATATAAAAAATTTACATAATTGCACTTTTGACATACTTCAACCTACCTGGGCCATGAGAGCAGCGACCTCCAATGCCAGCTCCTTACTAACTGGAAAGTGTCCTTGATGAACTTCTTCATTCACCTGATACGCCAAAAGGAGGCGCTCTCGCTCAGTCTCTCCTTTAGCCTGTGCTCGGAAGCATAGCCTAGAAAATACAAGATGCAAGACTTTTGCAACCCTAACGTTCAAAAGAAGAATGCTGAATGTTATTCTTTTTAATTAGAAAGAAGAAATGAGCATTAATGACACACCTGCTTTTGTATGTTAAACGCACAATGCGTGTCCCCTCACACTTTCCTGGTTGAAGTTCTTTCAAGGCTTGTTCCCATTTTGAGATCACATCGCAAATCTGTACAAACAATATACAATATGAATAAATATATGAATATAAATGAATAAACAATAAACAAAAATGTAAATAAATGGTATATCTATATTTTAGTATACAAGTAGTTTAATAGTAGTTTTTAATCCAACAATACAGAGAATGGTACTTTACCATTACAGGTAGTCGTCGACTTACGACCACGATTGGGACCGACAGACCGGTCGTAACACGATTTGGTCATAAGTAGAGTAAGCTATATGTACAGTACAGTAAAATGATGCCGGAAGCTGGTACGCACTATCGTACACCGCAGCTAGCTATTGTGGTCGTAAAGTCGAAAGGTCGTAAGCTGCATAGGTCGTAAGTAGACGACTACCTGTATTGATTAAAAAACCCATATGAGTTATGTACAGTACATTAGGTAACTTTTCATCATCAGCCACCTACATAACATTTTCAAATGTACTGGCATGTAAATATCTCGAGGAAAAAACGTGGAGACATTTTTTATTAAAATTGATGCAAATTACCTTGGTAGCAGGCTGGAGGCAGTGCTCGAGGTCTTTTCCTGAGGGGTCATCTGTGAAGAGAGCGAAACCAGAAAGCTGGGGCTTCCTCATGCCTGCCCTCTGGTTCAGTGTGTTCACAAACTCCTCTACTGTTGTGGAGCCATCGAATCCCACCACCTAGAATATCCATATTATTCATTTTTGTAACAGCTTCCTTGCTAGTGACATTTTAAGTGTTTGGCATCTGCTAGTAAATGTAAATATACAAATACTGTACATACAAATGGTCAAAAGAATGTGGGCACCTCACCATTATCACCATAAATACTTTTTGAATATCCCATTCAAGATTTGGTCTTTCTTTGCTGTTAATATAACCAACACTCTTCTGGGAATCTTTGCACTAGATTTTAGAACAAGGCTGTGGGAATTTGCCTATTCAGCCACCAGCAGATTAGTTGGAGGGGGGGTCTGGCACTTAGCCAGCATTACAAATTATCCCCAGCGTGACACCTTGTAGATGAGTTGTTCCCTATCTATTGTAGTCAGTCATTGTACATTGGGCATTGTCATGCTGGGACAGGTTTGGGCTAGGCTTTATAGTTCTAGTGAAGAGAAATCTACAGAGACACTCTACAATTCTGTGCTTTCAAATTTGCTGGTCAAGTGACCACATACTTTTAGCCATAAAGGTAACGTGTGTACCTGGTAAGTGTTGTTCATAAAGTGGACAGGTATGCTAAAGGGCAGCGAGTGATGGTAAGGGTTTCTCAGAAGAATCGACACAATCTCCATACGCGAAGGCTTGGCTTCCCTTTCTCCATTTTGCAACACTCTTTCGACTGACCTCTGACAGTACACTGCATACTTTCCTACCTCACTCCTACACACACACACACACACACACACACACACACACACACACACACACATACATGCACATATATTTCATTCACAAAAATGATTAAAAAAAATTTTTTGGACAAAATATAAACGTGATAAAGCATAAGAACCAGTCAGCTTATAATGTAATTACTGATGAGTGTGACGAGTGTGATTATATAACCATTACTGCATTTTGAAAAGAAATACAAAAAGCCTTACTTTGGATCAGCGTGTCTCTGCAGGTACTGTCTCAGGTACCATAGAAAATGATGCTGGGGCAAGAAAAGTGCAACACACACAGACAACAGCTGCCAACACTGTCAGAAACAGACAGAGAGAGAAAGAGAGAGAGAGAGAGAGAGAGAGAGAGAGAGAGAGAGAGAGAGAGAGAGAGAGAAGGGGGAAGGAAAAGAAAAGTAGCAAGATCTAAAATTAGACTCTATGACTCATTTTCGTCTCTGGATTTGCTGAATGTGTGTCTATGTGTTTGTATATGTGACTGACCTGTGTAAGAGAGTAGTTGTTTGGCATTCGGCAGTTGGTCTGTTTTATCAGCTGACAGTACATCTCATTCTGCAGCTCGGGGTGTGCCAGACACACCTGCAATGCACTCTGGGCCAAAGAAGTGTGATAGTCTATGGACGGCGCCTCCACTAGCACGTTGATGAACAACTGACATGACTGGAAAAGAGAAATAATACATAACATACCATTACAGACCTTCTTTTTTTTTTGCTTATTAATAAAAGGTATAATCATTGAATCAGGTATCCCTTGCAGAACTGGAAGAACTGGAAGGCCACAATTCATAGTTGTTTCACATATGTTAATTTTTTCCCATTTGATCTCTGATCAAATATTTTATTGCTGAATGTAAGAAATAGGGACAGGATTTCAGAAGCCTGAAATCTAAACCAGTAATTTCCTGGTTTCAGCGACAAATATTTATTAATATAAAGCCACTTAAAGCAGGGATCCTAAACAACCAGGCCACGAACCAATACCGGGCCAAGGATCATTTCTAACTGGGCCTCACAGAAAGAATTAAAACTTTGTAATTTTTATTTTATTATTGGCGGTTTGCAGGGTGTTTAATAATAATAATAAAAAAGACCACTTCCGCCAGTTCCTGAACTAGTTTCAGTTACATTTTTTAAATCTATCTTTAATCTATAAATTAAGCTGATTCTGCATTATGGCGAGTAACATTCTCATGACACATTTAATTTAATTAATAATTAAATCATATAATATTAGGCACGTTATTGCATGTAACAATGCACGGACCTTAATTAGGGTCACCTTAGGGTTAACTTACTTAGGGTCTTTTATTTTTCTGATCACACCATCATTATAAAATGTTTACATGTTACAATAGTCCCAAATTCTAAATGTACAAAAATGCAAGGAAGTCAAGGCTTGTAGTAGCAGAACATTCATAATCTCTATCATAATATTGCTCAGAAAACATTGAGAATCTCTGTCTATATATACAGTATCATCGAATTGTCTTCAGGGATAGTAACAAGCCTTTGCACTACCACTAGATGGCAGGCTAAGCGCATACAATGTACACTAGCACATGATCAGACTTATTACACATTAATGATCCATTTGTGCTCCCAGGGAAAAGCATTAAATTGATATACATGTCAACTAAGCCATCCATTACCTAGACAGAGAGGGGTTCTAGTCTAGGATTAAATGTCTAGCTAAAAAGGCTTGACTTGCTTTATACATGTATAACATTTATACACGAGTGACTATAGTGAGTGCAGAAATATGTATAAAAAAAACATGTGAACTGTATATAAAATGCACTAGACTTTGGTTGCATTTCATATAGGAAAAAAGAGTGCAACAAGTTGAGGCTGAAAAAAAATGAATGCATTCTCTTTGAACCCATGCTGAAAGATTTTTCCCTGCTGTACAACACTGGGCTCTATACAGCAAGTTGAAGGGGTGGCACATGCTTGCCTCAATCAGAGCCTAATCCATGCCATTATCTTCATACTGCACCCTAATGAGTGTCGGCCTGGCTGCTCTCCCTTTGATCTGACTGTGGGAGAGACACAGGGTCTCTTAGATACTATGAGAACACACTGAGCTGCTCCCTTAACCCCCCCTTGTATAGGTCAGTAAAGGAGTGAGAAAGGAATGAAGGAGATGAAAAATGGGAACAGACAGAGGAGTTGAAGAGAGAAAAGGTCAGTTGGAACTGAATTAGACAAGGAAAAGGAAGGGAGAACAAGAGGACACAAGAAGAAAAGAGACAGAAAGAAAAGGAACAGAAAGAAGAGGAGTGTCAAAACAGGATTCAAGGTCACTGGGAAAAAAGGAGAGTGTGTGTCTAAGAGAGGGAAAAGCAGAAGTGCACACCTTAAAGAGTTTGAGAGCCTCTGTTTGAAGTGCTTCAGAGGGCAATGTTGTCAGAGGAGAACGCAAACCCTCTTTACTGAAGCACAGCACCTCATGTTTCCACAGAGGAGAGTCTACATGAACACACACACACACACACACACACACACACACACACACACACAGAGATAGCATTAGCAGTTTTAGTTACAAATTTAAATGGCATCAAAGGCTTCAAACTATAGTAATTGCCATTAACACGGTCTGATGTCTGAAGGAAGCTTTTTGGAAGATCGGATTTGATCTAAAACAACATTACACTTGAATTCTACCCATTTGATCACATTGCACACCAGACCGAAGATTGTGCCTGCTCCAGTGTATAGAATTGATTTGAAAACAATAGCTTACCTGGATCTCCATCCACATCCAGGAGCTTTCCTATCAACTGCTCATAATCCGTAGCCACTTTCAGGCTAGCACTATTTCCAGCAGCAACAGTCAGATGGTACAGCCAGGTATCCTGGGGGAAAAAAACAGACATTTAAAAATAAATAAATAAAAGCACAATCCATTACTTTTATTTTTGGGTATATTTCTCTATGAAATAAGTTCCTCTGTGCAGGCTTGCTTTACTCCTTTGGGTTTTTGTTGTATTGGATAAAAAAAAAAGTTAAGCATGGTCAAAAAGATGAAAAAAAAGGTTGAGCATTTAAGTAATTGGAAAACATACATTTTGTCATTTCACTGAATTATGCTAATACATTTTTATTCATTATGAACGATAGGGTTAAGTTTAAGAACTAGCAAATAAAAACATTTTTGAAAAACCGTCACAAAAAAGTAATCATCTATTTATTTCTTCTCTCCTCCTAGTCTGTTTATCCAGAAAATGGTATTGCATTCATAAGTTCCTAAAACTCAATAAACCCTCTATAATATGTGTAAGCAGTAGTTTTTAAATGTATTGTTTATTTGGATTCCGTTTTACAGGCTTTACCTTTTCTTGCTTGGTGCCAATGAGTAGGTATGTGGGGCTTTGCTCTTTGGGGTGGACCACTAATGTGCAGTGAGAAGAGAGGAAGCCCCGTCCTCCTGCTTCATAGTCCTCATCGGAGTCACATGACCTGTCCACTTCCTCCACCCTTGCCTCTCGCACATGGAGCTGACCTAATGGGAACTGCCAAACACACATAGACACACAGACACCTCAACATAGAGAACAACAGCAGGAAATGTTTATAATTCATAGTATTGCATAATCACCTTGTCGTCCTGGTTACGGTAATAGTAGAAAATCTTTCCTATTAGGCTGCACCACACAAGCTTTGAATGACCATGCTTGACCTAAACATTAAATGACAGAGAAAAGAAAAGGAGCCGAAATAATTGAATCAAACATATCCATAAATGTATGGAAGTGCAGAGGCTATTTCACAAAAGTGTCAACAAGCAGAGAAGCAGCAGCACCAAGTTCAAAGCACTCACACAGGAGGAACCCATAATGTACATTCCTGAGCTAGAGCTGTCATTCAAATGTTAGAGATACATCACTAAGGGAATGAGGTCATGCAACCACACACATACACACATAGACACCTCTTTCTATACTTAGTAACAAATATGGAAACATTTTATGCCTTTTAATTTTTTAATGAAAGCTGAAGTTCAGCAAGAAAAAAGTGTGTGTGTTTGGGGGGACCATACTAATGTCCCTTCAAAGTCAGAACAGTCAGATATTCCTATTCTTGTGAGGACCTTTTGCCCACATCAAGATCTAGAGGCTGGGAATAATTTCAGGCATGTTGACCTCAGTTCTGTCTCAACATGTGCTAGTCACCCAGCTATCGAGGACAGAGCCTCTTAACCTTACTTCACACACACACACACACACACACACACACACACACACACACACACACACACATGCTTAATCACAGCTACTGGCATTTTGACAAATCCTATTTAATAACAGCCATGTACTTTAGAATGTAGTCTTACAGAACACTGAATGCTTTTAAACAGCTGTTTCAGGTGAATCAAAATAAGGCTTTCAGGTGTTTGATGGTGCATATCCTGAGAGCCCTGTTATTGAGTACTGGAAGCACAGACCTTTCCGAAAACTCTAGGGTTCATCTATACAATCACAGGGTGGAGTTAAAGGGCTGTCTCTGTGTCTCACCTTAGTCAGCCAGCCACGCACTGTTGGCTTGGCTTGTGTCTCTGTGGAGAATGGTCGACTGGCCTGGACTTTAAGAATGTTTTGGAGAACTCGGATCCACTCCTCCAGGATATTGGGAGAGTCTGCGGTTAGGTAGAATGTCTTCTTCTCTGTGATTAACTATTACAAACAAAGTTGAAATTGTCTTTGATCTTCAGGCAAAAATTGAACAAAAAACATACTGTTACAGAGGCTTAAATTCGAAAAAGGGTTTTTTTCTCCAACGATAGAACAATAAGATCCTTAAAACATAATGACTGACGAGAACTGCTACCACCGCAACTTTGGTAATCCAATAATGTAAACACAGAAAGGCTAAACATTCATTTCTGTGACCGAGTGATGTTCAAAGAGAGATTAAGACATCAAGCAGTCAGACTACCTACAGCAGACCATGATGGGAAGCTTACAGTTGACAGAATTGCTTAAAGGGTTCTGGAGGCATAAAATGTGTTGTGTGTGTGTGTGTGTGTGTGTGTGTGTGTGTGTGTGTGCGCATGAGACCTGGAAAGTCTGTGCTCCCTCTCCACGGGCTATACGACATGAAGAGTTGAGCTCAATCTGGCCTTGAGGTTTCCGGATAACGTCACTCTGTGAGTGGGGCACAACCAAAACAAACATAATCACTCCAGCAGGATACTTATACCAGTCGTACAACTAAATAAAATTATAAATGATATGGATAAATATACTAAACCTATACATTATAATGGAATGTTAAACATGTTTCACAGCTAGGCTGTAAATTGTCATTCGAAACATAAAAAAACTGTACATCTGACAATTTGCAGCATTTATGTGTCCTTTTTTGGTGTGCAAGGGTAGAATTTTTGTCTCTTTATAGCAATTGTAGTAAGAAACTTTGATGAAGATGGTATAAAAACAATGACAAACAGGCCAAACCAAATAGAGGTTCATAGAAAAATAACTTTAAAGTGTATAAAAATCAGAAATAGGCAGACCAGGAGGTGGCTTACAAAGCTAGACATTAAGTGACCATAACATATAAAATATTTTGAGTCAAATAAGAGAATATGTTTGCATAAAAATATTTGTGTGTGTGTGTGTATATACAGTATATATATATATATATATATATATATATATATATATATATATATATATATATATATATATATTCTGCTTTCAAAGTGTCTTAGTCTTCTTCCCGCCACAGGGCTTCCAACCTCCCGTAAGCTTTGGAAGCCTTTCTAAACGGGATTGATAACTGGCCTTTCTATTTCAGTCTCTCCCAGCTTGTCATCATCCTCTCTCCCACATACAAAGCAACCTTTTCTAGAAGCTGGCACAGTGTTAATTAGTCTCACCCATGTACTCACTGGTGATTTATAATACAGAATCTCTCCATTCCTCAGGATGAACCAGCGCCTTTTCCATGCCTTTACCTGGCTTCCCATCTTTAGCAGGTAGCCAGATTTCTCCAGGGTCTCCTATAGAAACACATACATCGCCGTTTCAGACAACATTAGCTTATATGTGTGACAGAAACAAATAGGACTACAGCTCTGGATTTTGGAAACAAAACTAAAAAAGTGCCAGAACAGTAGAGGATAATGTGGCTGGGTGAGACTGAGGGAATTACTGGTGAAATACATACTGGACCAACACTCTCACAGGAGAAGGATGAAGTACGCTGTACTTTCTGCTCTGGCTCTGAGTAGTCACTGTCCAGTGAGTAGGCATCTGGAGGGATGGCATAATCACTCTCTGAGCTAATAGAAGACATGGACACCCCTACAAAGAAAGAACCAGGTCATAACCGAAATATACTTTACCACAGGAAAGTTTGGTCTTAACCTGTTATGTTGCAGATGCTTTATTTTTATTTCACTTCCTCTTTTTATTTAAATACAGAATATAGTCAGTATTGCCAATCACTCATATCCAGAGTGATAAAACAGGTTGCTACTAGTTGTTGTTGTCTAACAAACAGCAAAAATGGCACTTTCAGGAAGATAAGCATGTGAATAAAAAAATGAATAAAAATAAAGAATAATACAAATGTGTATAAAATGTCTTAAAGAATGGGAACACTAGCCCATGTAAGGGCAAAGCCATTCAGAGCTCTAAACACCAAACAGGATGAGATACAACACTATAATTTGTATGTGTTGTTTTATTGTCATCTTCAGTGGCTTGTAAAGTGGATTAAATGGGCAGAAACAGATTTTGAAGAGATTGTTGGTTGTCAGGTTTCCTTACCTCTCTTTACTGCCCGAGGGCTTCCTGGGGTACTGCCCTTTTTTTCTGTCCCCACCGTTGATGTGCGCAAACTGGCTAATGAGCTGCTATCGTCCTCTGAGCCTGAGTCTTCATCAGGAAGAGGAGCGCTGCTGATCTGTGTGGCTTTCTGCAAATGCGCAAGTGGCAGTCAGCACGGCAGTAAAAATCTTAAGTTTAAATGTTTCTATGGAACATGTAGCATTTTTCTTGGGCAGTAACACCAGGAACATATTAAAGAATTAATAATGTACTGCTGTCTCCTCACCCCTTTCAGTGTGGAGTAGACTGGTATGGTAATGTTTCTGTAGATGAGATGTGTGAAAGGACTAGGAGCAGAGTACTGGGGAAAGGTGGACACTGCAAAATAATAATCACATGTAGAAACACTGCTTAATATCAGAAGATGTCAATGTCCACACGTGCGTCTCTCAGGGTCAACACCACTCAGTCTGCAAAGAATAAACTGTGAAGATTGATGATGGTTATGATAGCTTGGATTAGCCAAGAATTTCCCAGAAAGTAATGTCTATCACTGTCAGTGGCTTTGAGTTTGTGTCAACATTTACATCCAGCATTACTAACTAGTGCTTAAGATTTCATCCCAAATGCTAATCCCAAACATTTCTGTGCATTTTGAAATGCTGTATTTGTTTCACTTTTTGCAATACACCCAATTTTTCTGTGCACAATTTCAGTATTAAAATGTCATGATTATATGACTAAAAAAGAAAACCATTTGACTGAAAAACATTTTAAAATAACATTGAGACTTGCTAAATAGTTGGCATTATTTCTAAACTTAATTTAACAGCCACTTGTACTTAAGAGCACAAAAGCTGCCCAGGAAGGTATATTTCCTAATGCTCCACTGGGAATATATAGTCAATGAAAAAGAAAAAGGGGAGGAACAGGGCAAATTACACACTGCCTTTGTCCTTTCATCAAGGTTAATGAGAACGAAGCCATTCCATTCACAACTTTGGTTCTGACACACCTTAAAAAAGCTTTAAAGGTTTCAATGAATGGTAGTTTCAGCTGTCCAGGTGTGTATGTGTGTTTGTGTAAGTGTGTTTGTGTGAGTGTGTGTTTCCCCAGGTGAGAGGAAGCAACATCAAACAAAACCTGGTCTCTCACTGACAGCTGAAGAGGAACCACAGAAACATTCTTAAACCATATCCATCTGTTGACCTTGTGAGTGAGGTGCACTGATTGCCTGGTGATGGAGTAAAATTGTTGGTAACTGGTTGGTGATTGATTGATGTTTGTTTGTAATATTTGTGGTGCTAAAACACAAATTTGCTGCTGGTTGGTGCACCTACCTCTACCCGTATTTCTGGCCCCAGGGCTAGCTTCTGAAACTCTCATACCAGACTTTGCAACAGCATAGATACGACTCTCCTACAAAACACATGCATGCATAAAAGGGCAGTCAGAAATAAGCAAGTACTGAATGTAGGTCATCGAAAAGTCTGTTTTAAACACACATTCCTTCAACCATCATACCCAGGAAGGAAAGCGGTGCAAAGGTGGAGTAGGAGGTTTCAGAGCTTCTGGATCCAGCATCTCCAGCTCCTCTGCCAACCCCACAAATGAAACACCATCATGGGGTGCTACTTCTTCTGTGGGCCCTTCTACCACCCCGTCCATTCTTTCTAGAGGTCCCTCATCAATGTCTGTCTCCTCCACCCCGAGTGTTGAGGCAGAACCCAAAGCCAGACTACAACGGTATGGGGATGTGGAGGATCCGATGTCTATGGTGACGTTAACCTGATGGAGTCGTTCCAAGCCTGGCTGGGGTTGACTGTGGTGTTTCTTGAGGAGCTGGATGCTGTCACGAGGTGTCAAAGGGGTCCGGACTTTGGGTAGGGTCATACTAGTTCCAGAAGACAGAGCTAAGGAAGCAGGGTTTATCTGAGATACCCCCGTTGGCAGAGGACTCTTAGGAGTAGGGGTTGGTGTGTCAAAGCTACGAGGGCCAGAAATCTCATAGGCTGAGGAGGAAGAAGAAGAGGAAGATGAGGAGGAACGTAAGCGCTGTAAACGGAACTTGCTGTTGAGCTCGTCAGAGGAATGGTCTCTGTCTGAAGCTCCTCCTCCACCTCGATCTCGTGCAATAACAGCAGAAATCTCTATGCCTTCCCTCTTGTCTAAAACTGTCATTCCACTTGCAGTGACTCCTTTCTCTGTGCTGAATTTGTGTCGAGACAAGTGTTCAGATGCATTCTGAGAGTCTGAAGCCTCTGGTGCCTTCCTTTTACCGTCTGTAACAAACACAAAAAGAAATCAAACTCTAAAGAGTAGTTGAACTATTATGAAAAGACAAACTATAATTCGTAGCACTTAATAAACTCTATTTATTCCTTATTTGTTCAATAAAATCTCATGTGAAAAACACACAACATAGGATAAACCAACATCACACAAATCTCTCTGTTTTATGCAGTAAACAGTGATGGGGATAAAAAGACATGCCTCTAATAGTGTTGGACCCAGGTTTGCATGATCCTGGCAGTCTCAAGCTCTCATCCTGTGTAGGGGATGTGCCAAAGCAACTGGGATGACGTAGAGGGCTGGAGGACTGGAGAGTGTCCACTACTTGAGGCTTTGGAGAACATGGAGATGTGGGTCTCTCCAGTACAGCTGTGTTAAAGAAGTTGGAAATTCATAGTTCAAGTGTTAATAAAACATTGAGAGAAATGGGAGGAGGATGATAAAAAAAATAAAATAAAAGATTAGAAATTACTTTGAAGTTTATCTTGCAGCAGGAGGATTTGCTCTGCCTGTTTCAGGTTATTCAGCTTTAATTGCTGGTTCTCCATCTCCATCTGAAAGGCAAAGATATAACATAGTAACTGTGGGTGATAATTAGCTCCTCATGGGTTCTATTGCTGGGTATAAGTTCAAGCTTTCTAAAGAGGTTCCACTTACTGAAGTTCTACGTAATAAAGGGGACAGACTGAAGAACAATTAAGTTTGCTAGGTTAAATGTTTTTTCCCCCCATAGCTCATAACTCACCTCCCGTAACTTAAATGTAACCCAATCTTTGATTTTGGCTGCTTTTTCCTCTATAATCTTGGCTTCTTGGGCTCGAACCAAATTCTGGAGATAAAGAAAAACCTTTTGAAACATGTTATTGGCATAGGAAAAGGTCAGATTAACTCATACTGTTTTATGAACATACATGGCTCTGTGTCTCCCTCAGATCAGTATCGCTACATACCTGTTTTTCCAGCTGTGCTTCAAGTTTCCTCATAATCATATCTTTCTCCTGCGTCTGACTGGTCAGTTCTTGATATCGCCTGTATAAGGAGCTTTCCGATTCACTGGGATGCATATTCACAGATTTAAGCTTCTCTTCCATTATCTGTACCTTGAAATCAGAATAGCAGAATAAATACCAGCAGCTTTAATCAGTGCTACTGAATTAGAAATTAAAAAACACTTTAGAGGAAGGAACACGAGGTCATACTTGTTTCTCTGCATTTTCAGCCCGCTGGTCAGCTTCAGTCACTCTTTGCTCCAGTTCCTGCATCTACAGCAAGACATGCAGAGAATAGAAAATGCATTATGATTATTATTGCATGTGTTATTAACTGATTATGCATTAATAACTGTGAACGAAAGTTCACTCTGCCTACTGAAATCTGGATCTTCATACACCACCACCTTTACATCACCCAATGAGAGGCAAATCATGCAATATGCTTAATAGTGAGAGAAATTTACCAGCACCTCACACCAAATGCTACATTTAGCATGTGGTTTATCAGTGCAGGGCTGGGTATGTGCCTACCACAGTCTGCTCCAGTTCTCTGCCAGACCACCATGACCAGCTGACAGGAGAGAGGTAGTTAGGGCATGTCTGAATTCACCGTGGCTTTGTAAACCTACCTCCCACCGACTACTCATAACAGTTGTGCACATACTTGAACACATATAGCGCACAGATGTTCAACTGGTGATGGTTTAAGAAGTAAGACTCCTCACAGGGGAATTGGCATTTGCTAGTTTTAGTCTGAAGAAAGCAGCCCGGGGAAGTAGGACAGGATTTTAAACCGTATGGAGAGCTGTCCTAATAACACCAAAATGTACTCTTAGATAATCTGAATCATTAACAGAGAGGAGAAAGCGACTACAAAACAGAGAAAAGAAACTGGAAAGAAAGTAATGTGCTGACATTAGCAATTTCATACATCTAAAGAGGAATGTGCAGTCCAATGGAATGCTAAAACAAATGCATGGAACCAATGTGTGTTTAGGTAGAGCATATGGCAGAGGCTCAGAGAAAAAAAATTACTGTAGTGCATTAGTTTTTTTTCTTGCTTTATATCTCACATAGCCCAGCACCATCTACTGGTACTAATAAACTCATGAGAAAAAGCATGGATCCCATTAAGTGAATATTGCATAACATGACTGAACGTCTGGCAAGCTACAACATACCTAGCAATGTTTTTGAATGCCAGTTACAGCTATTACAAAAAATAAAACTATATTCATTCATTCCTGCCTTTGAAACCCAGAAAACAAAACAAAAAAAATGGATGAAAAAAGAAAAAGTGGAGAGTCCAGACTGCAAGTCATAGAGTTGAGAGGGCATGGGGACAAGTACAAACGTGTTAGACATTTACCAGCTGTCTCATTGCAAATGCAGTTGCTCTTTGGAACAGGTCAGGTGTCTCCTTTTGGTGTGATTTGAACCTTAGTGCAAAGAAAGTTCCAGCCATGGCATTTAAAAACACAGATAAATCACTGCACTGCTTAGAGAAATAAATGAAGGACATGAGAATGTGGTGTGGTGCCAGGAGAAGTACTGAATTTCACTGTCCTCTGTTAATGCATAGCCCTCGCCAAAGTGAAACAGCAGCTGAGCCCCACAATCATTAACCATCTCACATACTGACATGGTTTCAATTAGCTCCAGCTCAATTATTAAGAAACAAACTCAATATTCAACTGATGTCTACAAGACAGCAAAGCAAAAAACAGAGAGAGAACAGCAGGAGAGACAGAATATTGCTATTTCAGGTGAACCCTCCTGTCTGAAACCAGGTTATAAATCATAACTCTAAAGAGATTACCCCACTGCCAGCCCTCTCTGCTCTCACATTATTTACACATATAATACATTGAAGTAATGCCTTTGTGTGTATTTACACTTCTGTTTTAATAATAACAAACAGCAAACAGATATACATAGACTTTTTACAGCTATCGAATACAAACTGCCCCTTGCCCAATGTCCACACAAGGTCAAGTTTATAATGTGCTCCTTTTATTGTGGAGACATTTGATCTCCACCACAAAAGCAAAATATTCACATATACTCACTGTCAGTACTGTCATACTCAAGACTCATACTCTCTTTAGTAGAGTGATTTTGATTTCTTTTGAGCAGAAAACACAACAACTCCACAAAACACTCCACAAAACTGCGATCACACCCTCATCACATGCTACATTGTCCTATTCCCTAGCTCCAAAGTGGGTCAATGTGTGAGACACTCCTAACATGGCCTGGAGAGCCGGTGGAATAGTGTCAGGAGTAATCTTCTGGCAATACCATGAGCTGAAAGCTGTCAACACCCTGCTCTCCTCTCCCTCTCTGCTTTTACAAAACAACCATACACAGAAAAAAAGAGGGATATTTAATCCTGTCCTTAAGTGGAGAGAGAGAAAGAGAAGGATAAAGGGGGTGGAAGAGTAGATGTCATGAGGAGAGACAAGACCTGATTTAAGACACCAGTCTGTGAACTGTGTTTGGACAGCAAACATCCTGTGCGTGTAGAGAAAATGAGAAGCAATGATAGTCAAAGAGAAAGAAAGGACACACATAGTTAAACACTTAAGTATAGGTCTGTATTTATTCAACACTAACAGGTACGCCAACATTTACCAGAGTGGTGGGGAAGTCCTTGTTATTTGGCAGCTTGTAAAATAGTACTTAATCCAATATATCCTATTATCACAGTGCTGAAATCTTAAAGTTCAGACAGGGGTTAGAAAGCTGTATCTAATCTTATTCTTATCTATCTATCTATCTATCTATCTATCTATCTATCTATCTATCTATCTATCTATCTATCTATCTATCTGTCTGTCTGTCTATCTGTCTATCTGTCTATCTATCTATCTATCTATCTATCTATCTATCTATCTATCTATCTATCTATCTATAGTGCTAGTCGAATTGTATGCCTTATTATTCATTATTTTGAATTGTTGGTTTAATAGAAATAATGTGAGTGTTAAGTAATAATATTGTGCTTGAAGGATAATCTAACCAAACACTTGTCTATGCTATGCTATGCTTGCTCAATAAAGATATGGTTTACATGAGTTGAAGTGGGAGGTCTGCTATAGAGATCTGGCCTTAACTTAGTTCAACACCTTTGGGATGATCTAGAATGCTGACCGCACCCCAGACCTACTCACCCTACACCGTACCTGACTTTACTAAAGCCCTTATGCCTTATTGAGCACAAATCTCCAAGTCACACCGGTATGTTTAAAAAGCAGATACAACTCTTATGGTCAGATGTATTTAATGCTCAAAATATAAAATTGCATAGGAAGCAGCTTAACTGTCTAAGCACAATATAAGTACACCTAAGGTCTAAATACCAATGTACATAATTTCTCTATTCATCCATCACACAAAACTCAACTCTGAGTGCATCTTTTAATGACAGAGTCTGACCAACTTCCTACATGACACAAACTAAAATAAAAAAAATATATAAGTCCTATGGCTTTCTTTGCATTGTTCCTTTGTGCAAGCTTGACTATTATTACACACATGTTCATGGTTTACAGACTAGCTTATCTATACCTTTCTTAGGACCAGATGTGCCTAACACTGTTCAGAAAGCGGCTCCTTAATAGCACACATAAAGCCATTCTTTTGTTCTTCTGTTTAGGCAGATAATACAGAGTCAAGCTGTTACTTGTGTCTGATCAAAAGGGTGTCCGATTTTGCTGCTGAGTCACAGATCTCTGCTGTAATCAAGATGAACTGGTACAGGATGGAAATATATGGCAATGCGCTTCACCTTCCAATAGAAATTAAAATCACACTTGCTCACGCACTGCTGAAAATCAAATAAGCGCATGCCTACATTAGCCAGTTGTGTCTCACTCTTTTTGCAAGGCCCTCTGCCAAGTCTGACAATTAACTGCTTCTTGCAACAGCAAGGTCAGCGGAGCATGAACGAGTGCATAGGAGAGAGGGGGAAAAGTAGAAAAAAAGCATTGATTTACCTACTACTCTAAGAGGAGGAACAGCAGTACTGTAATCCCCCTTTTATCGCGGTGGTTACATTCCAAAAACCCCGCGATAAACAAAAAACCGTGATAAACCGCTGCCACTCCAAAAATGCTATTTTATGTATACAGTACTGTACTAACATTTTACTTCATTTTATAATTAATAATTATATTTTTATTAATACATTTCATTATTTTAACATAAAACTCCACAAAACCAATTCCCTATAAGTTTTCTGGTCTATAGTGCTATCTGGGAGAGACAGGGAAAATCAGCCAAACAAATTAGTAATGTGGCAAATGCAATTCCCTGATAAACCGGAGGCACGAGATTCAAACCGTGTTAAAAACGGCAGATTACTGTAAAATATTTTGGTTAAGGTTAAGCATTAAATCAAATCCAGCCGTGTTTAGAATGGCAAGTAAAATAGTAAAGCCCTTACACATTGTACAATGTATATTATACAACTGAAATATCATTAGACATGTGTGATGTTTAATGGACCTGCTATAATTTAAATTTTAAACTGAACAACAGTACAGTAGTGCAACTTAGGTGCTATCATGCCATACCTTTTCTGCCAGCAACTGGCGGATTTTCCCTGCCTGCAGTCGGAAACGGAGTAGCTGCATTTCGAGAGCGATGCATCTCTTCTGCCAATCCATGCTGGCAGAAGGAACAGCCACTGCTGCACTTCCCTCCATCACCTCTGCCATTGAGACTGTCCTAAACTGTCAGAGAGAGAAAGAGAGAGAGAGAGAGAGAGAGAGAGAGAGAGAGAGAGTAAGAAGCCAAATGATAAACAGTGGACTAGGAGGACATGGCACTGAACTTCAATCTTCTAAAGTGTGAAGTGAAACTAAGCATGCATCACTGCCTGTCAGAACTTTCCAGTGTAATTACCATGCTCTAGTTTTACTCTGGTGTTAATAATCCAATATTACTGTTCTCGGAAGAGACTCAATAGAAAAGATGCAGTCTAGAAAACACTGTTATACATTCACTTTAATAAAAACACATGTACACCTGCTGAATCAAACAATTATATGATCGATCAAATAAGCAGCTACATATCACATAAATACAGGTCAAGAGTTTAAGTTCACATCAAACATCAGAATAGAGAAAAATGTGAATAACTGCTGGTACTAAACGTTTTGCAGTAGCCTTTGAGGTCTTCTGGATTATTCAAATAGAACAGTACAAAAAAAAAGAATGGACAGACTAGTTTGAGTTGAGAGGAAGGCTACTGTATTACAAATAACTGCTCTTCACAACCGTTGTGATCAGCAAAGCGTTTAAAAAGCACATCATATCAAACCTTGAGGCGGATGAGCTCTAACAGCACAAAACCATATTAAGTTCTATTCATTTCTTTCCAAGAACAGAAATCAGAATCAACAAAACTCATGATGTGTATAATTTGTCATAAAAAGGTTTTAAAGTACTGTGATTAGATCTTTTGCCATATTACTTAATCCAGTGCTCTGCTGTGCTCTGATCTTCCTCAGACTGACATTTCTGAAAAGGTGAGTGCACTACTGACATCACAGAGTTGGCAGTAATCCCTCCAGGCTCTGATCTTTTTTTACTTTCTTTTATTGTTTCCCTCCATCAAAAAGAGAACTCCTCAAGTTACCTTGGTAACAGAGAAACAGCAAGCTCAGCGCTCAAATGAAGCATTTAAATGAGGACTTCCTTTTTCTGGGATTTGTCTTTCTTTTTCTCTTTGCAAGCATTACCTTCTTCTGAGACTGAGTGTTGAGCAGCTCGGCACTTTTCTAGACAGTTTACCCACCAGGCCAATCCCTTCCCCTGAAGCAGGCACCCAAATGTCCCTGCCTATGCAATGCCTTCTTAATTACAGGCCCAGCAGAAACAGGATCTAGGCCCAAACAATGGCGTCTTTCTGCATGACAGTCCCATTACAGATATGTAGGAGGGGGTCTGTCTCTCTCTCTCTTTCTCGCTCTCTCTGCAGGAGACTTTCAGTGTTGGGAAAATTGAGTTTGAAAATTATTTTTACCTAAATGAGACTGCCAGTAAGCCAAATGTTAAAAGCCTGGCACTTTAACAAACTGTCTAGGGCTTCTGGGATCCTGGGAAGGAGCAGTCAATCAAAGCAGCAGGAAAGAATCGACTCATTACAAAAGCTAAAACTCTGTCCAGCATGAACAATACTGTGCTTTGCCTGAAAATGATTAAAGATATCAATACCCATACTTGACGGGGGGAAACTATGTAGGCTAGGCAAACAAAAAACAAGAACAACAACAGCAACGACCAAAAATGTCCACAGTGGAATTCATGTCTCCATAATAAATGCTTTTCGGCAGTTCCGAAGCAGCAATTTTTATGGTTTCATTACAGTTCCTCCTACCAGACAATAAAGCAAGGCTGCTGTAGAGAAGCTGGTTATTGGGCTGCAGGCCCAGACAGAGCATGACACCAGAGTGCTCCGAGTGCACACCACCACAACAGTGCCATGTGGCGCTCTGCAATTAGCAGCCTCCTAACTATAGCCCTGTTGGCAAATTACAGAAGGCCTTCATCCGGGAGTGTCCATTCAACGACCAAAACTCTCCTTTCAGATCACACTGGTTCCTGTATGCAGAGACCTTAGGTTTGTGAAATTGCAGCCATGTGGGGTTATAAGGAAAAGGCATGAGATGATGCCAAAGCTTGTGTTAATTGGCAAATATGACAGCAGGGTGCAAATAACCTGTTTGCTGGTAAAAACAGATCTTCACTAATATATTGATGACAAGTGCTTTTGCATCCTAAGCTCTTATTTACCATGGAGAGCAGAGAGGCTTTGAAACTGTACTGTAGACCATTTACTGCTCTTCTGAATGTGGGATAACGTGTGGTTTCGAAAAGATTGACTCTCCAAATCAGTGTCAATCAATCGTCCTTGATCCGCTATATTGCTTATAATAAAAAAGATAATTTACTCATTCTATCCCCAGGTTGGTATATCCAGATATATTTTTCCAGCATAGCTTTTCTGCACCCTAGGCAAAAAGACACTTCTGGGGCAGACTTTAAGTTGCAAAACAGAGTTTCCATCAAAACAGCCAGAGCTGCTTTAAGTTGCACAATGGGGGCCACTCGGCCTTCAACACAGCCACGAGCACAGCTGGCAAAAACTTGACTCATCCAGTCTCTCTCTCTCTCTCTCTCTCTCTCTCTCTCTCTCAACTCAACGCATGGAACGTCTTTTATAAACAAGAAAGAAGAGCGAGATCTAGACATTTACCCTCTACTATAAACAAACACCATGAAAAGCATGCTCGTCTCTAAACATGATGATGCGTCAAACATGATGATGCAGGTCCATAAACACACAAAGCTTAGTAATCACCTGAAATAATCCAAGCCTGCTCAGTTATAATTATATGATTATAAGCATGACTATAATTAAATCTAACAAACATAGGCTGTATAAATGATGCAGAATAAACGTTATATGAAATAACATTTACATTTACTATGTCTCTATCATTAATAACTTGCATTGTTCTAAATAACATTAAACATTCAGTTTATATGTGACTCTTTCACTGTTGGCATCAGTCTTAGTTTTTGTTTTAGTTTTTTCAGTACTTCTGTGAATAAATTATTCTGAAAGCATGATGTTTCAGTTTTCTGATGTCAATCACATTTAATATCTGAAACAGAATGCCAGGAAGAAAGAAAGAAATTGACATGTCTTTGCAAAAACACATGCATTGGTCTCTCCCAACTTTGGTTTCCAGTTTTCACAACAGTGTTGTGTGTGATGCGATTGCCATGGTAACGGTTAAAATCGAACACAACCTTGAGACAGCAACCTTTGATCCATCCGTAAGAATTCTTTTAATAGTTTATTTTTTGTCAAAGACATTTTGAATATGTATTAGAGATGTCAAGCAATTAAAATATGCATGATTGTCATGAGTTAAATCGTGATTAATTGCAACTTAATCACACATTTTTATCTGTTCTAAATGTACCTTAAATTAATACTTTTAAAGTTTTTTTTTATACTCTAATCAACATGGCCATGGACAAATGTGGATTGGTTATGCGCATGTATGTTTATTATTAGTGAAACCAAACTCAACATAGAGCATAAAGACAAAATATACTCGTAAATGTTTTAAAGTAATTATGTTTTTTTAAATTACGTAAATCATCAGGACACCAAACGGAGCTTTTGCTACATTTTTACACAGATGGTTTTAACGCGTACATTTTGACAGCCCTAATGTATGTGTGTGTGTGTGTGTGTGTGTGTGTGTGTGTGTGTGTGTGTGTGTGTGTGTGAGAGAGAGGGAGAGAGAGAGAGAGAGAGAGAGAGAGAGAGAGAGAAAGAGAATCTAGAACCTCTTCAATTGCCATACAGAAACACACACACTCAAAGCACAGAGTCACACAAAAACAGCCTATAGTCACGACTGAGCATGCAGCTGTGGTGATGTAAGTGTTTAGGTGGTTAGGTGATATCATCCTATCAGACATTAGAAATCCCATGACAAGATCCAAGCAATTCCTCAAGAATGTGACCTTTCTTCCAAATGACTAAAATCAGCAGGAAATAAGTGTGTGGATGTGGCCATGCAGCCTGTGGTGTGTGCGCGTGCGCACGTGCACGTGTGTGTGCGTGTGTGTGTGTGTGTGTGTGTGTGTGTGTAAGCATAGGAGAATGCGATATGTGCATTTTCTACCACATAAACACAGCATATCAAGCAATTTGTCATCTATAATGTTGCCAAATCTGCACTTATCTCGGTTTATTTCAGAGGGAGCACAAACTAAGTTCTTGTTTTTGTCTTTCTAGTCAGAAGATAACTTTCAATTTAGGGCCCGCACAACAGTTTATGGTCACTGCGGACGGTAGTGCTGGAGAGTTGTTTAACTGTACTGGTTCCTGAAAGCAAAAGAGCAGAGACACCATAATAGCCTGTCATTCCAACGGTTTGGTTCTCTATATGAAGGGAGCCTCAATGAGTCTGAAAAAGTATCAGCAAATGCATAGCAGAGATATAAGTAGATTCTTCACACAGTATACCATAGTATATATTTGTGTAGCGAACAGCTGCAGATGTAGCTTTTCTCCTGTGCATCTTGTCGGCTTCATTCTCTCCTTCTTCCTTTGCTCTGATCTCAAAGAAGCACCATGCAAAGACTAATAACAGACTACTCTAAACTGGCCACCCTCATTATCAGCCCATGTAGTAAATATAGACTTAGGGCTGGACTATACTTCTGTGTTAAAGCGCTTTTGCGTCATGATTCGAAGAAACGGTTTATGGGTAAATGTGGCGTGAAGAGGCGTATTGATGGACTGTGTACATTCCCAAAAGCTAACAGTGTACCAGTGTAGGTGTTGTAATGAGATATTGTCACTCTGATATTGTTCTCGAAGTAATACTGCCTTGAATATTGCTTTCAAAGTAATAACACTGCCCCAAATCTGAAATTGAAATAATAATATCCATTATTTTTCCCTGTCCTATATGCTGAGCATGTACCTCCAACCAACTTTTGAGTGTGTTGTCTATTAAAAAATAATAAATGCTTTCCACTGAAATGGAGGAAAAATGCGTCTTAAAATATTACATTCGGTCTCATCTATAAGTCAACAGCACAATCATGCATAACAGGTTTTTCCTACATATGCGTACAAATATTAGCGTGTTATTAAATCACACATTCACTTACAGTAAACTACAATCAGTAATTGTTAGAATATGAAAATAAAATGTGTAAGGCTTTATATTGGCTGGAGCTGTCATTATAATGGACAATTATATCAGCCTGCAGAAGCACAGTCTTTTGGTAAAGATGCAATGTTGGTGATGCAAACTGTTTCACATAATTTTTTCAACTGCAGATAACAACAGTTAAATTGAAGTGTACAAATACATAAACTAAATCATATTTTAAACAGATTAAACAGATTAGTGAATGTTTTCACAATGTTTTGCTATTCCCCCATGCTTTAAAAACAAATTATAATAGTGTTTTCTTCTAATCATCATTACTATCATGAAACAATAAATCGGTTCTTTTTTTCCTATACTGTAAACACTGTCCCCGAGCATACATGCACATGTTAAATAAAAGTATGAAGGCAGACGTCTGCATGCAAGTCTGCTCACAACACCATGACAGGCGTACATAAATAAACGGTCACAGGATCTATCAAGACAAAGACATGCAATGGATCTAAAGTTTAAACATTTTCAGAGCTATCAGACACGCACACATTCACACGCATCGTAGTTTTTTCCGGGACCGACATGGACCGCCGATCTGATTTTAAATCATTTACTGTCTGTTCACTAATGTGAATGAACTTCACAGTGGTTAGGTGAACTCATTTTTAAATGAGAAAAGGTATATGCATTCCTCTGCTTGACTGTTTACATTTATTCATTAGGAAGCTCTAATAACCATTTACACCTGAGTTGCAGAGTATGAAGTAACAGACCATTAGTATCAAAGTGAATTTAACTATTTAATAAAAAGAAAAGAAAATCCCTATTACACACACTATTCAAAACATATAGCATCTTCCTGAGTTTATTAACGCCTTTACAGGTGTGCTGTATATCTGAGGCTTATTTTATCATGCCAGCTTCTAAGCTGATGTTTTTTTGCACATGCTTACCTTTTACACATTAACACCCTGCTAATCATTATAGTAATTATACGGGTTGCATAGGTGAAATTAGCTTTTTTGACTTTTTGACTCCACAAACTCATTCATATGATGTACAGGGTTTCCCAAAAATATCCACATATTTAGGCTTCTTCTAAATTTGTCATTTATATTATTATATTTTTATTATTTTAGACCTTTACAAATGCCTTCGACAAAAGCATTGTCAACTAGTTTAAATCATTATCATGGCCGGATCAAACAAGCAACATGGCAAGTAAAGAATACACACAACACTGTTGCCAACAACTTTATCAAACATTTTGACAAGACATGAAGTTTTTTGACCCAGTCTGGAAAGCAGATGTACACAAACGACCACAAGTACAACTGTGTGGTGCTGGAAACACAGTGTCCTATGCATGTAGACTTTTGGGACATCCTGTGTAGTGTATTGATCCTACTGTAATGTCCTGTGTATTTATCCCATGCTGCTGCACTGTTTAAATTACTGTCTGGTTGTTTACTATTGTGTTGCTGTATGAGTGTACACATGGACTGAACGACAACATTTACTTACACTAGTGCTCAAACATGAAGTACATTTACACTTGCTTGCCGGACAAACCCATTTATACAAAGTTTGAGGTTGAGAAACAACTAAGCAGGTCAAGTTTAGGATTCTTCCGTGAAGTCCAAACAAATGGAATCTCCTGTGCTGGGATTTGAACCTTTCTGATCAGTCTTATCCACTGATCGCTTCCAGGAGGCAGAATATAAGCATAAGCCATGTATTACTATCTTATTACCTATTAATTACAATAAAACTCTCCTTTTGTCTTAGAATAGGAGCAGCATCTCCAGTGCTCTGGGTTTTTATACCTGCAGGGTGTGAGGGTGGACTTTCACAAACATTCTAGTTGGTTATACAACAATAAAAATGATGCCTTAAACTAGCATTAGAACCTCACCGGTGTTTCAAGTGATGCTATGAAACATTCTCCAAAAATAGTCACGCGTACAGGTGTGTCAGTCACTAACTGGTACACATACACACACGCGCGCGCGCGCACTATCCAAAATTACTCCGACGCCCGGCTCGTGCATCTTAAAGCCGCAACTTGAGAGCTTCTGAGTGTGTGTGTGTGTGTGTGTGTGTGAGTGCGATCTATATACAAATTCTATGATACATGACAACAAACGTCCCGAAGATCTAATCCTATGCAAATACCCGTGCAAAACCCACGCCACTATACCAGCGACCTTTTCCTAATTTATAGGCATATGTGCGAGGAGACAGCTGGTTTTGCTTACCTTCTCCGTTCAAACGCTACAGCCGGAGCATCTCACACACGCGCGCGCACACACGCGCCTGAACGCACACACGTCCGCAGCTGCTCTGCAGTCATTTATTCTTGCATGTGTCTTTGCGCCATAAGTTTCTCTCTCTCTCTCTCTCTCTCTCTCTCTCTCTCCACGCCAGCCAGAACCAATTCAGCTCGAGTCCTCACGCGGCGAGTCCTCGGTTCATTTTCCTTTAAAGAGCCGAACGCAAGCTCAAATGACTCCGTAACCACGCCCCCTGACTAACGCCCCCTCTACAGGAAATTGCGTCAGATTTCAACAGAAAGAAACAATCCGAATAAATGCTCAAGCTCTAGTAGTGATGTGGTGATGTAAATTTTGTCCTGATTTTTTGTCAGTAACTGCCTCATACTGTTTTCTCTAAACGAGCTCTTATAATCTCCTATTGAGAACACATCAAATGATTTGTCAAGTAACTGACAATTTACTATTATAGTTATTGCAATCACTATTGTATATAACGTAAAATAATAAATGAAGCGGAAAATGTTAAAGCCCAAATAGCTGAAAATGACCCACACATTGTCTTCTTTTTTTAAATATCAAGAATTATGGATATACACTTGGAAATTTCTTCCACAGTTGTTTCTATAATAATTAGTAAGGCTATAGCCTACTATACTATACTATACTATACTATACTATACTATACTATACTATACTATACTATACTGTAATTATATGGTTTTTGAAGCAGTGTTTTTCAATCTGCTAAAGTATAATACTATTATAACTGTAAAAGCAACTATTTGATTATACTACTAAATTTTGATTATTTGTATATTAAGCTGGATGGCCCCTGAAAAGGTTTGCAGTTCAGACCTTTCACCAATTAAAAAACATTTGGTGCATCATGAAATGGAAAATATGACAAAGAAAACCCAGGACTGTAGTAGACACAAATGGAACAATATTCTCTAAAACTATAAAAGTCTTCTCAATTCCAAAATGTGTATGGACTGTTGGGAAATGCTACACAGTGTAAATATGACATGTTGCGACCATAAAATTCAAAATATTTTTTTTCCTTAAAATGGTACATTTCCCTTGTTTAAACATTTGATATGTTTTCTGTGTTCTACTGTAATAAAGCAATATGGGTTTATGAGGTTTGCAAATCATTACATTTTGTTTTTATTTACAGGTTACACATTGTACCAATGTTTTTGGAATTGGGGTTGTAGAATTTAACAAATAATGGAGTTATTAAGGAATAATTTATTTTACCTTACTTACAGGCACATGAACTATGTGAATATTCCTAGACTTTTATAATATGGCAAATTTCTTATAAGTGGGAGAGATTGACATTCAAATTTTCTTTACACAAATCTGTTTTAAAAGTGGAATATTTTAGTAACAAAAAAAATTGCAAAAAAACATAGAATTCAGGGAATTAAATACCCTATATGAAATATATAACTCTCTGCCAACAGTGAAAATAATAGGAACAGAAATAATAATAACTAGGGCTGTCAATGGATAAAAATATTTAATCTAAATAATCACATAATTGTCATGAGTTAACTCGTTATTAATCACACATTCTAATCTGTTCTAAAAAAAATTTAAATTTGTGTTTAAATTAACAATTATTTGTTTTTTAATACTCTAATCAACATGGGCATGAACAAATATGGATGCTTTTTCCAAGTCTATGTTTAATTATTAGTGAAACTATACTCAACCGAGAGCATGAAGACTTGTATACTTGTAAATGTTTTAAAGTAATTATGGTGTTTTAAATTATGTAAATCATCAGGATGCCAAATGGAACTCTTTCTATGTTTCCACACACATGGTTTTAATTGCCGGATGTGTAAATCATTTTCGTGCTTGATTTGAGACTTGGCGCATCAGTAAAGGAAATGTTAATAATTGAATTTTTTTAAATCTGAGTAAAGAAAGGACATCATGAATAAATGTGTGTTGCATTGAAGGTTTTAATTTCACCTCTTTTATAGTTTTTTTTTTATTTTATAAAAATGGTCATACAGAAATGCACGCTTTGTTAATTGCGCGTTAATAAAATTAGTGTCTTTAAGATTTGTTTGCATTAACGCGTTATTGGCGCATTCATTTTGACAGGCCTAATAATGACTAAATACAAACTGGTGTATTTGCATTATTGTAGTGTGCACAATTTGAACTTTTAATTTTCCATTAATAGAATGCATTAAATTATTAAAACACAAATAATATTATGTGTTATATATTTTTCTTATGAGTATTATAAAGTGTGTGGGGGGGAGAAGGGAACCCATTTAAAAAATAATAACTTTGCACTTTTCAGGTCGAGGCTACTGGTTTAGCATGTTTTTATGAAACCAGTTAAATGATGGTGTGAAAGTTCATTACTATAAGTTTTAATTGCCAGCCAATAAAAAGGTTTGTGAGTGTAATTAGCGTGTTTTGTGAGGGCAGTGTGCATTCCCATTAAGAGTTATTGCCCTGAATTACCTTACAAATTTAAATTCCCTGATTATAATGGTTTAGGTTTTCAAATCGCTGTGATTCATTGCCATCATAAAAATAAATCTATATGGGCCACCTGAACATTATGCTCATTTCATGATTTCTGAGCAATCTTACTTTATTCTAAGAACTGTTACTATGTGTTGTCGTATATAGTGTTACTTTACATTCATAGAATCACTTTTGTGTATTCTTTAATGAGTCATTGTAGCTTTCTAGGGGGAACATCAGAATACACGAAGCAGTTCACTGAGTTGAAGCGTTTAAAGCCTACAGCGGCTTGGACAGCCTAGCAAGAAAAGCAGGGCTTCACATTTCCTTAAGTAGATGGCTGTTTGTCCTGATTTTTAAAGGCTTGTCTCATAACTTATAAAGTGTGGAGTGGTGAAGTCATTGTAAGCCGCACCCTCCTGTATACAGTGCAGGGGAAGTTGGCTGGGATGTCATCTCAGTGAATGGCTCTTCAGAACAAGAGATGTCAACAGTACAGATTTGAACAGCAATTCCCTTAAGCTGAAGCATTGCAAAACATACAAACAATGTAGGCTTTTGATGGATTTGCAATTAAAACGTTATGCACTACATGGTCCAATGCAGTAATGTTACTGCTTCATTAATGCTCCATTAGAAAAAGTATTAAAAAAGAGAATGAGGTCCATTAATCTCAGTCAAAAGAACTCTGTGAAGCACTGAACAGTTGGTGTGCAGTTCCTGCTACACTGCTGTGCAGCCAGAAAATAAGGGAGGATTAGAATGTGTGTAGATCAGAACTCTAAGGGTGGGTGTAAGTCAGTTTTCTGATAGGCCTCATGCACAGATCCAATCTTCTCGTAGAGACATGGTGCAGGTCAAGGTTCAACGAGTGCCTCAGAAAAACACAGCCACATGTTGAGGTCAAAGCAGTGGCATGGCAGAGACTCCACTCACGCACTACTGCACTGCTTAACCTCTAGAGATTTTGTTCAAGTTGTTACAAATAAGTCCACTTTCTGTGTTTCTCTGCCCATGTTTTCTGTTATGTCCTTTGAGCATTTTATTGGGACTTGGCCAGTCTCTCTGGAACGTCTGAGGCACAGCATTTTTAGAAACTCCTTTTCTTTTTATACAAAAAGGAATATGCAAAACAAGCATTTTAACAGCAACAACACACATTGGCATATTAAGTTAATGGAACCACAATAGTTAGTACGGACTGAAACACTGTGGGTTGATTTGATGTCTTTTTTTCCCCATTTCCTTTTTGCTGTGAGGTCTGATAAGTGAGGGCCACATTCAAAGGTGAAGGCCAGCATTCAGTGTAATTTCAGGGACAGCCATTGAGCTGGTTAAATACTCTTTTACATACACAATAAACACAGAATTTTGCTGAATTAAAATAACCATTATTGCCAGTGAACTGTTCAGTAGACACCTTATTTTGCACAGGGTGCCTCAATTAATGATAATCAGTATTTAATTCAACATTTTTTAATTGGTATATGTGGATTGATGATGTGTTTACTTTCAACTTTTGTTCCTGACATTAAGTGGAGAAGAAAATAATATGCCGCAGCAGCTAGAAGGGGTATTCTGACTAAAGGTTCAAGGCAACATTAAATATCCCAGCCTAAAGCAAATCTTTTTTCGGCTGCTCCCATTAGGGGTCACCACAGCGGATCATCTGTCTCCATACTACTCTGTCCTCTACATCGTACATCATACAAAACTCACCCTTAAAGCAATCTGAAACATTTTCTAGAATGTTCTTCCTAGCAAATTGCAACTTTTTCCAGAATTTTGACTCAATGGTTGCATCCAGTCCTGGTAAATTGCTGGATCGCTTGCAGACAAAACTACATGTCTGACAGCATTTTAAGAGTTCTCTGGAGAGCTAGTGGTAGAGCATCTAGCCATTTTTATGTTTAAAATAGCTTAAGTGTCTAGATTAAAATAGGCTACACAGTCATCTTTAAATCACAGGCTACAAGACTGATGGTTGCTTATCACCTTCACACAAGCTCGTCATTTCTGCTGCAAAAAACAACCTATGAGAGCTAAGCAAAACCTGTGAATGTTTCAGTAAAAGAGAAGATGGTTAACTCTTTAATAAGGCTTTTGTCATTTACATAGAATTCCCTGCCGTATGTCTCACTGCTGACTGTAGGTGACAAATCAAATGTCGAGTAATTCAATATCAAAGCAGATCCAAATGAAAAGTGTGTTCGAGCTCAGAGTGTGTGTGGTGGTTTGAACACCTTCATTTAGTCACTGAATAGAAAATCCACAAGACAGCGTGGCAGCTCAACCCGGCATGTGTATACTGTCATTATCAAAATCCCAAGAGCTTATGGATACACTCAGACACACACACACACACACACACACACACACACACACACAGAGTTCAAAAGCAGTCATATGCTCCCCTTGTGTGAAGCATTATAGAACATCTGTGTGTATAACCTGCCACGTTCACAAGCACACATGGCTCCATTCCCCACCCCATACACTCATCAAACCCCACACACAGACATGTATAAATACACACACACACACACACACACACACACACACACACACACACACACACACACACATAAACACACATAAACACATATGCTCAGTCACCCACTCACCCTTTATTTTAGATGTCATCACCAAAGGATGGCAAATCCACATCTGAGGGACAGTGGTTGTCTAAACCAAACAATCCTTTTGTTTTTAGTGTAAGGGGAAGAGACTGAGGAAGTTGAGGGAAAATCTAAAACACTATTACATCCTATTACCATCTATAATTCTGATTTGGTCAGACAAAACACATCATTGTGGACAGATGGAATTAAGAGAGAAAACACATGTTTTTGACCTCCTTCTAACTATGTGGGGACCAAGCCAGAAAGAAGGGAGAATGCAGAGCAGGAATATTAAACATCTTTTAGGTAACAGAATACACAATCAAACATTTCTTCTTAATTCTGTCTTTTTATATCTGAAAGCTACACATATCACATAAAAACTGATTGTAGTTCATTTCCAAGATTTATTTTTTCCAAATTATGGTTTGATACACAGATAATAAAGGTTCATGCATAAATATCCACTTACTTTAAACATTTCTAGCGTAGCGTCATAACCTCTATAATAGGAAAATAGGCTTAATTGGGTCTATACTTCTATTTATTTATTTTTTTGCTTGTTAATGACATATTTGTCAGAAAGTCACGGGACACGATGCAAGGCCAGATTATTCTGTCAAAGAAGCAAGTGTGACAAGAATGCCTTGAAGGTCAGGAAAGGCCAGATGAAGCGTGGAGTGAGCCTCCAGGTGGCTGCCCCAAGCACTTTCTGGCCGATGTGATGAGGCGGAGCGACGCCCTCTGTGGAGTTCTGAGGCTTAGCAACACCCTCTGGGGGAGGTCTGAGGCGGAACGACACCTCTGAGGAGACCACATTATCAGCAAAACCCAGGGGACTCTGGAGCGAAGCGGCACCCTCGGCGGAACTCCGGAGCAAAGGCAGCGCCCTCAGCGGGACTCTGGAGGGGAGAGGCACCCTTGGCGAAACTCTGGAGCGAAGCAACGCCCTCAGCATGACTCTGGAGGGGAGCGGCGCCCTCAGCGGGACTCTGGACAGGCTTAGCAGGGCAGACAGGCATAGAGGGGATCTTGGCAGGTCAGAAGAGCTGGGCGAAGTCCTCAGTCAGGCAGGAAGGCTGAGGTTGGGCAGCCCCCCCAGCAGAGAACAGGGGCCAGAGGGAGGTCTTAGGAGGTTATTTAAAACCATTTGGTTTTTCATAGATTGTTTGTGACGCACCCGAAAATATTCAGTTGTCTGCTGGGGGCTGAGCTTCAAAATATCGACCGTCTCAGTTGGGTTCCTAAACTGCAAGCACAACGCTTTAATATATCCGCTGGGTCCATCTTTTGACAGATTATTCTGTCAGAAATTCACGGGACACAATGCAAGGCCAGATTATTCTGTCAGTAAGCGGCGGGACACGGTGCAACAGCAAAATTATTCTGTCAGAGAAGAAGGTGTGACTGGGAGACTGGAGGGGAGGACCCAAATGCAGGATGTTAGAAGGTGTAAGGAAAATACAGGCTTTAATGGGGCACAGGCAAACAATCCAAAAAACAGTCCAAGGTCTTAACAGAGGTGAACAGGGCAATGCAGGGAGAGACAAAACCAAATCCTAAAACAGTCCAAAATATCAAAGAGCCGACAAACAGAAAAATGTAGGGCAATGTAGATAATCTATGCCCCAAGCTAAAGTCTTGGGTTTCCTTAAATACCAGGAGGCGCAGTAAAACTGCAAGATGGCTGCCGACCGGGAAGTGGCCGGAAGATCCTGACAATATTAGCTCATTTTGTGGTAGCTGGGTTTAGTGTTACAGTTTGCCACCTAGTGGTGTGAGAGAGATATGATCTGCTTTAATCTCTACAATGCACAATACAGCTGTAGGTTAGAATGCAGATTCTAAACATTTATGGCCTTGGTCAAAAGGGGTAATTAATATCAATACAAGGTATGTTAAGTGCATAAACTAGCAACTGGGAATAAGGAATCATTTGATTTTTATTACACAGATGTGATTCTCCAGGTACAGTAAAATACAACAAGGATCTTTAAGTTTTACTACAAACTTTAAGGCACACAATTATATATGATGTCTTTGGTTTTGGTGGCATTAAATGTTCGCATTACTTGAACTAGAAGACCCAAACCTCTTCCAGCATGACAATTCCTCTTCTGAAACATCCGTTGGAGTAGAATATCTTGAGTGGCCTTGACTTGACTCCAGGCCTCATCACTCTACATCAGTAACTGGCTTTACTAACACCCTTGTGTCTGAATGAGTAAAATCTACAAAACCACACTCCAAAATCTAGTGAAACATCTTCCCAAAAAGAGTGGAGGTTATAATAACAGCAAATAGATGTTAAATGTGGAATTTGGGATGTTTAAAAAGCATCCCATTTAGTCTCAAGTCTCTTCCTTTATCCATCTCCAGCATAGTTATATCAGCTGCTACACTCCATGAACTCAATGCCAACCTGTATGAGGTACAAATCCTTCTCAGTAACAGTTTGGCATCAGTCCACCATTTGTTTGCCCAACCCAGGAGAACAAGTACACTAAATTAGAAAGCTCTCTCTATCTGACAAATCATTATTGTGACAAAAGGAATTGGCAAAAGAACGATTGTGTAATTTCCTCCTTTGAAACTTTTGCAGCTATCACAAATACCAAATTCCAAATGGCCCAAAAGTCACAATCATAGCGTAAAAGAAAAAGAGCAGAAAAAGGAGAGTAGAAGGGAGGAATGATGTGAGCACAGTGATGGCTTTAGCAGACCCAGACAGATGGAATAAGCGCTTAAGGAAAAGAGAGGAAAAACAGTGGGTTTTATAGAGTGCACACTGAAAACAAGTCTGCTTTGAGAATGTATATGTGTTTTTCTGTGCATGTGTTAATGAAAAGAAAAGTGAAAGAGGGAGAAAGACCAAAAAAGACCAATATAGATCTAATAAATATCTGAATGCGGCATAAACATGCTGCTTTATTCACATGGGAATCCTCACTTCTCATTACAGCACTGGCAATAAGACACTTTTTACAGTAGGACTAATATACATGTCCAAATGTCCATGTTTCTTCTACTTTGTATTTTGTACCCATTAATTTAATTAGTGACAAAGAAGGGAAAATATAGATAGCATAAGCAGCCATTTCTTGCTGCATTACACTCTCTCTCTCTCTCTCTCTCTCTCTCTCTCTCTCTCTCTCTCTCTCTCTCTCTCTCTCTCTCTGTGTGTGTGTGTGTGTGTGTGTGTGTGTGTGTGTGTGTGGTTACAGTGTGCCTCTGCATTGCTGTTGTGATTAATGCCTGGCCTGCAGATGTCATCCCTTGTGGGGGTGAAGGCCTAAAGCACTGCAAAACCACTGAGGAAAACATTGCTCTGATTTAGAGCACAAGCATGTGTGTAAGTGTGTGTAGTAGTTGGAGAGAGAGAGGAAGAG